>NW_024412407.1:30299322-30439814 GCF_014898765.1 Herpailurus yagouaroundi
TTCTTCTTCTTCTTCTTCTTCTTCTTCTTCTTCTTCTTCTTCTTCTTCTTAAATAAACAACCATGGACTTTTATTCCATGATTCCTACAGAAATAAAGTTATATTATTCAAGATTACTCAATATAAATTAGATAGTAAAAATTACAAAACACATAGGATACATATCTAATGCTAAGCCCAAAATGTTCTCAGTATCCACAAGACTTTCAAAATAACCAAGTTATTTTTTTTTTTGTTTACTTATTTTTGAGAGAAAGAGAGGAGGGGTGGCAGAGAGAGAGGGAGACACAGAACCTGAAGCAAGCTCCAGGCTCTGAGCTGTCAGCACAGAGCCTGACGTGGGGCTCGAGCCCATAAACTGCAAGATCATGACCTGAGCCGAAGTAGGATGCTTAACCAACTAAGCCACCAAAGTACCCCAATAACTTAGCTGTGAATTAAAAAGATTTACAACAACTTGTAAAGACTAATTTTCCAAGCTCTAAGTTTTTGAGAGCAGTCAACTGAATTTCATTGGCATAATTATCTCTTCACAAATAGATTTAAATTGTTTATTTGGATCAGAGTTAAAATGATCAAGGGAAGAAGGAAAGAGCGATTAATTTCATGAATCCAGATTTTAACCTTTTTGAAGCTGCATCAAGACAGCTTAAGGTTTATACTTCTAAACTGATAAATTGCCACAAACTAGAATTTAAATGAAAGAATAAAACTAAGTATCTTAAATTTTTATGACATTAGTCAAATTATCTTACATGAAAAAATATTGAAATGTTTTTCTTAAATTTAAATTCAGAAACAGAGAGTCACAGTTATGATGATGATGATGATGATAGTGGCAACTGAGGGAATGAATTAAAAGGAAGAGGAAACAGGTGAGTACTAGGCTTCTATATTTTTGCAAAAGAAAATTTTGCCACACTCACTCTATAGCAACCAATAAATATCCAAAGACATTCTCTCTCAAGAGCAAGAGAAAAATAAAGACAGTTTCAGACAAAATTATCATATGTCCAAGAGATGGTCACTAAAGGAACTTTTAAGGATGTTATTTCAGTAGAAGGAAATTATTCTGTAAGGAAGACCTGAAATGCAAGAGGAATTGGTGAACATTTGTATTAGGAGGATAAGTCTTTTAAAAAGTCACTTGGACCATAAAAACTGCTAATAATAACAATAATAACGTGTAATTTTGAGGATTTAGGGAAAAGAGTTGTTATTGGTATCATTATTGTGAGGTTTGAATGATGTAGGGTTTGCAAAAGTTTGTATTTTTACCTAACACAATATTTAGTGAGAGTTAGAACTCTACAATCAGATTACTTTCAGGAGAGTTAGAACTCTACAATCAGATTACTTTCAGGATAAGTATATTTGTTTTGTTCCCATATGTTTTATTTTTAGCTTGTCTTATAATTTATTTTCAACTTTATTTTTGGTATGTATTCATTTTCTTTTTTGGTTTTCTATGTGAGATATTTTAGTCCTGGATTTGAACCAATAGTTTAAGGACATAAATCCTGATTTCTTATGTTTAGGTGAATTCAAAATGATTGAAAATCATAATCAAATTGTTTTATGTGGTGTTAAAAATTGAAAAATTCACAAAATAACCTAGAATTTAATCGCTTATAAGGTTTTTAAAAAAACTGGCGATTTGGAGAGGGGGCCACCTGGCTGGCTCAGTCAGTAGAGCATGGGACTCTTGATCTCAGGGTTGTAAGTCCATGCCCTATGCTGGGTGTAGAGATTACTTAGAAAATAAAATCTTTAAGAAAGAAAGAAATAAAAACTGGCAATTTGGGGCACCAAATTGGGGCAGCCAGAGAATTTAAGTTTATTTTTGTTCTAACTTTGTATTTGAACGCCTTTAAATGGGGTGGGAATTCACTCCTTAGTTAACTACCATGTTAAGTTCTCCTTTTTTTTTATATCTATCCATTTCTTGCCATTTCATACAGTTATGTTACATGCCTAATACTTAAATGTGTTTGAGTTCTTGATTAGTGACTTATAAGATGATGAGTGTCTGAGATATGTGTATTCCAGCTTTAAAAAATGGAAATTCCATAAACTTGCTTTCATTGTTCTAAGAAAGTCTAGCATGTAATATTAATGCCAGGACTTATTTAAAACATGTATTTGCCAATTGTTGATGTAAAATCATAAGCTAATTATGTAATCCCTCTGAGTCTGCTAACCATCTGTAAAATAAGTATAATAATTACCCTATTTCAACTGGCATGCTGTGTAGATTTCTGTTCCCAGATTTCTGTAATTTCCCACCCCCTAAAATGAAATATTGCTATTGTTATGTAAGGAGCTTAGAAGTTGTCATTCACTCCTAATAACAAGTAACAAAACGAACAAACTGAAAAAATCAACAACTCTTCGTAAATTCATTAGAAAAGTGAAGTCACAAGGCAGAGCGTTAGGTGGAGAGACAGAGAGGCAAATATGGAAAATCACAACTTACCAGAGCAGAACCCTCTGTGGGAACCAGTGCCAGGATAGGAAAACCTGAACTGTAGTTGATGAATTGATGGAGGCTCACTTCAGACAAGTGTGAGAAAGCCTCCAGGGGGACCCAGTTACAGGGAAGCTCTACACTTTTGTGAGTTTTACCTCTAGGAGCTTTACGAGCTATTTAGAGTGTAAACCAGAGAAAAATGCCCTCATGCTTCTGGCAAGGAGAGAAGAAAATGAACCATTTTTAAACATGCCAGATCATTCTGTTCTTCTTAACAAAGCCTGCCCTCAGGAGAAAGCAATCTTACCAGGACGTAACCTGCTGGTAAAGAACATCATGGGATATTAACTAAAAGAAATAAATAAAATAAATCAAATAAATATAAATTGGCAATTTGGGGCACCAGTCCAGCCAGAGAATTTTAGCTTGTTTTTGTATTTGAATACCTTTAAATGGGGGTGGGAATTCACTCCTTAGTTAATTAACTACCATGTTAAGAATCCCCTTTTGTTTTATATCTGTTTTACCATGTGTATTATATGGGCACTATAAGTGGGATTGTTTTATCAGAAAGTTTTAAAATAAACATAACATAAAAATGAAACACAGGCCATCTCTCTGTATGGACTGACTGAGAGACACTAGTTCATATTTAACACTCACTCTTATTTTCTCTTCTCTAAAACTGAGTAATATCACGGAGATTTTGTGTAATGTAGTTTTCTTTTCTTTTTTTAATGTTTACTTGTTTTGAGGGGCGCCTGGGTGGCGCAGTCGGTTAAGCGTCCGACTTCAGCCAGGTCACGATCTCGCGGTCCGTGAGTTCCAGCCCCGCGTCGGGCTCTGGGCTGATGGCTCAGAGCCTGGAGCCTGTTTCCGATTCTGTGTCTCCCTCTCTCTCTGCCCCTCCCCCGTTCATGCTCTGTCTCTCTCTGTCCCAAAAATAAAATAAAAACGTTGAAAAAAAAATTAAAAAAAAATGTTTACTTGTTTTGAGAGAGAGAAAGAGAAAGTGCATGTGAGGAGAGCAGGGGTGGGGCAGAGAGAGAGAGAGAGAGAGAGAGAGAGAGGATCCCAAGCAATCTTCACACTGTCAGTACAGAGCCCTTCACAGGGCT
Organism: Herpailurus yagouaroundi; assembly: GCF_014898765.1. Classification (NCBI taxonomy): domain Eukaryota; kingdom Metazoa; phylum Chordata; class Mammalia; order Carnivora; family Felidae; genus Herpailurus; species Herpailurus yagouaroundi. The sequence continues at coordinate 30,302,911 of NW_024412407.1, forward strand.
TGATTCCATGAACTGTGAGATCATGACCTGAGCCAAAATCAAGAGTCAGACGCTTAACCGACTGAGCCACCCAGCGCCCCTAGGTAATATAGTTCTTTCGTAATAAATTTAATAGTTATTTTAATAATCAGATTACTCTCAAATGTAATATATCTTGAAACCAAAATTATCTTTTCTAATCAGTTTCCCCACTACTGTTAATAAAGCAGTTAGTATACCAATATTATAGACCTGATAAGTTGTCATCATTCTAAACCGAATCTGTCTTTGCAAACAAATTTTCCTAAGTGTTTTTCAGAATTGCTCATTCATTTTCATTACCACTGATCATCTCAAAAGTTATTACTGTGCATGGTTATCTTGGACATTTTTGAATATTTTTTGTTTCTACTGACATACCTCATTTTATTGTACTTCACATATACTGTGATTCTACAAATTGAAGGTTTGCGGCAACCCTGCCTGAAGTAAGTCCATCAGCGCCATTTTTTTTTTCCAACAGCATATGCTCACTTTGTGCCTGCATCAAGTTTTGGTACTTCTCACAATATTTCAAATTTTATTATTATTATATTTATTATGGTGACCTGTGATCAGTGATTATGGAAAACTCAGATGATGGTTAGCATTTTTAGTAAGAAAGCATTTTTTCATTAAAGTATACAAGTGCTTTTTAGATATTATGCTATTGTGTACTTGATAGACTACCGTATAGTATAAACATAACTTTTATATGCACTGTACTTTTATATGTTCCAAAAACACCTTTATTAACTTTGTTGCAGTATTTGCTTTAGTGTGGTGGTATGGAACCAAACCTACAATATTTCTGAGGTATGCTTGTATAAATATTAATTCTTTTCTGATTCAGCATGACTTGATTGAAGTATTAAAGCCTACTTGATTTCAATGATTACTAAAAAATAGAGCATACCCCAGACAGAGGGATGTGCTTGGTTGCGATAGAAATGAGCATGTGGAACCCAACCCTAGAGACGAGTTCCTGAGGAGCAGCTGGCCTGTCCAGGCTTATAGTTCAGAGAAGCCTGATGCTCAACTAGAATTCTCCAAATGGTCACTATTACAACTTTAAACCTGGTAGACAGGGAATAGTGGGAACAAATCCAAGTTCTTAGGAACCAGGCTAGTGATGGAAATGGCTTTTAAATATGTGTCCATATAGGGCAGAAAACCAACCAAAGCATTGGTAATATGAAAAAAAAATTTGTTCTTGAGGAAGAAAATTGTCAACATTTTTCCTTAATCAAATACACTTTTTGTGAATGTATTTTCAAATATTCCTAACAAAATACAGTTCCCTTTGCAACTAGAGAAGAACATAGCTAAATATTGTCACCATTGAATAAGAAAAACAAGTGTAAGAATAAGGATCACAAAATTAAAACAGATTTGCAAAAGGATATTTCACTTCAGATTCTAAATAAGGAAGTTTCTGTTCTCAGCTAGAGTTCCTTTGGAAAGAATTTAATTATTAGAGTGACAGAGACCAGGTCTTTGCTTAAATAAGTTAAAAAAAAAAGTCTATCAGAGACAGAAGATTTCTGTGTAAGAGAAGTTAAAATAATACTTTGGCTTTACACAACTCATCATCTTTTAAAATGAAAATTTGGTGATGAATCTTGGCTTGATTGGTACAATCAAAATTGTCAGCCAACAATTAATATATGACATTTGGGACACCCACTCTATGTTTAGTGCTATGCTATACATTATAGGACTATAATTTGTTTTGAAAATTAATTTCTGTAACATTTTCAGTTCTGTTATATGGTACTATAAACTGATTTTAAAAATCAGTTTCAAGAAATGCTACCAATAAGAATCATCTAGCTTAGAGAAGAGGTATATTAAAAGTAAGAGACAGCATGATACAGTAGAAAAATTACTGAAATTATGCATCACAGAAACTGTAGCTTAAATTCTAGCTTCTACTTACTAGGAGAATTTCTCCGGGTTGCATACTTAAAATCCCCTCTGAGCCTCAGAATGCATGCTTACAAACTGGGACAAATAGGATCCATAATGCTTATTTATGGGGTTGTTAAAATAAGCAGAAATATTTTATTTAGTGGTTTTTTTTTTTAGAATATCCAAAATATCTAAGGCATTTTGGCTTAAGAAATCATCTAAAAAAGCCAAATGTGGAAAACTCTTTGTAAATAGCTTTCTCTCTTCTATAGAGATCAAAGTGGGTTTTTTTTTTTCCAGAAAACCACATATCAATTTGCAATCCCTGTCATAAAAACAAGCTTAACTCTGTGCTGAATGTGTATTGATAAGATGAACTGCTTTTCCCTTCAGCTCTGCCTGTTTTCTCACATTAGACTTGTACAGCCAGCTTACTACTGGACACCCCCAAGGATATCTCAAACTTCACATGCCCAAAACGGGAAGCATTTGCTCCTTCAAACTGCTTCTCATAAGCGAAATTGAACAAAGCAAGTGCTCAGTTACAACACCACTATCAACTTCATAATTTTGAGTCAGAACTTGGTACTCATCTTAGGTTTATTCTCCCTTTCTCATACCACCTCCCTAATCACCGAATCCTGCTGAATTTTAAATTTTTATTGGCCAAGCATTTCTCAAAACAATATTCCCTTGATCCCATTGTCACTCTGAGACCCTTTGAGAGTGTAAAATAACATAACAGGTGTTACTGCTTCTACTTATTTAGTTTCTCTTACCTTCTCTATTTCCCTACTTCAAACCATATCTTATATTACTTCCCAGAGTGGAGCATTTAATAATAATGTATTACTCTCCTGCTTAAAAATTCTTTTTTTGAAAAAATTATTTTTATGTAATCTCTACACCCAACATGGGGCTCGAACTTATAACCCAAGATCAAGAGTTGCATGCTCCACTGACTGAGCCAGCCAGGTGCCCCTTCTACTTAAAAATCCTTCATAACTCCTGGGGCGCCTGGGTGGCTCAGTCGGTTAAGCGTCCGACTTCAGCTCAGGTCATGATCTCGCGGTCCATGAGTTCGAGCCCCGCGTCGGGCTCTGGGCTGATGGCACAGAGCCTGGAGCCTGCTTCCGATTCTGTGTCTCCCTCTCTCTCTGCCCCTCCCCCGTTCATGCTCTGTCTCTCTCTGTCTCAAAAATAAATAAATGTTAAAAAAAATTAAAAAAAAAATCCTTCATAACTCTTTATGTCCTGTAAGACAATGTGTTTAGCATGCCATGTAAGGCCACCATAATTTGTATTCATTTTGTCAAGGAGCCTTGATTCTCACCATTTTTACTCAGTTTTTGCTTTCCAGTAATGCAGAGGTACTCCAGTGCCCAGCATCTACCATCTACTTTCTACTCTATGACTGTTCAAGCTGTTCTTTCTGTCTGTAATACCTTCTCTATTAGTTTCTTAAGGCTTGTGTAAAAGATTACCACAAAGTTGGTGGCATAAAATCACAAAACAAGTATCTCTTCTAGTTCCGGGGACCAAAAATTCAAAATCAGTTTCACTGGGTTGGAATCGATGTGTCAGCAGGGTCCTGCTCCCTCAGAATCACTAAGGGAAAATCCATTCCTTGCTTCTTCTGGTTTCTGGTGGCTCAGCATTCGTTGGCTTGTGATGGATCACTCCAATTTCTGTCTCTGTGGTTCCATTGTCTTCTCTTCCATGTCAAATTCCTCTCTGCCTCCTTCTTATAAGGATGCGTGTGATTATATTAGAGCCCGCTTCAATAATCTCCCCATCTCAAGATTCTTAACTTAATCACATTTGCAAATCCTTTTTTTCTACATATTCTAACATTTACAGGTTCCAGATTAATTAGAGCCTGATATCTTAAAGGGCCACTATTCAGCCTATTCCACCTACCCTTTAGAATTTAGCTAGGTTTCTCCTATATGTGCAAGTACAAGGCACCTTGTACTTACCTCAATTTATACTTGATATATAAATATTAAATCTTCCTCACTAAAATGAAAACTTTGCCAGGGCAGAGGATGAATGATTTTATTCATTTCCCTTTCTTACTGTCAATGTCCTAGCATGATGTCTGGCCCATAGTAAGCACTCACTCTGTATTTCTTAATCTTTTGAAATGAAGGCAGCTCTGCTCTTTTATTTTCAAAATAGATGACTTACCGAGTGGGAAAGAACCAGAAAGATAGTATAAGCTTATCTCACTGTCCAAAGCACTCACAACCAGTGTGGCCTACTTCCTGACCATATCTAACAAAATGATGCAAGTAAAAATGCATCACTTTTCAAATGCTGGCTTATTAATTCATTTTCTTAAGATGAAATTCCAAGACATAACTGGCTAATGGGATTATATGGAGCACATTGACTCAAAATTATATAGAACACACTAAAAAACAGGTCCACACATGCTTAATTATTCATGTGAAATGTGATCTAATCACCATTAACACTTGCCATCTATAAATAAAACAAAATAAAGATATATTTTGTTTAGAACAAACATCAAATAAAGAGTTAGGGCACGTTACAGATATACCCTAAGGTGATCCCCAGTGAGACACATCCCATGTGATCCCCTCCCCTTGAGTGCAGGTGGGGCTTGGGATTTGCTTCTAACTAGTACAGTATGGCAGAAATGATGAAATATCAGTCCTATAATTACATTAAGATAAATATGTATAAGGCTCACACAAACACACGATCAATATCTGTCTATATGTTTATATTATCTATCTATCTATCTATCTATCTATCTATCTATCTATCTACCTATCTATCCATCTATTATCTGCAAGGTCATATGGACAAACCCAAGTGACAAGAACTGTAAGCAGTATGTATCCAAGAACTCAGAGAGGTCCCTGGCCGACAACCACCACCACCAACTACGACAACAAAGAGAAGAATCAGAGTTCTACAGCCACAAGGAGACTGGAAATAGTACTTTAACCAATAAGGCTTCAGAGACGATCACAGCCCCAGCTGACACCTAGCTTGCAGGCTGGTGAGATCCCAAATCAGAAAACCCAGTTAAACACTGCTGCATGGTCTTTTGATCTATTGAAGTTTCAAGATAATAAATATGTGGTTGTTTTAAGTCATTAAGTCCATGGTAAATTGTTTTGCAGCAATAACAAACTAATGTGGGACATAGCTTTCTTTGTAATAGAGAATTGGCAGAAATGTAAGAAAGTCATTGCAGAATTTTAAGTTAGAAAAAAACCATAGGAGAAAATAGTTGGTGTAAAGCAAGCCTGAAAAAAAAAATAAATTACATTTACTTCAAATGTAAGTAGAAAAGAAAATAGATATCTAAAAAATTAACCATGGTTTTATACTTATGAATATAAAGGGATGGTGCTCTAATGGGCTCAACTTTTCAAAAAAATAACCAAGGAGATGAGGTAAGAAAAAAAAAGCCAAATATAAACATGTATCATAACCCTATTGGAATAACATCATTGAGGCTGAAGCAATAATATCAAAATCTTGCAAAAAATGTTGGAGAGAGAAAAATCTGTTTTATTTCACATAAGAATCAATGAGCAGGGAAAGGAGAGATCTGTGGGGTGTTATAGTGGAAAGACTGTAGGCTTTAGGCCAGCTTGCCTTTACTCTTTGTGTAACCCTGAGCAAATTACATTTTGAGATATACTATTAGAGAAAATAAAATTTCATCTTGGAAATTATATTAGGGTTTTTCACAGAAATAGAACCAATAGGACCTGATATATATATATATATATATATATATATATATATAAAACATATACATTATGTGTGTATATATACACACAAATAATATACATGTTATAAGAAACTGGCTTATATGACTATGGAGACTGAGGAGTCCTAAGATCTATAGTCAGTGAGCTGGGGATTCAGGAGAATCAATGGTGTAGTTACAGTCCAGGTCTGAAGACCTGAGAACCAGAACTGATGGCATGATTGCTAGTCCAAAAGCTAGAACATTTGAGACACAGGAACAGCCAAAGAACTGACGTTTCATTTATGATTCAGGTTTATGTGAACAAAAGAGAAGCGCACCACTTCCAGACTAGCCCACCCAAACCTCCCACACATGATTTGTCTTTCTTTTTCCCTTTCTAGTGCCCTGGGTCACGATATTTGGAAGCCAGACATTGAAGATGTTGGGGGAGAGAAGTTTCACTGATCAGGAACACATATTTAGTATTTTATGTGAGCAGGAAATATACTTTTCTTCTGTTTGAAGCTTTACATATTTTGAGGTCTGTTTATAACAGTCTTTCAGAGGAATCGTACTTTTTATTCATTCAATTCCATTTAATTGTATGATTCAGTTTGAATTCTGAACATTTAATTTTGGATTATTTATTTCTCTCTTTTTAAAGTTTATTTATTTATTTTGAGAGAGACAGAGACAGCATGAGCAGGGGAGGGGAAGAGAGAAATAAAGACAGAGAATGCCAAGCAGGCTCTACACTGCCAGCACAGAGCCTGACACGGGACTTGAACTCAGGAAACTGCAAGATCGTGACCTGACCCAAAACCAACAGTCAGATGCTCAACCGACTGAGCCACCCAGGTGCCCCTGGATTATTTATTTCTAAAGGATAATGAAAGGAGTTGAGAAAATATGAGTAACATATCCTTCTCACAAATGCATTGCTCAGCCTTTTAAATGCCTATTTTTGCAGAATGTGCCCTCACTGTAGCAAACCCCGTGCGGCTCACTCAAGCTTCCTGATAGAGCGGCCACATCACAGAGGAAGACAGTTCTTGAAGACCATAGTCACTTTTGTTCTACTGACCAACTTAAAGTGATTAGGAAACAGCTAAGAGCTAACAAAATTCTTTTTTAGTCTACTCACAAACTTTTGACAAAAACTAAAGTAACTTCAAGGAAAATTACTAGCGCCTACAGAAAGACTGACATACATTTTTAGAGAATAGAGAGGGCAAATAGCTGAGTTGTAATTACTATTAGCTATCATGTTTCAACTATTATATATGTAGCCGGAAACTAAAACCTCATCAAACGATAAACACCTCAAGAATAATTTAAAAGAGTAAGATAAATACTGAATTGTTACCTTGAAAAGATAATTGCAATTATAAGTATGCACGCTGAGAAAAATTAGCAAAGGCATTCAATTATTTAGTTCACATATGCTTTGAAAATCTTTGCAAATTGGTGAGGTATTCATTATTTTTCTTAAAAAAAAAGTCCCATGTAATTTAGTGAATTACTAACATTACATATTGAATAAAATTTTCCTTTAGAATATGATACCCAAATGAAAGATTAGCTTTCAAAACTTGTTCTAAAAGTGATTTAGGATTAGAAAGGCATAACTTTCATAGGTCAGTTCTATTAATGATGTCAACTGAGTTTTCAAGTTGTTTGGGAATGATATAAGCATCTTTACCTTGTTTAATTGAAATTCCTACACACATATCATATAGTAAAAATCATATATTTATGTATTATGGTGTGACTTAGTGGTCACGAACTCCTTGAAGTCCTTTAGTTTTGTTTTTTGTTTTTTGGTTTTTTTTGGTCTGGTAAACTATCTCTCCTATTTTGAATTACTGTATTACAGTGTGATTTAGAACAAAACTAACTCATAAAGGTGAAGTTAACTATGAAAGGGATTATATAGTTTCAAATTCTACTGCAGCATATGTCAAACTTTTTCTTTAAATTGAAATTAATGTATACACTATTTCAACACGATAGCAACAAATAAGAAAGCTCTTAAAAATTGTGTGTGTGTGTATACATATATACATACATATATATATGTATACATATATATATGCATACTCAAGGTAGAATCTATGAAATAAAGCATAAAGGAGAAATTAAAGATACAGAACAGGTCAATAGGAGAGAAAATGTCAGTATTAAGAGTCAATCTTGGGGGATCCTGGGTGGCTCAGTTGGTTAAGTGCCCAACTCTTGGTTTTGATTCAGGTCATGATCTCACAGTTCGTGGGCTCGAGCTCTGCATCACGCTCTGTGCTGACAGTGCGGAGCCTGCTAAGGATTTTCCCTCTCCTTCTCTCTCTTTCCACCTCTGCTGCTCGTGCTCTCTCTCTCTCTCAAAATAAATAAATAAATAAACTTAAAAAAAAAAAAGAATGAATCTTGTAATTTCAAAATCTGATTAATGCCCATTTCAAACAGGAAGAACACATAAAACTAGAGTTGAAAAAATTGTTAAAGGCATAATACAAAAACAATTCCTAGAACTGAGATGCAGGAATCTCTAAATTTAGAAGGTGAGGTGAGTGTCAGTACAATTAATGAAAACAATGACATGCACCAGAAAATAACATTGTGAAATTTTAAAACACTGCTGATGAAGAAAGGCACCTAAAACCTCTTAAAAGCAGCCAAGAATAAAGGAAGAAAGCAAGCAAGGAGAAACACATTCACACCAACAGGAAGGGAAATGGGGCACAAAGAGGAAGAGGAAAAAGAAAAGATAAACTCAGATTAGTTTCAATTTGTAGAATAGGTAGGTGTTCAGTATTCAAGTATGATTTGTTAAATTTTAAACACTCAAGAGGCTATAAGCCAAAAACTTAGTATAGACTCTACGCTGAAAATAGGTGTAGACTCTGAAAATAGTCTTCCCAGACCAAATAATGTGGGAGTAGTTTTGTTACATAGCAATCTGTTTTACATACTTGTTCAAATAAATAGCCAATCCATCAAAAATAATCACACATACAAAAAAGAAATCTATTAGGAAAGTGTAATAAGTGAACTGTTAGAACATAAATTGATGTACTAAGCAAATATTAGTTCTAAAATACATGTATTATAGCCCCCCAAATCAGACTGTGGACTAATAGAAGTTTTTGTATGCTAGCTACTGTTAATATTAATAGAGCTTTTGTATAGTAGCCACCATTCCTATATCTTCATCATTTGTTTAGGCAAATGTCCACGTTTGAATAATTCCTTTGCAAGAGATTTTGGAGGATTTATGATTGCAGAGAAATTGCTCCTAATCTCTGGCTGAGAATGCCATCTGTGCTATTTATGTCATGAAACATAACATAAAGTGCTTTGAGAACAAGAAGAGATAGAGCTTAGCAATCAAATGTTCTTTTTTTCTATAAATATTCCCTAGATTGCTTACGTAACCCCAACATAATGTGGAAACACCTGAACACTCTTAATGCACTTCAAATCTGTTAGCTGTTTGAAAACATGTGCTTTGTGAGATTAGAATAATACCATTTTCTTCTTAAAAAACAAAAACAAAACTACTCTTCCATTATAAATTTCCATATTATCACATAACATTATCCAGAAGTAATTCCATTTTAAAAACACTTGTTTTCTGCTAGAACTTTCTTTTAGAACATGGATTATAATTTGAAGTGAAACAAATACCTCAGTTCTGATTAAAAAGAATCCATTTGTAGCTAGAAACTTATTTTCTATTAAACGTACAAATTCACACACTTTGTTAAATAATCCCATGGGACTAACATAACCAACACTTAAAGATCAATTATGAAAATTCATTATATTGTTTTTTCTGTATATATTTTTGTATATGTCTTTAGATTTTTTTCTTAAAAAATATTTTAATGTTTATTTTTGAGACAAAGAGTGAGACAAAACGTGAGTGGGGGAGGGGCAGACAGACAGAGGGAGACACAGAATCTGAAGCAGGCTCCAGGCTCTGATCTGTCAGCACAGAGCCTGATGCGGGCCTCAAATTCATGAACAGCAAGATCATGACCTGAGCTAAAGTCAGACACTAACCGACTGAGCCACCCAGGTGCCCCTGGATCTATTTCTTAAGAAGACTTTTCCCTCTCTACAATTATTTGGAAGATTCTCATATATATGTCAAAGGCTATGTAAACTTCTCTGAATTTAATTTTCACACTAAGATTTTTAGTATTCATAATTTATTTTTCTGTGTGGCATATGGTACAGATATAACACATTGTTCTAAGATTTTTTTTTCTAATAGCATCAACATAATTTAAAAATAACATGTATTAAAAGCATTGCATTCATAATAAAATAAATTTCTATGTACTCAAATTCTATACTCAAAAATCTATTCGATTAATGAGCCTATCAATCACATTTTAATAGAATAGTATTTTTTTTTTTTTGGTATTATTTGGTTCATGAGAGGTATTTTGTCACTCTTTTACCTAAAAATTCCTCATGTATTCTTACATATTTTCTTTTTCAAAATAAGCTGTCTACATTCAATCAAACCGTCTTTGTTGGGCTTTTAATTGTCATTGCGTTTTACTTTTAGATTGATTTGGTAATAATTATAACATTGGGCCATTCTATTTATGTTTGTCCATGTATTCAAGTCTTATTTGATAATCTTCAGTAAGAGAATTCATCATATAAATCCTATACATTCCTTTTTAGTTTTCTTCTTTTTACTTCTTTTTTTCCTTTCTTTGTGAAAAAGGACTGTATTTGTATTATATAATAATGGCACCTACCTGAAGTTTCTCAGAAGGTTAAATGTAGTTATACTTGGAAAACATGTTAAAAAATTACCTGTTATACACTGTGTAAAACATGTGTTAGCTGCTATTTTTATCATCTGGAATTATTGTTTCTATGTTTTTCTTTTACTTGCCAGCTTACTGAATGATCTTACGTATGCTAATAATGTAGATAAAATACAGGTAAGGAAAATATCATTTGTAGGTTGTAACTATTTTTCTCCCCTTTTTCATATATGTAATTTATTCCCCTCATTGTATTGAGTAGGACTACGAATTCTGTGCTAAAATTAACAGACAAAATACTCTTTTTAGAGGAAATTAAGAGTAAAAATTCTATATGTATTTGTTATTTTTCTGATATGTGGATTAAAAATATATAAACTTAATCAAGTTAGATGTATTTTTAGATTACTAAGTATTTTGTTTTAAGCAGTTGTTAAATTTCATGAAATGCTTTTAGCAGCAGGTTATTCATACAGTTTTTCTCCTTTATCATGCTAATGTATTAGAATATTTTACCAAACTTCCTGTTGTTCAATCAACTTGCCTTTCTTAGAATAAATTCTACTAGCTCATTACAATTGGCTCTTTAAATACACTTCTGGATTTGATTTGCTAATATACTTCAGACCTGGGGATCTATATTCATAAATAACATTGTATTTCTATGATTTCTTTGTTTTCTGTTTGTCTATGTACACCATTCATGTCTATTTTAGATTATTGCAGACACAGAAAGTGAGTTGGGAAGTAGTCCATCTTTTTAATGTTCTAGAACAGTATAATGGAACAAAGATAATCTTTCTCCTTGGAGATTTTTTTAATCACTCCACCCTCTGAATCCGCAGCTTTTTGTGAAAAAACTTTGCATCTATTCTAACAGAAATTACAGGGAAATGAGATTAGTTGAAAAGGGCCGGTTAACTTGACCTCAAAATTAAACAGATAAAATTATAGCATTAATAATACCTGATATGTAATCGTTACTTATTTTTTAATATTTAAGGTCCATCTCCAATGAACAGAATCTGTAAGTACTTTATTCACTAATATGTTTCTAGCATTGAAAATAGTGCCAAGCCTATAGTAGACACTCAATAAATTTTTGTTCATTCAATAAATGAATAAAGTAACAAAAAATTATATTGGTTGTGAATAAATATTTATTTAGGGAAAGGTGAAAGGATTTGGGGTAGTATAAGTAATATGTCTATCAGAACATTCATATGTTAGCACCCTTTACCTGAGGCCAAAAAATATATAGACACTCTGTTTCTTAGAAAAGCATGTGCATAATTATATTCACTCTATTCCAACACTAGGCTGCTTTTTTTTAATGTTTGTTTATTTTGAGAGAGAGAGAGAGAGAGAGAGAGCATGAGTGGGCGTGCTTTTGGAGGTAGGGGCATAGAGGAGAGAGAGAATTGAGGCAGGGCTTGATCCCTGGAACCAAGTGCCCTTAGGCTGCTTTTTTATTAGATTTAGTTTTGGAATTCAGTGGCAGTGGGGAGGAGCAGGATATGGCAAAAAAAAAAAAATGTAGGTATATATATGTAACTATCTATATATTGTTTTCAATATCATGCATGCTATGAAATTAAGCTTTTCCTTCATATCAGTAGATATACTAAACTTTCTAAAGACATCAGTCAGAACTTTCTTAAGATAAAAATATAATTTCTCCAAATAGAGGAAAAAACTTTCAATTTCATAATATAATAAATCAGCTAGTAAAACTTCCTTAATAAAAAAAAAAATAATTACCTGTTACTCTTAAAATAGGTGTATGGATTACAGAGAGAACATAGGTTATTTTTAATTTTTTTTTATGGTTCATGTGTTAACCTTGATATCACAAATTGCCATACTCTCTCTTCCTTTTTTTTTTCTTTTTCTTTACAGAGTCTATTTCTTCTTTTGGAATAGACACATCTCCCTAATTCCCAATCACTTTTTCTTTCTTCTGTTGGGTCCTGCTCATGTTTCAAGCTTTACCTACTTTTTGAAGACCTTTCAATGCACTGCTCTGCCTTCCTCAGCCCTTGGTTAGAGCTCTGTTTTATCCATGATCATGATGATCATGTCTATTATAATTTTAATTATGTCAATTTTCATCTTAGTAGACTGTAGATTCACTAAGGAATCTTAATGAATTCTTTAATTGTTGACCTTGTTAACTCAACACATCTTCAATAAAAAGCGGCAGTTGCTCAATGTTTGCTAAATAAATGCATTTTTAAAAAGCATATTATACCTGTGATCAACCCAGCCTAGAAATGAAACTCCTTTACCTGGGTCTCAAAATTTAGTACACAAGGTTGAGTTCTTCTATTTGTTGTTGTACTCTTTTCTCAACTCTCCAATTTATACATATACAAATGAAGAGAGAGAAAGGAAAGAAAGTAATGTGGGGTATCACAGTACCACAGAAGGAAACATGACAGGTTTCTGCTTATTGCTTTTTTTTTTTTTGCTTATTGCTTTTTAAACAACATGAAGCTGCTTGCTTTATTTTTTTCTCAGAAACCATACTATTGTCTATTGACCTAAAATAGAGAGAGAGAGAGAGAGAGAGAGCTTATTAAGAAAGACATTGGAGAGATAAAACTCTGTAGTGTCCATATTTTTCATTAAAGCCTCATATGACTCAAAAACATGGGCTGTGTGTTTATGTGCCCTGCTGTCACCCCTAAACAACTACATCTGAGACAGCCATCCTCTTCCTTCTCTCATTTCTTGTCATGACTGAGTAAACTTACTCCCTTTGTCTTTCACAGAAAGAGTCCAAGAAAATATAGGCTCAGGTTTTATAGAAAAATCAAAACTGATCCAGTCAAAGTAGATTTACAGGAATATATACTCATCCTCTAAAACCTCATTTTCTTATTTAGAGAAATCATTTTTCTAGGTCCTAGAAAGGTAAATTCCTGGTACACAAAAAGTAGAGGATTGGGAACTAAGCTTTCTTAGCTGACTTAAGAATCTTCTGCAGAATTTCTGTGAAATTCTTAACTATTGACTTACGAAGACTTTATGTCTAAATAGTAACTGCAATGTTTATTTTTTTAAATGGAATATGTTTAAAAAGACTCCGGGAAAACATTTTTAAAGTTATTATTGGATGGGAGGAATATGGGGCGGAGTTGGCCTTAGAGAAATGATAGCAGCATTAGTAAAAAGGATTTTAAAAAGCACATGCTGGGCTCAAGTCAGTATAGCTCCAAAAGACAGGACTGAGCAAGAAGGATCAGAAAGACAAGATGAACGATGTGAAGCTTGCTGTCTTGGGTGGCGAAGGAACAGGCAAATCTGGTGAGTGGTGTTGCATACTGTGGCATGGTGCAGAGTGTAAAACGAGTGAGAAATATATCGACCTAATAGGTAAATATAGCTACATAATTATGTATACTACTTTTTATTAGGAGTTTTCATTTTTATGAGGAAGTAATGCAATTAACTGTATATTTATAGAACTTACAGGCACTTTGAGAAAGATAACCGTTTGAAGTATTAATTTGTAGGAATAACAGTAAATCACTCCATCACCATCCCACCTACTTCTCACTCTAAGACACCTGCCCTCACATCCACTAGTGGCCAAACAATGGCCTTGAACTGATTCTTCTGGTCGGAGCCTAAGGGTGGAGAAGAATGCAGGGAGACCTGTGGATTATGTTTTAAATGCAACATTCCTGAGGTGAAAAAACAGGATGGGCGTGGCTTTGTAGATGCCTGCAGACTGAGCAACAGGTGCCCCTGACTTTGGAAGTCACAGTTTTGTTTTATTTTACCGGATTTTGGTTTTGGTTCCATTATGATGGTGGTGAGGATGCCATCAATAGAGCTACCTGATCTCAATGAACGATGACAACTGTCCAGACCCAGGAGCTGCAGCAAGATAAACCCACACTAGAGGTCTTTTTTCTGTTTCCTGGGTTTTGAAGTCCCTCTGTCCTTGCAAACAACTGTGTGATAAACAAATGTGTGATATTGTCCTTGTTACTATTAGAGCCAGATTTGATCTGGTAAAGAATATAAAGAGATGGTATAGTTCTTGAATCTGAAACTTAATGAGAACTCTGTTTCTGTTACATAAAGTAAGCTGTCTTACCTGTTTGCATTCATGAATTAATTACATAGTGATTTGAATAGGCAGATCACTTTCTAGTCTTTTAATCTTTATGGTTGTACAGTGAAAATCTTGATGACTATTATTTAGACTAGAATTTAATAAAGCTTTAAGGTCTGCATTAATGCTTGGTAATTTTTGAGCTGAAAGATAAAACCTTATGTACATAACTAAGTTATCTGTATCCTAAAACAGAAAAGACCCTAAGTCCAGCCTGTTTGTCTTGTAGCACTTACAGTAAGGTTTCTTACCAAGCGATTCATTGGAGAATATGCTTCTAATTTTGGTAAGTCACCACTTTAGACTTTTTTTTTAACCTTTACAATTTCATCATTTTAATTAAACCACAATTAAGGTCACTGAAGCATTTTGGTAGAATTTTCCATTTTTGCATTTTTCAGCAACTTATTTATTCAGATTCTGGTTGGAAATATCAAAATAGGTACTTGAATAGAATGTGCTTTTATGATAAAATTCACCCAATTTGATGTTAAGTGAGATGGATTAGGAAGTCAGTTTGTTTCAGTCTAGAATTAGAAGAACATTAAAACTAAGATCCCCCTCTCCTAATATTGTGAGGTGTGTCAGTGTGAATATTTTTGTAAACTATGAAACAGTTTTGAAATTAAATAAACATTTGTTGAAAGATGAAGACATATTAATTATAAAAGCACTAGTAACTACAAAATAAAGCTTATTTTAATTTATTCCCATGTGAAAATAATGGGAAAATTATACCTTGATTAAAGATCATATCAAAATTATCTAGGTTGCTTATCTAAGTTTCAGAGAAATTCTAAAACAAGTGTCTTAATATAATCTTAGAATAATTTTACTAACTCTGCTCTAAATTTATTTTGTTCAGAATTAGCATGACATATGGGAAATATCAGAGTGAGGCATTAATAAAAAGTGAGGAACTTTGCCAGAGTTTTGAGTATATTTTTGGCTCAGCAATTAATCAATATTAATACTAATATTAATAATCAACATTAGTACTAATTAGTACTAATAACTCACCTGATTTAAGACATGAGGGAAAAGTGATTTTGCTTTATGTTTTTTAAACAAGAACAGCAGAGTATAAAAAAATTGTGAGAGTTGGAAGAAAGGGGAATGATTTTGATTTTTTTGTGCAATAATTCTTCCTTAGATTAAGAGGAAGTTATAATTGAAAACATGTTTTTCCATAAGAAATAATCTCCTCCACCAAAAAAAGAAAGAAATAAAGCAAGAAAGCAAGAAAGCCTCCATTCATGAGGTAGCATTATTCCAGAATTTTAGAAACTAACGTTAAGGTATTATATTGTATTACTTTCTACATGTACTTAACATACTACTTCAATCCATATGACATTGGGAATATTTTAGGGAAAGTGCTTGAAAACTGATTAATGATAGAAGAAATACATAGAAAAAGAAATTCCTATTGTTTAAATTCTCAGGTGAAAAACCT
This sequence comes from Herpailurus yagouaroundi, assembly GCF_014898765.1. Lineage (NCBI taxonomy): Eukaryota > Metazoa > Chordata > Mammalia > Carnivora > Felidae > Herpailurus > Herpailurus yagouaroundi. Next base: position 30,318,948 of record NW_024412407.1, read on the forward strand.
CTGTCAAAAAAAGTCAATATAACACAAAGGGTCAGGCAGGAAAAGATGTTCCACAATTACAAAACCAAACCAACACAAATAAAACCACACCCAAAAATAACAACAGCAACAACAACAACAAAAAAATCACCTTAATCTTTTGTAAGATATAGTTATATAAACAAATGAAGTGTATACATTCCAGGCTGGTACATTTCCATTAAAAAATATATGACTTAGAGACATTTTGAAAAGATAAACAAATGAGCAAAAAGATCATCACTGCACGAGGAAAAACTGGCAGAAAATAATTCCATCTTGTAAATGAAGACCAGAAGGGGAAATAATAAAATTCTAAAAAGTTAAGAGTTAGTGACCCCAGCTGGCAGTTTTTGAATTTTGAGTAGATATGTTTAAACGTCTAGAAGGAACTTGTAGGGTTCACAGTCAGTAGTAACCTATGAAGTTACAAGGAACTGTCTGAAAACATATTTTAAGGCTTACTGAAACTATAACAAATTTCATTAAATGTAACCTAAAAGGATTTTAAAATGCATCCTTAACCCCTGAAGTCAGCTCCCCAAATCTTGCTATATCTTTTTAGCTATGGGTTATGTTGCCAGAATGGGTCATGATTTTTTTGTCAGTGTGCCATTTTGGAGAGAAGTAGGTCTTTTATTAAACTCTGGAGGAACAGTTACAGAAAGGAAGTCTTTTATTCATTAAACAAATATTTATTGAGCACCTACCATGTCCCAGGTATCCTTCTAGATAGAGAGGCTACAGTATTGAACAAAATAGACAAATATCCAAGCCCCCATAAGATTTATATTCTGGAAGGAAGGGTCAATTTAAAAAAAAAAGTATAAGTTATTTCATATGATGATAACTGCTATAAAGAAAAAGAAAATATCATGGGGGAATGGCACTAATATGGTATGTTAAAATTTAAATTTAAAATAGTGTAGTCAGGGTAGATTTTGCCGAGAAGGTGATATTTGGATAGAGAAATAAAGGTGGTGAAATTGAGCCATGAAGATATCTGGAGGATTACATTCCAGGCAGAAGAAACAATTACCAAAATTCTGAGGGAGGGAATTTCTGAAAAAAGTTGAGGAATGCTATGGAGGATGGTGTAGTTTGTGTGCAAATAATTTGAGAGAGTATAGCCAAAGAAGTCATAGAAGTGATGGGAGATTAAACAAAGAGGGACATTTTCAGGCATTTTAAAGGCTTTGGTTTATCCAAGTGAGATGGGGAGCCATTGGAGAGATTTGATCAGACAAGGGATATGATTTGGTTACAAGGTTCACTTTTTCTCCTGTGTTGAGAATAGACTAGGCACAAGAAGGGAGTTAAGAAGGAGGTAAAACAGAGAGATGAATGAGGAGGTTTTGTAATACTCTAAATAAAAACTAATGATGGCTTGGATCATAGTACTAAAAATGGAGATAGATGGAGACAGAAATTGGACACAGAGGTGTAGATACTTACTAAAAGGCTAGGAGAGCAATGTGGCAATAGTTGAAGAGATTGGGGGTTCTAAAGGATTGTTAAGTTAGGAGAAATTCAGCGGTTAATAATGATATAGTAGAGAGGAACAGTTTATGATGCAGAAGAGAGAGGTGGAATTGGTATGGTTATGTCTTCAGTAGATCAGAGGAAATGGTAACTAGTTCATGATGAATGGATTGGCCTTGGAAACACAGATAATTCGTCCATAGTTGTAAGATGGAAGATAAGTAGATAAGTACAAAAGCATGTAGTTGAATAGATATGGTGGAAAAATTTATTTATAAGAAATACATATATGTATGAGCAAATATAACATGCATGTATTTGATCACTAACAGTTAAAAAAAGCCACTCTTCTATTCCACTAAAATCTGACCAGTTGAATTTGCAAGACTGTAATACAAATATGAATTTATTTTTTTTAATTCTAGAGTATTTCCATAATGACCCTGAATTTATGTATATTTTGCAGAATCTATCTATAGTAAGCATTTGTATTTGGAAGGGAAGCAACTGAACCTAGAAATATATGACCCTTGTTCTCAAGTAAGTAAAACAAAGTATTATTTTATTTTATTTTTTTTCAATCATGATTTGAAGAAGATTGGGTAAGAGTAAATGTAAAGTTGCCAGTCTTAAACTGAAAGGTGTTCTCAATTTTAATTAAAATTTTAAGAGATTATTTTTAATATTATAAACTCCCAATATCTATCTATTTTTTGATAAAATGGGTTACCATTAATTAATTGTCTGAAGTGTCAAATACAGGTGGAATATCCCACCAGTTTCAATTTGCTTGATTTATTTTCAGCCAAAGAAAGCAAAATTTTCCCTCACAAGTGAACTGCATTGGGCAGATGGGTTTGTTATTGTGTATGACATCAGTGACAGGTCCTCATTTGCTTTTGCAAAAGCACTGGTCTACAGAATTCGGGAGCCACAAACTAGTCATTGTAAAAGGTAAGATATTCTCCATTCCTCTTGCCTTTCCTTTTAGTAAATCATCATAGCTATAAGCATCATTAGGAAGAGCTTAATACAGCCTTCCAATTACAAAATTTAACAGCCCTGAACAATTCACCTTCCATTCCACGGGAGTTACACATGTAGTAAAAGGAATAAGATGAGAATACTTTATATCCTGGCTGACATAAACAGATACTTGCTCTGAGTAAATGGCTATTTTACAAGACAGCTTCTATTGTTAACATGACACTCACTTGCAAAATGGTTCTCTGTACACAAGATAGTTCACTTTTCAACCTTTTCTTTTCATTCCCACAAAAATGTTAAGGATATTAAATAAATCCAAATTTGTTACATTTGGCATCCAATTCCTTGTCGTTGGGTTGTTCAATCTATCAAAGCAAAATAGACTGAATAATCAAACCATTACGAATTCTAAGTATGAGAATACATTTTTCTCTGTTTCACCTCCTAAAATAAAGAACTGATCAATGATTACCCATTGTTAATTGTCTTGACACAAAGAAACTATGAGGGAAGGCATACCTGCCTTAAACCATTCTTGTATTAGTAGATATACATTTACACATATGAATTTCCCATTTTCTTTATTTTTTTTGTTTGAGCCTCTCCCATTTAAAATATTTATTTTTATTTGACATGCTGATATAAAGGATTCTTTGTGCTCGTGATAAGATTTGCCCTTAGAATCCAAAATAACACTTTAATCTGGGAAGCAAGAAGCACAATATTATTACTGAAAATTGGTATATGTGTTTTTATATCTATTTTAAATGCCCACTATCAAGAAACCATGGGATAATGATTGATAAATGTTGTTTCCCTGAAGTCAATTGATGTAAATTCTTGTTTATATCTGATTGACCTTAGGTAAACCACTTTAATCTCTAGACCTCATTTTTCTGGTTATAAAACTGATAGAAACATGGTAGGAGAAAAGGACTTGATTTTACTGAGGTAACTTGCAGCTCTGATTTCCTCTCATATTACAGATTTTTGTTTTGAAATTCATTGTTTTAAGCATTAAATGCCTCCATGACTTAGGTAAGGGATAATAATAAAATTCCTTCGCTATTCTTCCAAATCAAAAGAATCACTTAAGAATAGTCAAAACATAAAAATGAAAACACCTATACTTGACATTTTTAAGGCAATCTTCTTAATGTACTAAGTAATTTTTAGAGTATTTCCACTTCTCAATCTGTAGATAGTCTAGGATAGCAAAATATGTTAGTGTTTTATAAAATTACATCTGATTATGAGTCACCCTTCAAAATATTTCACTTATCCTTCCCCATTAATCCTTTACAATACTTTTCTGAATTTTATAGAAAAAATATTAATACCTTGAAAAGTCTAACAGACACAGTGCTTTTCCCCTCACCACTCACACACACCATCATGCAAATGAAACTGACTTTCAGCAGAATCTAAAGACAGTATCTTTATAGATAGAGTTGAATACTGCATTTATTCATTTCTTCCCTATAGTAGATAACTTGGCAGAGTTCCATGGCATTTATAAGGACTAGTTGTCTTACTCTATCTTTCAAATGAAACCCTGTTTTAGAAATTTGTCTCTGTAACCGAGGAAAAATTATTGATATTTGTTGAAGACATTATCTTAACAAGGAAATGTTTTTCTTTAAAAAAAATACTTATATTGAGAGACAGGGAGGGCGAGGCAAGGAGAGAGGGAAAAAGAGAATACTAAGCAGGCTCTGTGCTGTCAGTACAGAGCCTGGTGCGGGACTCACTCCCACAAACTGTGAGATCATGACCTGAGCCGAAATCAAGAGCTGGATGCTTAACCGACTGAGACACCCAGGAGCTCTGGAAACATATTTCTTAAATAAATAGAAAAATTGCACAAGGTCATGAGATTATAACATTTATCTCTAGACTATGGTATAATGGATAATAACAAAGAACAAACAGCAATGAGTATTGAGTAATATTTTTCCCTAGGAAAATTATATCTAAATTGTTCAATTATAGTAGCTATTCAGTAAAAACATATTAGTTAGTCCTTCTCTTTCAATTGATAAGGAAATGAAAAATAATACTTGGTAAGCATCTTTTGCTGACTGTGCTAGGTATTTTTATGTACATCATTTAATTAAATCTCCATGAGAATTCTGTTTAACACGTGCTATTTCACGATTGTTTTACATATAGGATAATGGAACTTGGAAAATTAATAATCATGCCTTGTTGGTAAACAGAGCCATTATTCAAGAATAGGTTTGTATCAATGCAAATCCTATGCTTTAATAGTCTTGTTACTTCTGTGTCACATACCACATTCTATAATTTTTGTAAATAATTGGAGATTTGTGTCGTACACTTACATATGACCATAAGAAGCACATATACACACACAATAATTTTTTTGTCCTTAATTCATTTTTATATAAACCTACTAATGCAAAAAAAAGAGCTGTAAAATAATTTTGCCAAAGTTGTGTTCTACATTTCAGAGCTGTGGAATCAGCGGTGCTTCTGGTTGGTAACAAGCAAGATCTCTGTCACGTGCGAGAGGTTGGCTGGGAAGAAGGGCAAAAGCTGGCATTGGATAACCGCTGCCAATTCTGTGAATTATCTGCAGCAGAGCAGTGTCTGGAGGTAGAGATGATGTTTATCAGAATTATCAAGGACATCCTGACAAACTTCAAACTCAAAGAAAAGAGAAGACCCAGTGGATCTAAATCAATGGCTAAACTGATCAATAATGTATTTGGAAAGAGACGGAAATCTGTTTAGCAGACATGTAATCCTAGGGGATTTATTATATCAGAGAGTTTTAAATATTCACATGATAATGAAATTTGCCCTTTGTATGCATTAAAAAAAATAGTTCTCTTAGAGATATGAACTGACTGAACATAAACCACAGCTGTGTTTTCAAATATATAGCTTGCCGTTTGGTTGTTTGTATCTTGTACACTCATGCTTCACACCCAGCCTTTTCCTTATTACACAAAATGGCACTCGCTATAACTTACCAATGCATTGCTGTATAGTTTGCTTGTATAACTGCTTAATGATTTTATTAAACTACCTCCACAGGCCTCAGTTTACTTTTATTATATTTATTTCTTTGAAAGAAATATGTAGTTATAGTTCATCAATTTGGTAGAAATGCATGAATTTAATTTTTAAAGTGCCTTTCCAGTAACTCAGTGAGTTCTTGATATCATTTACATCTTGATATTACTTATTGCTCATACTACTTATTTCACATATAATTTAGACCTTAAGAAGTTGAATTCTCTGCCTGTAAGTATAGTTTGTATTTGGTCTGATAATGAAAAATTCTGCCTTTCATGTATTCCATATAAGAAGGGTAGTTAGCACAAATTAAGTTATATGGCTAAGATCCTTTTCATATAAAAAGGATTGGTTGTTTTTAGTTAATAATAGAGATCCATACATCACAGGGGAAAAGTAAAAGCTGGTTGGCACACATACAACCTTGAAGACCTTATTGCCTTGAAAGAAATATTGTATTAGACAAACATTTTGGGCCTTCTCAGATTTCTCTAAGTGCAGTTGCCTTCAGAAATCAACTGTTTACCCTCTGTACTTCAGTGCCCCTGCCGCTGGCCTCGCTGCCTTTTAAGTTGGGGCCCTCGGCCTAACTTCAGCCAAATCACTGGTAATTAAGGTTACGTCTCCCAGAAATTAAACTGGGAGTGCAAGCAGTGCTACGTACCCTAGTTAACATGTATCAGCGAGAATCTGGGGGTGAAGCTGGAAGAAGATCTTGAGTAGAGGTTGGTAGGCAAGTGGGGGACCAGTAACACAGAACGTTAGTCTGCATAGGAGAGAATTCATTGACTTGGTGTTACTCACCATGAACTGTAATTCCACATTATAGGAGGGACATCTAGAACTCATCAATGTAGTTTTGCTGTTCCTTAGAAGTCTGGCCTTGATGATAGACTGGAGTAAAAGTAGCGGAAATAATAGAACATTGTGTGGTAGAATACAAAATAGTTCAGAACATTCATAAAGGTAGGGAAGTTAGAATTGATATGGTAGGTTTGCTCAGGAACCCACCATGTAATGGTGGTGCTTGGGACAATTCAGAGGAATTTCCTTTACTAAGAAAGTGAGGAATGCACTGGTGAGGGGACACAGACAATTTTGAGAAGCTTAATACTGACTGTGCTCTATAGGTCAGAGTCGGCAGTAGGAATGTTGTCATCAAACTGTGCTGCTTGAAAGAATCCTGGAACAGCAGAATCTGGATGCCAGCATTTTTTTTTAAGTTTATGTATTTATTTTTAGAGAGATAGGGTGGGAGTTGGGAAGGGGCAGAGAGAGGAGGGGAGGGAGAACCCAAAGTAGGCTCCAAGTTGTGTGCACAGAGCCTGACTGGGGTCAAACTCACGAGCCCACGAGATTATGAACTGAGCCAAAATCAAGAGCTGGGCGCTTAACCAACTAACCCACTCAGGTGCCCCTGGATACCAGTGTTTAACTTGTTTCCTGTTACCCACCCACTCAGCCCACAAAGAAACAGTGCTATATCCAGGGCAGAGGTTCCATTTCTAATAGTGGCTGGTTGGAAACTTAGAAGTGACATATTCAATCAGTTATATTGAGGCAAAGTCCACATTATAAGCCCATGCATTGCTTCCATCCATGCCACTATGACCACTGTTATCCTGGATCGTTGTTGTAAGCACAAAGATGGCCAAGAGGCAGGTTGGTATCTGCAGGACAGGTCATCCTGTCCCTCTGGTTGTAAAGTGACTTCTCCTTGGTGGATGCTCTCTGATGGGCATAAACATGATACACAAAGATATGACTATTTTATGTTCTAAGAGATACATTCACACATTTTTTTCTCTGGTCCTTTTTGTCATCATCACCCAGTTTTTTTTCGTGCTGATCTCTAGCCAACTGGCAAAACCACTGATTGCTGCCTAGAAATCTGTACCATGGGCCACTTTTCATAACATACAAAAGGTAGACAACATAGTGCACTTCTTGAAACTGGCAAATGGGATAATTTCCTTCTACTAAAGAACTTCATGGTAACCTCTGTGTAATGAGGCACAGTCCTCTTATGGCTGGCACTAATATGTCAAGCTTAGGAAAGATCTCTATCAACTAGGTACATTCAGATTGGATTGCTATGTAAATGAGAAATAAATTTTATTGTGTAATGTTATTCTAGCAAATTCAATGTTATGCTTTTTTTAGTCAACTGTTTGCAAGGATTTTATTAATATTTTATAGTTTCAATATTGTCTTCACATATATATGTACATAGGTAAATATATATGTACATATATATTTATATATATATATATCAGTTTAACCATTATATTTTAATTTTTTGTTTTATTTTGTTCTAATTATTCTCTTGGATAATTTCCGTTTTAGAGATTTGGTCTTCATTCTTTAAAATTATTTTCCCAGTTCAAAAAAGATTCTTTTGGGATAATTTGGTGTGAAAAACAACATGTTAATTTATGTGGTATGCAAGAACTCTAATGTCGATATGGTATGAAAATTCTTTAATAGTTTAATCCATGCATACCTGTCTGTGATGAGTCAGAATTCAAAATTCCTCTGTTAAGGATACAAATATTTGAATATATTTTACAATTTTATTTATTGTACCTTGATTTTTTTGTCAAGATGACTTGGGATGACACATCTTGTTATAAGGAGTCAATGGAACAGAGTAACGCAAACGTTCTCTCACACACGAAAGATAACTGTGAGATGATAGATAGTTAATTAATGTGATTGCAGTTTGATTGTGGTAATCATTTTACAACATATACATGTGTGTGTGTGTGTGTGTGTGTGTGTGTGTGTGTATTAAATCATTATGTTGTATACCAAATCTATTACAACTTTATTTTTCAATTTACCAAACCTGGAAAAAAGGGGACCAGGTTGGGAAAGGGGCTTGAGCTTGATCTGTTCCTACATCATCTGTTCTCACCTGTTCCCATCGGCTCCTCCCTGGGATTTAGCTTTGGGAGCCATGAGTCAACATATATGAATCTAGTTGCCCTGAAGGCACAGGGCTGGAGATACCACACAGGATTAGTAACCACACAGCCACTCAATATATGAGCGTATCCAGCCTCTACCCTTGGACTAACTGATGCCAAGTAGAGCAGAGACGAGTTAGCCCACAGAATCTTGCCCCAATTGCAGATTCGTGAGCGTAATTGCCATTGTTGGGGGCTATTAAACCATTGTTTTGGGGTTATGTGATAATAGGTAACCAGAATAGATAACTTATTCAAACTCTTGGCAGTTCAGACAATACAAAATATTTGGCTTTCTTATCGGGGAAAAATGTGAAAAAAAGAACAAACCCACTTTAAGCCACTTCAAAACAGTCTAGAACCTGAAGTTGTCGCAATATCAGTTTTCTTGTGAATGTAATTCACACGTAAAGCAACTTTCAAGAACCTAAAAAGTAATAAATTACAGTTTTCCAAAGTGAGAAAACCACATCTGCTTACAGAGAAACAAATACATCAACATGAGACCATAGAATATTGTAGGTTTAGGATAGCAAGTGTGTCTATAAATCTCAGAGATAGTTAAGCTGTATCACTAGGCTGGGAATTGCCTAAGCTGCTTCTAGTAAAAAAGATGCTGTCATTCACTTTGGATGAGCTTCAGTGAGATAACACATAATGAGGGGCAACAGCTGAGGAAGGGAATGCCAAAAGGGAGGGGCCTTTAAAATGGTTTTGATTTAATACAAGGCATGCACTATTAATAAAGAGGTTGAATGATACCTGTATGTTTTATAGGTTTATAAATTGGCTGTAGTAAAATATTTTACATCTTAGATCACTAGGTATTGTTTCAGCTTATTATGGGAGATATCTATCTAGAGTTGACTGAATTGTATTAATCTGAACCTAGTTTAATGATGCCTTAACATTTTTATGGGGGAATTTAATGTTTGCAATATCCATGTTCCTTATTTGAAAGCGTGACTTATAGGTTTCTCATCTTCCTTAAATTATGAAATCCTTCAGCTAATAAAGGAAAATGATTATAGTTTGCAAAAAAGGCAAAGTCATTTAATAATCCATATAACTGTCTATTGTAGGACTTTGCATAATAATTGTAATTTAGCTATTAAGGATTCTAAAGGCAGTTATCAGTCATACTCTACAATTCTGGGGAATCAGGCAAAGCCCAAATTATTTAAAGTATTTTAAATTCCCAAAGAAAAAAAAAGACACACTATAAATTGGAAATATACTTTATAATGACAACATATTATTTCAAAGTAAAGAAGAAGGTCATCATAATTTTCAAATGTATAAACTACCAAGCAGGTTGTTTTTTTTTTTTTCTTTTGGATAGAGATACAATTTAATAATGGGAATGTAAGTTCCTCCAAGGAGGGAATTAGAAGACTCTATAATACTAGTTGCAATGTGGAATTTTACCAACATTTTAGTAATCCTGGAACCACTAAGGCATGAAGAATTAAGAGAAGAAAACCAGACCATTGAAGAAGAGTAAGATATGAGATTACTTGCCATTATTTGAGAGTATGATCATGAGTTACTGCTGTAGCGTCTAGACCATTCTATAGGACTAAAGATGACTAATATCTAGACACTTGGAAACATTCAAACAGATATTAAGTTAAGCTGGTGTTTTTTCCAGACATAAATTTATTTTCAAGGTAATCAATTATTTAGTTTTGGATGATTTGGGTACAGTTCTACATGTAAACACATCTATGAATTAAAATTCTTGGGTTGGTTTGGAGGTAGAATGTTTAATTCATTCAAACAAAAATTCTTTATTTAAAAAAAATTTTATGTTTTTTTTATTTTTGAGAGAGAAACAGAGTGTGAACAGGGGAAGAGCGGAGAGAGAGGGAGACAGAATCCGAAGCAGGCTCCAGGCTCTGAGCTGTCAGCACAGAGCCCGACGCGGGGATCGAACTCACAAACTGTGAGGTCGTGACCTGAGACGAAGTGGGATGCTCATCAACTAAGCCACCCAGGTACCCCTAAACAAAAAGTCTTTTAAAAATAACCAGTTGGATGACTTTTGTCAGAAAATTTTAAAGCCTTGACTATAAGAAGTGTGTATTTTGCTTCCATTGTCATTCTCCACAATAAGAGAGGCTTTGAGCAAACCCTGCTAAAAAGTAGTTTAAAAATTATGGGTTTGATCATTCTAAATTACTATTTATTATTTTAATAATGTCTTTTTAAGGCTTAACATTTTGTAGATAAGATTAACACATGTCTTTGTGTATATGTATATAGATATACTACCATATATGTAAATAATGTTTTCATAGATATGTTATTATTTAATCAGATAATAACCCATTCTGTCAGAAGGAATACAAAATATCAAGTGAGTTAAAGGCAGAGAAAATAAGAGAAAAAATGAGGGTTGGTATATGTGAGAAAAGTTGCATTCAAAATTATAAAATTGGGGACAGATTCCAGGATGGATCCCATCCCATGGGGGATGATTGGATACATATAAGTGTTAGAACAATAGGTTTGTAGTTACAAAACATGAATAGTTGTTCATTAGTACAGCATTATAGTTAAAATAAGTGGGCATGAGACAAAAATGAGATTGAACAGTTCAGATGAAACCGAAATATAACAGGAATGAGATAATGTCCCCATTGTTCTTAGCAAACATCAGAATTTGAAGAATTAGTGGACATCTATAAAGTATTAGAAAATTAAATCTAGGAGAAAAGTTCACAAAAGGGGAATTTTGTACCAAAACCAAAATATACACAATTTGGGTACCTTATTTTATAACAGTGAATAACATGTAATCAAGAAACTATGTAAAATGAAAAAAAAGATATTTTGGAAAATGTATTTTCTCTTACTACATTTTTACTTGTTAAAATCAGTATGTTAGTTTGTGATATTCAGTGTTCTAAAAATCAAGAATAGAGCAACAAATGCTTTGGTTACTTCTTTTTCCGTTAGTAACACCTGCTGCTGTGTCAATTATCTATTTGAGGACACTCACCAAACACTGTTGATGGAAAATGATGAAAGGTAAACCCAGAACTTTGATTAATGATCAAAGATCATTTTATTAAATATTTATTAAAATATCTTTAAACAACATAATTTCCTCTCATAAGGAAAATATAAAACAACATAGCTTTAGTAATTGTATTTTACCTTTATAGAACCACTAGTAAGTGGTATCTCTGAAACAAACTTTAATTTGGACACATTGGCATGGATTTTTAAATTTTTAAATTAAAAATAAATAAACATTAGAAAAATAATAATAATAGGAAGGCCGCATGCGTGGCTCAGTCAGTTAAGCATCCGACTTTGGCTCAGGTCATGTTCTCACAATTCGTGGGTTGGAGCCCCACGTTGGGATCTGTGCTGACAGCTCAGAGCCTGGATCCTGCTTCAGATTCTGTGTCTCCCTCTCTCTCTGACCCTCCCCTGCTCACGCTCTGCTCTCTCTCTCTCTCTCTCTCTCACACACACAAAATAAATAAACATTAATCAATCAATCAATCAATCAATATTCACAGTTAGAAGATTAACAAAAGCAGGACTGGCCAGAACAGTGCTTATTAAAGGCAAACTCCGATGAGATAGAGATTTGGTTGTTGGAAATGTTAGGGCAGAGGCTCAGAGATGTGGTTTACTATTATTTGTGTGTGTAGCATTTGTTTAATGGAAACAAAACAAAACAATTTGTGTCATGTTATTCACCACATATAATTTCTTCCCTGTAATATGAAGATGGCAAGTTTAGGAACCACCTCCCACCTCAAAGAGCACAGCCAACTAAATCAGTCCTGGTTATGCATAGAAATTATGCTGAGATGAACACAACAGCCAGAGTAGTGGAGAATGCACACCGTTCCCTTCCCAAAATAATGATTGATAGGATGATGAAGATAGGATAAGATAGGTGCACCATATGTTGGCAATCCAGGCCATAGACATCTTTCTTTTTAGAGGGATCAAGAAACATAAAACACAGTTAAATCCCCCCACCTTACACATACATTAAAAATAATGGATTTTTAGGGGCGCCTGGGTGGCTTGGTCGGTTAATCGTCTGACTTCGGCTCAGGTCATGATCTCACGGTCCGTGAGTTCGAGCCCCGCGTCGGCTCTGGGCTGACAGCTCAGAGCCTGGAGCCTGTTTCAGATTCTGTGTCTCCCTCTCTCTCTGCTCCTCCCCTGTTCATGCTCTGTCTCTCTCTGTCTCAAAAATAAACAAATGTTAAAAAAAAAAATTTTTTTAAAAAATAATGGATTTTTGAAAATATTCCTTAAGACAAAAACACAGCAATAGTAATATGAAAGAGGAAGGTATATGTCTGAAGATAATTTTAAAAATGAAAATGAAAATTGGAAGTCTAGAGCAGACTTTAAAATCTGCATTTTTGTTAATGAAGAGTCAAATTGGCATTACAGAAAATCAGTTAAGTGGCATTGATATAAAACAGAAGATTTTTTAAGAACATGAAGACAGTCAAATAAATGAACATATTAAAAAGCATATAATATAAATATTATAGATATGAAGATTAGAATCTAACTATAATAATAATAATAATAATACATATTCTTGGAATATAGAAGCAATAGTCCTTGTCCTGGTAGTGTAAGGAGATAAAATTCTACATCTCAAATATGATTCAGTGTGTTTCAGAAAGAAAAGAAAAAAAACATTCCAGGGGTGCCTGGGTGGTTCAGTCAGCTAAACGTCTGACTTTTGATTTTCGCTCAGGTCATGATCTCTGGGTTTATGAATCTGAGCCCCTTGTCAGGCTCCCTGCTGAGAGTGTCCAGCCTGCTTGGGATTCTCTTTCTTTTCAGCTCTCTTTCCCCCTACCCCGCTCTCTCTCCCGCTCTCAGGATAAATACATAAACTTAAAAAAAAAAAAATATTCTGGTCCCCCAAAAAAAAAAAAAAAACAAGTAAAAGCAATTGAAAAAATTCAGCATGACTTAAACTCTTTGCAATTATATGAACAGAAGTTAGTTAAGAAAAGTAAAAAGTCTAAAGAGTTTAGAGGGAAGGTTTTGCAAAAGTCGAATTATAAAGACAGCTAAATTCTGGTTAAAATAAGACAAAAGAAAGATAGTTTCAGGTATGCAAGTGCTCTGAAAAAATACACTCAATGTTACTTAAAAATTATCAAAGTTCCAATTCCAAAAAACAGAGAATAATCAAAATGAAGAATTTAGGAACTAGAAGTATATAAAAGAAATTGTGATAAGTCTAATTATATGCATAGAATGAGGTATGTGATATTATTTATTATCAATGACTAAAGTGACTTTTGTGGAAATCTAGGCTATGATTAATCAGAAAAACTATTTCAAGTAGACTTTGTTAGAGCAGAGAAAAAATTTAACAATATTATTGTCTAACAATATGTTTAAAATAATTATGATGTAAAAATAGTTATGATATGTAGACTATATAATCATTTATTGAGTACATACTATGTATGTATGTATGTACGTATGTATTGAGTACATACATGCTATATGGCTTAAATATATTTTATGTAAATATATAAAGTGCCCTGCAAAGAAGATATTATCATATTTTACATGGTTGAATCTTTTATACACCTCAATATAATTAAAAAGATTAATCTAGATCAAAGGCCAATTATTGTCTGAGTTAGAATTCACAAATAAATGTAATTGGCTCTAAACAGCTCTCCCCACCACAATACCCTCCTTCAATACTACTGAAAAATATATAGATATTTTAAATCATTTCTACAAGTGGTTTTGAGTTATACAGGAAGATGCCTAGGTTTTGATAACAACATTTTTTTAAATTTTTTTCATTTTTGAGAGAGACAGAGCACAAGCAGGGGAGGGGCAGAGAGAGAGGGAGACATAGAATCAGAAGCAAGCTCCAGGCTCTGAACTGTCCACATCTGGCTTGAACTCATGAACTCCAAGATCATGACCTGAGTGGAAGTTGGTCACTTAACCGACGGAGCCACCCAGGCACCCCTTATGTTTTGATAATAAATATAAAAGTAAAATATGAAAGTACAGGTTAAGTATGATTTCACTTAAGGACAAAAGTACCACAAAAAAAGGATCGCAAAGAAATATACCAAATGATTATTAGCTATTGGACCTCAAGGGTTTTATATTATATGAGAGACCCCCTCCCCCAGATAATATGTTCTTTATCTAAAAGTTGCCATTGTTTATGTAACTCAATATGTCTTTCTCCTTGTGCAGCTAATGACCTTTATGTCAAAGTATTTTTCTGAGAAACTAGTGAAACTTTTAGGGCATGGTATGTGTGGAACCTAGCATCTGTAAAACACATTTTAAAAACAAGTGATTAATATTGATCGACAATGTGTTATGGGCCAGGTGTTGCTCTAAGCTTTGGGGATAGAGCAGCAAATGAGACATATAAAAGTCCATACCTTCGTAAAGCTTGTATATTAGTGGGAAGACACAATGATAAACAAAATATGTACATTATACAGGATGTCAGATAATGATAAATGCATGAAGACTACGGTGAGAAGTAAGTCAGCCAAGAAGGACAGGCATGCTGCAGGAGGGGCAGTGAAAGACTGGTGGCTATTTATTTATTCATGAGACAGAGAGAGCATAGCACAGGGGAGGAGAAGAGAGACAGAGACAGAGAATCCCAAGCAGGCTCTCCACTACCTGCACTGGGACTGTGAGATCATGACCTGAGCTGAAATCAAGAGTCAGAGGCTTAGCCCGTTGAGCCCCCAAGAGTGGTGGCTATTTTAAAAGAAGGTTAGGTTTGGCATTCTCGAGCAGATCCTTTGAGCGAAAATCAGGAGAGAAGCATTCACAGAAAAAGCAAAACATTTCCCCCCTAGTTCAAAGCCATGTGGTTTATTGGGGGATGGCACCATGCGGGCTGTAATGGGTAGGAGGAGCCCCGTGCCTCAGTCCTCAGCGGCGTTGAGCTGCATGTTGCCTGGTCTCGCAAAGCTCTCCACCGCAGTCTTTGGCCGGGGAGCTGTAAGGCCAGGCAGGCCTAGGAAGGGACTTAGGGGCCTCCACCGAGCCCCGGTCCAGCTCTGCAGGCGGAGCATCACCACCACCATCCTCACCTGGTCTTCAGTGACTAGGTGCCAGGGCTCGAGCTGCTGTGGGCTGTACTTCTCCACCTGGTTGCGAAGCTCCATGTGCTCCGCAGGTGGACCTACTTGGCGCACTTGAACTTCCTCATCGCCTTGGGCCTTCTGATGTGCACGTGAAGCTGCCCCACCACTTTGAAGGTCTTCCCGCCCATCTGGCAGAAGTGGGGCAGACCCTCCTGGTGGCTGCGGGCCACGTGCCTCAGCAGGATCCCTTTTAGGGGAAGCGCTGCTTGCCGAACTCACACCTGAGGGGCCTCTCGCCCATGGGGGTACAGTTGTGCTTGTCCGGGCTGGCTTGGGGTACAGAAGGTTTTGTCACCGAGGTGGCACTGGAAGGGCTTCTTGCCCGTGTGCGTGCTCAGGTGCGGGTCGAGGCCGGCCTTCTAGAGAAAGGCGTGGCTCCAGAATTCACAGACACACGGCCTCTCGTTCCTGCGCTTGGCCTTCATGCGCATCTGCGGGCCATTTCTGCCGGAGGCCCCACTCCTTGCACAAAAACAGCTTCTCCCCGCAGTGCTTAAAAGGCTCACGCAGCTGCATTTCTCTTGGGACACGAACATTTGGCACAGACGGGACGGGCATGGAGCTTGGCAGCTCTATGCAGCTTGATCACGTACCTACCTCTTCGAGGCCTCCTTAGTGAACTGCTGGGTGCAGGAAGAACACGCGGAGCACATCTCCCCCGTGTGGGACGCCGGGTGCAGCTGCGGCTCCAGCCTCCGGTGGAAGGTCTCCCAACACACGGAGCCTGAGAAGACCTGTTCCCAGCCGTTGATATAATTTCGGGCTTCATGCTCCAAGAGTTTCTCCTGTTCCAAAAAAACCCTGTGCACATTTGGGACATTGGAAGAGTACCTCCCCAGTGTGTTTCCTGTTGTCAATTTTTAGATGCTATTTGCTAAGGCACGTTTTGGCAGAAAAAGGAAGGTCTTGAGTGTCCCCTCTTTCACCTGTTTCTTACCTGACTTGAATTCAAAGTAATTACTATGCTAAAGTGGCAGATTCTGAGGTGGCACTTTACCATTTCTTTCAAAGGAATATACATACTTTCTAGGATTATAGGGGCTGGGTGCCTATTTTTATGGTACAGAGTAGAGTGGGGGGACAGCACCTAGAGAAAGTATTTCAAGCCTAGTGAAAAAACCCTCTGTGTGTTTGAGAGCTGACAGGGAGGTCAGGATAGGACAGCAGTCAGAGAGAGAATGATGGCATAATATGTGTTGTAGAATGCTTGGCCTTCCTAATTGAAAAATATAAAGAGGGGCACCTGGGTGGCTCAATCGGTTGAGCTTCTGACTTTGGCTCAGGTCATGATCTCGTGGTTGGAGAGTTTGAGCCCCAGCTCGGCCTCTCTGCTGTTTCCAAGGAGCCCACTACAGATACTCTGTCCCCCTCTCTCTCTGCCCCTCCCCCCGCTCTCAAAAAGAAATAAAGCATTAAAAAATATCAACATCATTAAATATATATTTATATTTATATACATATATAAATATATAGACTTATATGTATATAAATATATATACATATATTTATATGTATATAAATACATATAAAGAAATTCACAACGTATACAGGAGACCTGCTTAGAATTACCAAATAAATGCTTAATATACTGCTACTAGCCCAGAATCTTTTATGTTTACAGTTGTTTGATAAATATCTCACTACAAAACTCTTAATTATTTACCCAATTTCAGGATAAAAAAGAGGTGTGCATGCATCTGGAATTATGAAGACAGACTGAGTGAATGCACTTTGCAAAGGCAGGCTCGATCTAACTCACAAATGGATGAGAAACCATCTTAGCACTATGCACATTGGCTATATCTCTGGACTTTTTAATCCTCTTATTATTATTTTTGTTTTTGTTTTAAACATGAAAACTGCTTATGCTTATATTTCTAAATATCTATTATAAAAGTCAGTATCTAACATTGCTCCTTTTAAAACACAATTATAAAAGCATTTCTTATATCACCGTTAAATTTATTATGTTTCAGTGATATTTTGTTCCTTGTACGATAGGAAGTTAATAGGCCTCATGAACTGTATCTAGAATACAAGTTGTACGGGTAGCATATTCCAACCTCTAAATGCCTTTCATGTCAGCATGAGAGATACCATCAGGCATTTGAAAGCTCCAGCCTATTTATAAAGATACCATCAAAAACTGCCTGATGTAGCTGACTTATGAATCAATTATCTGAACTACACCAAGTGATGTATCTATTCTGAATTTTAGAGTCATATATTTGAAGCTAAACTACAAACAGATAAACTATTCAACAGCCTATCATGATTCTTATCTTCATGTTTATATCTGTCAAATGTAGGGAGAATAAAAGCAAAATCTGAGATTTTACCGGGAAGCTGTTAAAAAAAAATAAATCACACACGTACGAATTCTCTGTCTCTCTCTAACACACACACAGACACACAGACACACAGACATGTACTTGACAATCAAATTACCTATGACCTGAGGGAAAATGAACACACAGATCAAAAGGTAAAATTAAAAATTTTTAAATAAGGTTTATTTATTAATTTTGAGAGAGACAGAGAGAGAATGGGGGAGGGGCAGAGAGAGGAGGGAGAGAGAATCTCAACCAGGCTCCACACCGTCAATGCAGAGCCAGACACAGGGCTCAAACCCACAAACCGCGAAATCATGACCTGAGCTGAAGTCAAGAGTCAGTCGCTTAACTGACCGAGCCACCGAATAACCCCCCAAAACTAAAATTTAAATAAAATCAAGGACACATGAAGGATTACTATTGTTGTAAAGGGGAAAACTAACAATAGGTAAAATTTATTCTCTTAAGTTTTATGTCTTAAATGGCTATTTCAGTAAACAGAAATGCTGTTGCTGTTCTAAAAGTTACAAAGTCACTGGATATGGAGAAGAAATGGTCCTGTTTCATTCCAGATGTTGTTGACAATAAGCCAAACTTAAGAGAGATGTGTGTCCTTTTTGCTTTGTTTTGTTTTTAGGTGATACTTCAAAAGACATTCAACTTAAAAAATTACACTTCATTTGTAACTGTTAATTTAGACTTTCATTGCTTTGTCTGATAGTATCCAGATTTTAGGGAAGACCCATCAGAAACAGAAAAAAATTTTTAATTTTTTTAATGTTTACTTTTGAGAGAGAGAGAGAGAGAGTGAGGGAGAGCAAGCATGAGCAAGTGGGGGAGGGGCAGAGAGAAGAATCTGAAGTCCGCGCAGAGCCCGACGTGGGGCTTGAACCCACAAACTGTGAGATCATGACCTGAGCCAAAGTCAACACTTAACTGACTGAGCCACCCAGGCACCCCAGAGAAACAGAAATATTAAGATAACAATGTGTTAATATAGACTGAGAAATGTGGTTACTTTAGTCAATGATTTATTTTCTCAACACAAAAACCTGTGTGAGACACCAAGTTAATATCAGAAGTTTGCTCTTCTGCATAGAATTGTAATAAAAGAAACTCAACATCTTACTGCTTCCTTGAAAAACAGTGACCGCCAAGGTGAGTGAAAAATAAGAGGCAGTTAGGCAAAAAATGCTGATAAAGGCGTTTGGAGTTTCATACAACATAAACCAAGGCTTCTGAAGTTATGTTCCCTATAGCAGAATCTCCTGGGGGAAGGGGGTAGATGTGAGGGGATAGAGTAAATTTAAAGTGCAGAGTCCAGTGTATGGAATTGTTGAATCACTATGTTATACACCTGAAGCTAATATTACTTTGTGTGTTAACCAACTGGAAATTAAAGAAAAACTTAAAAAAAGGCAGAGTCCTGGGCTCCACCCTGGATTTACTAAATTAAAATCTGTGGGCACATCCTAGGATTTAGGCTTAATATGTTTTTTTAGTATTTCTTAGGCTCACTGGAGCTTGAAACACCTTTTCTGTTAAAGAAGGAATCAAGAAAGCTGGCATGGTAAGCAGGAAACAGGTCAAGATGGCCTAGGCTTCACTATAAGGGATTTGGTGTTTTTGCTTAACATGGTGGGTGGCCATTGGGCAGGGGAATGATGTGCACATATTTGTGTTTTTAAAATACTATTCTACCTGTAGTGTAAATAAGGGCAATGTAAAGAAAAGAATGGAATCAGGGAAACCATAGTCAGGAAGGAGGTGGTTGTAATGATCCAGCCCCAAGATGGTCATGGGTTGCACTAATAATAATTAAAACAATATTAAAAGTCATAGCTAACCCGTACTGAGATACTATGTACCATAAAAAGTGCTTTACAAGCAATTTCTCACTTAAATTTTAAAACTACCCTATGAGGTAGGTGGGAACAATTACTATCCTTATACAGACAAAACAGAAAATCTCAACTCAGTTATCAAGTACTTTATATAATTAGCAAGTGGTAAAACAAGGATTCAGATTCCACATCTGTCAGACTCAGCTGCCTATGTTTTTTCAACTTCTTTTAATCTTTATTTATTTTTAAGAGAGAGAGAAAGAGAGTGCGAGTAGGGGAGGTGC
Organism: Herpailurus yagouaroundi; assembly: GCF_014898765.1. Lineage (NCBI taxonomy): Eukaryota > Metazoa > Chordata > Mammalia > Carnivora > Felidae > Herpailurus > Herpailurus yagouaroundi. The sequence goes on from NW_024412407.1 coordinate 30,339,061, forward strand.
AGAGAGAGGGAGACACAGATTCTGAAGCAGGCTCCAGGCTCTGAGCTGTCAGCACAGACTGACGCGGGCCTTGAACTCACGGACCGCGAGATCATGACCTGAGCCAAAGTTGGATGCTTAACTGACCGAGCCACTCAGACGCCCCTCACCTGCCCATATTTTTAATTGCTGTGTTACTGTGTAAGAAGCAGTGAAGTAGCAGATTAGGGAACACAGAAAAGACAGAATTTGCAGGATCGATAGTTGCTTATATGACAAAAGAGATAGGGAGGCCTGAAATGAGGCCTGGAACTTGGGATGGATTGTGATATTCTTCGCTGGTGTCAGCGAATACGGTAGAAAGAAAGAGAATATATTCAGTTTTGGATTTTGAGTTTATGATGTCTCTGGAACATCTATGTAGGTACGTCCAATAGGCAGATGAATATAACATTTTGGAGTTTGTGATACAAATCTCTGTAGTATGTATTTATAGTATGTAGTATAAGACTGTAGGATGAAAAGTCAGAGGCACATAGAAGAAACTCAAGGTCTAATATCCAAATGCTTGAATACAGTGAGAAGAAAAGAAGGCTTATAGCAAAACATTAAGAGCACTAACAGGCAGGGAGGAGGAAGTACCTAAAACTGTTACCATATAATATTTCCAAACTGGGTCCCTCTGAGAGTGAAAGGAGACACTGGTAATGATTACAGTGAGGTGATGGGCATAAGTGGGTTCTGACCCAGGTCGGCCAGCACATAAAGCCACCCTTCTCTAAGGAGACTAAGAAATGAGCATTTTAAAAGGCAGGCAGAAAGCCAGCCAACAGTGTTAGCATTGAATCCAGGAGCATTTACAGTATCCCTGTAAGGCTTATGTGTGCATAAACACATTTGCTCTCAGGAAGCCCATAATTTAAGTTGTGATTTCCGTCTTCCCAGTGTGGGCACCATGAGTGGGAAAAATCACTTACAGAATGTTGTCTTCTCTGGCTTCCCTAAGTGTCACATTCCACATAAAGATAAAACTTCTACCTGGATGTAAATGATTATTTCAGTGAAAATTTCATCTACTTTTCTTTAGAGTTCTTCGTTTGTTGTGAAAACTTATAATAACACATATTAGTTTTTGAAAGATGTTAAAATATCTTCATTTTTGGAAAACCGCTTAAGGAACAACCATGGAGATTAGGCTGCCCCATTTGTCATCTGTGATCTGGAAATGATCTCATGTGTACAACCCCTGGAATATTTCTACAGATGACTGGTACCATCTATCGTTATTTATTTTTGCATTTATTTCAGAGCAGTTTTACAATCCTGATTTCAAATTGTGGGTTAAGCCTTATTTCCTTTTGGTGTTCTGATGTTAACTTACTGATATGATTTTCTTACAATTAAAGGAGACTTAATATTCTCAGGATCATTATGTCTTTTATTAGAAGAGGAATATCATCACCTAGTTACTCTGGTCAATTTCTTCTCACATAACCATTTCCAGCGCACTCTAGTCAAATTGGCTATTGTTTTTCCTTTCTCATTCCCTATAGTATTGGTGGTTATTCTTTCCCACATAGCACAGGCCTTTTTTTTTTTTTTTTTAAGAGAGCGAATAGGGGAGAGGGACAGAGAGAGAGGGAGAGAGAGAACCTTAAGCAGGATCCACACCTAGTGTGGAGCCCCACGCAAGACTCAGTCCCACGACCGTGAGGGATTGATTCAGCTTGAGCCAAAATCAAGAGGTGGACTCTCAACCAACTAAGCCACCAAGGTGCCCCATCACAAGGGCTATTTTGTAACTTTCTCTTAACGCATGAAATATTCTTTGTTAATCATGCTGGTTTTATTCTATTATAGATATACTCAGGTTTTTATAAATATATACATGGAAAAATTAATCTTTGATATATGTATTTTTGTCCATAATAATATTGTGAGGTCCATAATGGTTCAGGACATTAACATGTGTAGTTTAAGAATGTAATAAATACTCAATAAACATTTGTTGAAGGGATTAAATTTCAGGATTATTCAAGTATAGAATAACACTTTGTATAAAGTAGATACAGAAATTTTAACTTGGCCTTCATAACGTACTGTGGTAGGTTGTAGAACAATGCTTGATATTAAAATGCCCTGCTCTTTTTTCTGCATTATCAAAATATCTCACAAAGTAATTACAGCAAATTCTTCTAATTTAAAGTTTATTATATCCTTAGAAATATTGCAAAATATAACAAAAGACATTATATAGGTCTGCCTTTGCACAGAAGTAATCAGAAAGTATTCTGTCTCACATATGTATTAAAAACAATATAAAAGTCTTGGGGCGCCTGGGTGGCGCAGTCGGTTAGGCATCCGACTTCAGCCAGGTCACGATCTCGCGGTCCGTGGGTTCGAGCCCCGCGTCGGGCTCTGGGCTGATGGCTCAGAGCCTGGAGCCTGTTTCCGATTCTGTCTCCCTCTCTCTCTGCCCCTCCCCCGTTCATGCTCTGTCTCTCTCTGTCCCAAAAATAAATAAAAAACGTTGAAAAAAATTTAAAAAAAAAAAGTCTAGAGCTGCAAAAGAAATACAGTTAAAGATGAGTAGGAATGTAATAAAAATTTAAATATTTGATATGTGATATGAAATAGATGACATTTGTGAACTTCCAGAGCATATTTCTTTTGATGTAACAAATGTGATGTCTTCAATACTTGATGTTGTCTCATAAATCAAAGGAAAATAATACAGCAGCTACTCCATATAAAATGGGTAAGGTTCACAAAGAAGAAAATATAAATAACCAATGAACAAACAGATCAAAAATTATTCAAGTTTCTAGTAACCAAAAAAAATTAAGATAAAAATAGTGAAAAGATTCAGCCTGGTCTATCACATGGGTAAATGTTAAGATGAGAATAATACTCAGTGAAAAAACCAGGATAGTGAGGCTGGCATTTCCTGCACCTTGCTGGTAGTATACACATTTATTAAACTTTACAGGAAATTAATTTGTCAGTATGTATCAAGAGTCTATGCCTGAAAAACATGATTTTCTCTATGTGCATGGTATTGTGTAGATTTAGTACATTTTATTAAAAAATAAAATCACATTAAAAACACAATAATGCTTTATATAACTCCTCATTATTCACTTTTTTCTGACATAATTGTTTAATTATTATTAAATTTAGAGAGGGAGTGGACAGGAAAATATATGTATATTCCCTTTTTTCAAATTTTTGTGCAGTCCTATGATTTTTCTCTAAATATTCAGATTTAGAACAGTCCAAACTCTATCAAAAAGTAGGTTAGTTTAAATTTCTACAATATTTTCTTTTAAATTTTTTTTTCAACGTTTATTTATTTTTGGGACAGACAGAGACAGAGCATGAACGAGGGAGGGGCAGATAGAGAGGCAGACACAGAATCGGAAACAGGCTCCAGGCTCTGAGCCATCAGCCCAGAGCCCGACGCGGGGCTCGAACTCACGGACCGTGAGATCGTGACCTGGCTGAAGACGGACGCTTAACCGACTGCGCCACCCAGGCGCCCCTACAATATTTTCTTTTAATGTTTAAGTTATTTCAGTTATGTTTTTATGTGGAAAGGAGAAATGAATTCTGATTTTCTTGTTCTACTATGCATAGTTACAGTCCACTTGATTACACACTGGAAATTTATGCAAAAATTTGTTTTGAAGTTTAATATGTTTTTGAGTAGATCTATACTTAAAACTATAGAATTTTTTTTTCCATAAGACCCTTTGTTCTGACCTGGGTCAGAATTATCGGCAGCATTTTATTCATTATGTTTCTAATTTTTAAAAATGTAAAGATCACATTTACTTCAATTCTTAGTCAAAGCTGGCTTTGTGGTAAGAGCTCTTACTTTCCCTGGGGTATTCTTTCATTATTTCAGTGGAATATTGTAAGGACCAAATGTACTACTTGGAACTTTTAAATTTCTAATGATGTTACAGGGCAAGATAGAAATAATACATAGGGCAATTATTCCTCTTTAACTCCTTCAAGATGCAAAGAGGTACACACATACAACTCAGTCTTTTGAAATAATATTTGTATTTTTTTGCCATGATATACTTAGTATTTCAGGATTAATTTTACAAATTGTTTTTATCTAATGGGATTAGTAGGAAATTTTAAGGTATTCAACTAATTATCCAATTAATTTATATTACTAATTTTATAGATGTGAGTATTTAGCATAAATGTTATTTCTTATTTCAGTTTTATACAATTAAAAATTCCACAAAGTGAATTATAAAATTATATTTCATTATTTTAACCATCGATGTGATAATAGTTTTTTGACATAATCATCTTAAATTGGTCATTTTATTTTGTGTGTATTAACACTTATTTAATGAATGCTCTGTAGTCACATATTGATGTTTTTTCAATTTTTGTTATAATATATACTGCAATTATATGTGTTATGATACACCTAGTTTTTCGTAAGATTATTATACAGGTAGGATAACATTCTGGAATAGGAAAAAAGTCAAACGATTGCAGTGTTTTAAGATTTTTGATACTTATTGCCAAATTACTTGCTAGGTAAGTCTTCCAACTTATACCATTTCCAGTACTGTTGAAGGTATAACAGTATCTTTGCTTATCCATTATTTCTTTGGTTTTACAATATCTTCTGCATTTGGTCCTTAGGGGACTTTTTCTTACTACAAAATTCATTTTCTACATTTGAGAATATTCATTCTGCTACGGAAGAAAGGAAAGTGAATAGAATAACTTACATGTTTAACTTGTGCGGCTTAGAAAGATAAAGTAGATCATATATCTGTGAATATAGAAGGGGATGGGAGAAAGCAGAAATACCTAACTAATATTCACAAGGCACTAAATATACATGAGGCACCTGGGACACTAAATATTCATGACATACTAAATATACATGAGACATTCAATATCCTTGCAATCTTAATTCAGCCAACATTTGATGACTGCCATCATGGCCCCATGAGTCCTCTGCCCTTGCAAGAAACATTCAAACCTCAGTTTTTGTTCTTGTGTCCATCCCGTCATCATACCACAAACACTACACACCCAAGAGCCAGGTAGTGCCCTTTTGATTTAATTGCATTATATTCTAAGCCAGTTAAGCACCCATCTCTGTCACTCAGCTTTGTGCTGTGTGCTCTAATTTAACTCAAGTCATTCAATTTGTTCTGTGAGCCTTTCCATTCCCTGATCTCTGGGGGAGCTTGTCTGGTAGCATACTTGTACTTGGAGGCTACCTTTGTATTAAGATAATTTCTCACATGACATTTTCTTACCTTCCCACTTGTAAATTTAAATACTTTTAAATACATTTTAAGCATTATTAGGTGTTTGTGTGAAGAATTTTAATAACATACAGTGTTAACCAATAGAGAAATGGGAATACATGTACTAATGACTGTGTAAATTTACACAAATTATCTTTCATCCAGTAATTCAACTTTTAGTAATTATTCTGCAATGTTTGCAAATGTACACAAAGAGACTTGTGTAAAGTAATAGTAAAACCTTTAAAATAATGTAGATATCTATTAAGAGGTAAAAGAATACTCTGAAGCCATTAAAAAGAGATCTCAGAAAATATATGGAATTTAAAATAGAAGGTATAAAAGTGTGTGTAGCATGTTCCTATATGTATAAAAAGAAGACATAGCTTTATTCAACATACACTTTTGTGAAATCTTATACGTTTGTGTATTTGTGTGTGTGTGTCTGTATTAATACCTGCAATTTTTCTGACAAACACGCAAGAAGGCTCATATACCTATGGAAATGAAGTGGAGGTCTGAAATAGAAACAACGATCAGTATTTTATATTTCTTTGTTTACTGTTTGTTTTCTTATGGAGTGCATGTACTATTAATAATGACTATAAGGATAATAGACTTAATATATAAAGTAGTAGTTATAAGACCAGAGGCTGGAGTTAAGATGCCCCTAATTGTTTAGTTTCATGACCTTGGGCTGGTTACTCAAAATCTCTGTGCCTAAGCATCACGTAAAATGTCAATAAAAATAGTTCTTAATTCCATAGAATTGTTAGCTCAGAAAAAAATATTAAGAAGTGATTGACACCTGACAAACATCTAATAATAATCGATATTATTATTTCATAGAATGCAAAGTTATATAATTACATTTTTGTTGGGTTCCTCAGAGAAATATGACATTGTAATGTCTCTTCCCTTGATAAACATTAATGTAGATTCTAGAAATAAAAAAAGGTGGGGTAAAGACAAAATATAATTGTAGCTTAAAATTTGGTAGGTATGGTTGAAGGAAAGGAATTAAGGGAAGAGGAAGGAAAAAAGAGAGAAAAGAAGGAAGGCAAAAAGGAAGAAAAAGGAAGGAAGGAAGGAAGGAAGGAAGGAAGGAAGGAACTATATTTTCAGTAGGCAGGGTACTAGATTCTAATGTTATCACTAATATATAGTTTTGGACAAGCCACTCACTTTTTTTTATTCAGTTAAGAAATATGTAACATATAATCTATATTTTTACAAACTTTTAAGTTAGTACAGTATTGTTAACTAGAAGTACAATATTGTACAGGTGATTTTTAGAACTTTTTCCACCTTGGAAAAGTCACCATTTTTATAAGATTTTTTCCTGTATCTCATGGGAGTTCTGGGCATTAAGGAGAGCAGTAGTGAGACTATGTTTTGAATGGCATAACGCGCTATACAAGAGTAAGGAATTTTAGTATTTTGGCTGTCATATTCTTGGCTTTCTGTTGGTGCACCAGAGTTGGCTGCTTAATAGCAGTTTTAAATATTGATAAAATACTTCCTTCCTCACTCTGTAGTAGTATAACTGCTATAGTGATGAACGGATGATTGCATTATGTGTAGTTAAAAGTGACAGTGTTTGCAAGAAAATTCCTTTAAAATGTAGTTTCATTTTGGATGTAACCATACGTAAGACAGAACAAACAATTCTAGGTGCCTTCTTTGCTACTACTGAGTTACCAGAAAGCATGCAAAATGCATTAGCTGCTATTACTAGAATAATCTCATGGCGTATGCATCTCATATGGGGATTATGAAGCACATAGGAGAGGGTACTCACCGCTTTGACAAGTGAGGATGAGAAGCCAAGGGTAATGGATGGCTGTCTCTGCTTGGGAAGAATAACTCTCTGCTATGTATAATGAAACTCTTTTCTCTTCCTAGGCCTCAGTGTTCTTTCATACTTTCAAGCTGGGACCACATACTTATGTAGTAAAATTAAGGTTATAAGACACTTAGATCAAGTGGAATACTTTTATAAAAGTACTCACTGAACACAACCATAAAAGAGATGAACACCTACTGTGGTTGCCACAAAATAAACTATACCAACCAATAATTTAACTGTAGTCGAGAAATAAGAGTGGTTTTATTATTAGTGGAATATATATTTCTTTAAGAATTGAGAACTTGGAATTAAAAATAGAACAGATGCCCTAGCACTCATGTAATCCATACATTCACTAGGTTTTAATTAAATCTTATGCACATACTACTTGCAAAAAGTAGTTTTGTGGTAGCTATTGCATGTATGTTTCCAAGTTTATGGTTTCACACATACTAGGACCTAACAGTTTCACTAGTTCCTAGGAGAAATACCTTGACATAAAGGTCATTAGCTGCACAAGGAGGAAGACATAGTGAGTTACATAAGCAACTGCAAATTTTAGATAAAAACAGATTACATGCATGTGTCATTCTCTCACATAGTAATAAGAATCCCTTGATAGTCTCTCAAATTCCTATAAACTGAGGTTATATTTGGGGCTACCCATGGATTTACCTAAGCCTGCAGGAAGGAATCATGTCACCTCTAGTATAAAAGAGGAAGGATTGAGAAAATAGACACCATGGCATCTGACCTATTCTCAAAGAATTCACTGCCAGTGAAAACACATACAACTGATGTGTTAGGTCTACTGTTGGTGTAGGTGACACTCCATCTTGAGACTCATTTAGCACCTACGTTCAAAAGAGTCATCAATTTGGAGTCTATAAAGCACTGAAAAGCAATATTTTTCCTAAAATTTCTTAAATAAGTTGGCAAATAAGTTCGCAAATAAAAGAAAGTATACAACCTGCCACAGAGCCAAATATGTTAAAAGTCCACCTACCTTTGCTAACTTCCTTGAAGTCCTAAACATTACAGAAGTCCCCAGCCCTGACTAACATTTTGGATTTCATCCAAAACATCTTTTTCTCTCTGAAAACACTAATTCCAACTTCATAATATTCTCTCCTCTTTCTTTTATATTGTTTTGTAGATTGATTAATCACTCTCTGATAAGGCAAACGTCAGCATCCATTCTCACAAATGACTCAATAGTTTCAGCTAGAAACTTCCTTGCACAACAGAGTGACACCTGAGTGGCTCAGTCGGTTCAGTGTCAAGACTCCAGATTTGGCCCAGGTCACAATCTCATTGTTCCTGACTTCAAGCTCCAAGTTGGGCTCTGTGCTGACACTGTGGAGCTTGGGATTCTCTCTCTCTTTCTCTCCCTGTCTCTCTCTGTCCCTCTCTCTTTCTCTCAAAATAAATAAACTTAAAAAAAAAAAAAAAACAGAGTGAGGAGGAAAAAGTTTGCTCTTTGTCCACGACATATTAATGGTATAAAAATGCCTTGTGCCTGTAAGTTTTCTCTTCTTTTGGTTTCCTTTCCTTTTTTCCCTTTAATTTCCTATTCTTTTTTTCTCCTTTGCTCATTTTCTTTATATCCTCTTTTCTTTTCTTTATTGTTTTTTCATTGTGTAGAGCGCAAAAGATTTCACAGGAGTGAAACTGTAAATTAGCCATCACTTAGAATAAAGTCAATAATCCTTACCATAGCCTGAAATGCTGTCTACCTTATATGCCCGTGCCAACCTACTGGACCTCATCTAGTTACAGGATGCAAAGCCCCTGAGAAGCAACTGAAGTTAATTCTTGGTATTAGGGTGGTAGTAAATACTGTAGTCATATGAACTCCATTAAATATACCCAAAGCACACGCACACTCCCTCTTCTCTGTGTGTGTGTCTTTCTCTTTCTTTCTCCACTCCACTTCTTTTAGTTCATTCTTGACGGATGCTTCTAAGGAGTAAATGGACCGTATAAAAAAACTGAAAGAAAAAAATGTGGAAAAAAATAAACAAACGATCCTTGGATTTCTGGGATCTAGAGAGCTGCTTCACAGGAGGTTGTGAAGATACTGAGGCTGTTTTTCTGCACTCATTGCCCCCTGTTCTTTGAATCTTTCCACCTTCTATTTGTCTCTGTTACTTTCACATATAATGCTTACTGGGTGCAAAAATTTAGACACACCTCTTTTCAGATTAGAGCTTCACACTTGCTAGCTGTAAATTGCCTTTCTTTGTTGCTATTGTCACATATTGAAAATAAAAATAACAATGTCTATTTCATAGGTTTGGAGGCATTAAATCAGAGAGTGTATATAAAGTACTTCATGTACTGTAGAGCAAACAAAAACTGGTCAATACATGTTTCTTACCTCCTCACTTACTTTTCATTATTAAAATATATTTTCCTGTAAAAGTCTAATATCGGGAAGCTACACTAAGAGGAGAAGTTTTGTCAGTGAATTGCTTGTCCTGAGAGACTTCAAATTTTAAGCTTTCTAAGTAATAGAAAAGTATCCAATTTATTCTATATTAAAGGGGATTCTAAAATGTTTGAGCCGGTAGAATCGAGATATAATTTATTTCAGCGAATCTTATGTGTTGGACAGGATAATACCTGAATATTCGGTTCTGTTTGTCACAAAGCTTCTTTCACTGTATTCTTGTCAATAAAATCATTTAAATATATGAAACATGAAGGCAAAGTGAAACATTATGGTTTCCAAATCTTTACCTAGTTATAGATTATCAACATCTTAATACCACAGTTTTATTTTATACACGATGATGTTTTATATCCTGCACTAGACACCATAGGAACCATTAATCTCCATTTCTAATAAAACTTCATAACTAGTTAAGTGCAGTTGTTAAATAATTTCTTTTTATAGTGAAAGCTTTTACAATTAACAAGCCAGACACTGATTCAAGTCATTATCAATTTCTCTGTGATTATTATAGCTTCCATAATAATCTGCACTCTATTAACATGGATTCAGCTGCACTTTAAAGAGCAGCGTCATTAGCTTTGGTTTCACAAAAAGATGAGAAAAAAGTTGGCTTTTAAGTTCATGGAGTCTCAGAGTTGCAAACTAACACCAAAGCTCTCGGACCAAAGACATAGACAAACAATATTGTGTTTAATTTTGAATATGACTTGTCTTTTGTTCTGAAACCAACTCTGAGGGCTTGTGCCCATTAATATTTTTTACACTTGTCTATTTCTCATTTAGGTTTCAAATTTGAATAAAGTGACACTTAGACACTCATGCAGTTACATAGCAGAAAAATCACTTAGTTGTAATTCATATTTATCATGCAGAGAGGAAAAAGGGTCCCAGAAGGAGAGCCCATGATTTAACAGTAATGCATCAGATATATTGTAAATGTGGTTGCGTCTAGACAAATAAGGAGAGTGTAAAACAATAATTATATTATATAAATGGAGTAGATGAAAGTTCAAAACACAGCTAAAATCTAGAAAAGAGCATGCCTTTCCAGGAGAAGATGAAAGAAAAATATGAACTTCATATATCGTTACATATACATGTCTATGGTAGGGACTTTTAGCTCCAATGTGGAGAGAGTAGTTATCAGTGGACCAGCATTCCCATCTAGTATAGATAAACATAAATCAAATACATAAAATAAAATAAAATAAAATAAAAATGAATAAAACACATATAGCATAAAATTCAGAAAAAGAATCTGATTGAAGGAAGTAGAGAGTTGCTGAAGTAAAAAGAACTAGAGAGAATTCTGAAGGGAGGAAGATTCAGAGATAAGGGGTGGCTCTTCAGTGCTTACAGCCTGGGGCGTCTACTAGACTCAGGCATTTAAAGCAGCTGGATGAGAAAGGACAGGGAAAACAGAAGAATTATGGACGGGAATTTAGAGACTCAAGTACGTAGCTAAATTTCCTTCGGTACATTTGCCAAATGCTGAAGCTACATGGAGTGCATGGGTAAAAGTTTAGCAGAAAATTTTTGAAGAACATGAGAGTGTTCACCATTCTCAGGAGGATAGAGACTAGAGGTTTTTACTGGTAGAAGAAAGATGCACAGAATACATAGTATTCTTAGTTGAAAACAAAAACAAAACCAAAACAGAACAAAACCTGGGAAGCAGTATGAATCAGAGATGGATTGAGCCTTACTAGAACTTCAACCCAGCTTTGATTTGTCATAATGTCTGGTAAGATTAAGATGATCAGCCACTTCTCTATGTGAGCTATGAAATGAAAGAGAGAGCTTTTCTAGCTACAGAAAATAACATATGAAACATATTACACAAATTACTATAATATTTTAGAAACACAATGTCTGGAATTCAATCAAAGATATCTACTGAATATAAGAACACAGAGTGATTGAAGTAATAAGATGGAAAACAACAAATCATGAAAACACTAATTAGACGAAAGCCAAACACCAGACAAAATGGACTTAAAGCAAGAAGGCTTTAAATTGTTATACGCTTATAACACAGATTCAAAATATGAAGGATAAAAATTGACAGGAAACAAAAAGAGCCAGACAAATGTACAATCATAATGGAATATTGTAATAAAAAACAAAAAATGAGGAAATATGTAGAAGACTTTATTGTAATTAAGAAATTCAAATTTTTAGACATACAGATAGGATGTGGATTCTTTTCAAGAGCATATATTGTACTTCCCCAAGTTAACTATACCCTGCATCATTAAAAAAAATAATTTAAATTATTGAGAGCATGGTCTCAGATTATAGTGAAATTAATCAGAGATAATCAGAAAATTCTCAATGGGTCAGAAATGAAACAAAATACCAGTAAATAACCAAAGGGCCATTGAAGGAAATATAATGGAAATTGGAAAAAAGTTAAAGCAAATGGAACGATGATATGACTCCTAAAATAATTCTAATGTCACACAAATGCACTAAGGAACACTTCCTAAGTTTCTCGGGTCAATTAAGCCTGAAAAAGGAATTTAAAAGAAGAAAATTACTAACAAATGTTGCTGAGCAAAGTAAAGGCAAAATAAATCTCAGCAAAAGAATAACCATAAAATTTAGAAATATATATGTGCTTAAAGTATATATATATATATATATAGTATGAACATTTCCTTAAAACTTACTATATATGTGATACACACACACACACACACACACACACACACATATATATGAAAAACTGACAAACTAATGTTTATTTTAGGATTGAAATGTTGGTTTAACAGAAAAATAGTCCATACAATTAATCACATTAAAAAAAAGGACCAAACTTGTTCAATCAACTTGACAGTTACAGAAAAGATAGTTGAGGGGCACCTGGGTGGCTCAGTGGGTTAAGCGTCTGATGTCATCTCATGGTTCATGAGTTCGAGCCCCAAGTCGGGCTCTTTGCTGACAGCCCTGAGCCTGCTTCAGATTCTGTGTCTCCATCTCTCTTTCTGCCCCTCCCCCACCCACGCTCTGTCTCTGTCTCTCTTAACCTGAAAGAAAACTTCTACAAATAACTTGTACAAAACAGAAATATATATTTGATGAAGACTTATTGAAAAGAATGGCACCTGCTGTTGATTTGATTTGTAAATATTGATTTGAACATGTCTATACACAAAATGTCATGAACAAGAATACTCATATCAGCAATTTCTCAATAGCCACAAACTTGAAATCACTTCCAATGTTCAGATATACTGGAATGTATAAATCGTGGTGTATTCATCCAATGGAATAGGGTACCATAATAACAATGAATAAACCACACTTACCCACAATGACATGAAAGGATGATTACACATAGTAACACAAAGTGATGACATGGAGGAATCTCACAAATATAATTTGAGTGAATGGAGCCTAACACAAAGTGTACACACATATTATGCACATTATATGCTATTATAAGTGAGGAGAGTGCATAAACTTGGGCACTGTAGCTGGAAGACAATAAAAGGAGTTTTGGGGGTTTGGATAATAAGTTCATTTTTTTTATCTGGGTGCCAGTTACCTTATGGTTTCATTTCTGAAGATTTATTAAGCTGTACGCTATTACACTATATACTTTCCATGTGACTTCATTTAAATTAAGTTTATTAAAAATAACATAAGGATTCTGAAGGAATAGTGTTATATACAAAGTGCATCAGATTTATAGGGTAATTTTGTTTTGTAAAAGCATAAGAGGAAAGATGATCAGCATACTTATTTTGTGTAATTATTTTCCATAAGAAGAAACTACTTCTTTTGATCCTATCTCTTATGTGTATGTATATGAATATGTAAATGTATATGTGTATGCATATACATATGTATATGTGTATGTATATCTCTTTCTGATGCACAGATCATTCCTCATTTCTGTGAAAAAAAAATGCCATTTTAAGATGAGGCAACCCAATTACTATCAGCAAATCATAATTTGATGACACATAGGCCAATACAACCTAACAGAGAACTCGGAACAGACACATAAAATGTGTTCAACTGATTTTTGACAAAGATGAAAATGCAGTTCAAGTGGTAAAGAGCCTTTTCAGTAAATAATGCTGGAGCAAGTGCGCATCCATAAGAAAAAAGAACAGAACCTCAACGCAAATCTCACACCTTATACAAAAATTAACTCAAAATGAATCATGAACATAAATGTAGAATTAAAAACCATAAATTTTCTAAAAAAAAAAAAGGAGAAAATCTTTGGGACCTATGGGTAAACAAATAATTTTTAAGCTTGTTACCAAATCACAATCCATAAAAGAGAAATCTGATAAATTGGATCTCAGCAAAATTAAAAAGCTTTACTCTGTTACAAGAAAGAAAAGACAGAAGAGTATATTTTGGAGTCACATATCTGACTAAAAAAATCCTTTTATCTATAATATATAAAGAATTTTCAAATGTCAACATTAGAAAACAAAATATTCTAATTAGAAAATGGGCAAAAGATATATGCAGACATTTCACAGAGAGGATATACAGATGGAAAATACACATTTGAAAATATGAAAATATGCCCATCATTGGCCATTAGAAAAAGGCAAAACAAAATCACTTAGCGTTCACAAAATAGAGAATAGGAGAAGAAAGCTACACAATGCACAAGAGAACTCTTAAAAGGTCTTTAGACATAGGGGCACCTGGGTGGCTCAGTCGGTTAAGTGTCCAACTCTTGGTTTCGGCTCAGGTCATAATCTCATGGTTCATGGGTTTGAGCCCCGCTTCAGGCTCTGCACTGACAGCTGCATAGCCTGCTTGGGATTCTCTGTCTGTGTCTCTCTGCCTCTCCCCTGCTTGCTCTCTCTCTCTCTCTCTCTCTCTCTCAAAATAAATAAATTTTTTTTAAAGGCAAAAAAAGGTGTCTAGATGTAGTCAGAAGAACAGTGATCAATTGACATGTCTGGGGAAACTATTCACAGGGAGGACAGAAACGTGAAAGTATTAAAGAAAGTGCACATGGTACTCACACAAGGCCAGGAATAGTGCTTATTCCCACCAGTCAGACTAGAAAATTTTATAATTCACAAGTAGAGAATGGAGAGGGGTCTAACAGTAGTGAATAATTCACTCTAAACTAAATACTACTCTAGTCCTGTAAAACAAACTTAAAACGCAAGGCACAAAAAGATCAAACTATTTGTGAGTTATTTAGTGTATCCCAGGATGAAACTCAAGAATATTTTTAGGAATATGGGGCACTTGAGTGGCTCAGTCGGTTAAGTCTCTGACTCTTGATTTTAGCTCAGGTCATGGTCTCAGGGTGATGGAATGGAGCCCTGCTAATCCCACACTCAGCATGGGGCCTGCTTGGGATTCTCTCTTTCCTCTCCCTCTGCCACTATGTCTCTCTCTCTCTCTCTCTCAAAATAAATAATAAAATAAGCATTAAAAAAATATTTGTAGGAATAAAAAAAAAATCCAGCACCCAACAAAGTAAAATCCACATGTCTGGCATCCAATTAAAGATGATCAAGTATGCAAAGATTCAAGAAAATGGGGGTGGTTCAGTCAGTTAAGTGTTGACTCTTGATTTTGGCTCAGGTCATGATCTCAAGGTTCATGAGATCAAGCCCCATGTTAGGCTCTGTGCTGACAGTGCAGATCCTGATTGGGTTTCTCTCTCTCCCTCTCTCTCTGCCCCTCTCCCACTATTGCTCTCTCTCTAAATATAAATAAATAAACATTAAAAAAAAATTCAAGAAAACATAAGCCTTAAAAGGGGGGAAAATACCACGCAATTAAGGCTGAGAATGGACATGCATGTTAGCTTTAGTAGAAAAGGATATAAAAACAGTTGTGCTAAAATACTTAAGTAGAGATATAAGTAAGATAATAAAAAGACCCAAATAGAACTTCGAAGATGACAAATACACTGTGTGTCATTGACAGCAGATATGACATTGAAGGAGAAAAGAATTAGAGAACTTGAAGACACAGCTACAGAAACCTTCCAAAATGAAATACTCAAAGAAAAACAAAAAATAAAATTGTAAAAAATGAACCTTGGACAACTTCAAGAAACCTAGTATATGTATAAAGGCGATTTCCAAAAGAAAGGAGAGAACAAGGAGGCAGAAAAAATATTTGAGAAATAATAGCTACAAATTTTCCAAATTTGATAAAATATGTTGTCATGTATTCCAAGAAGCTCAATAAATCTTAATCACAGAAACATAAAGAAAATTAACCAAAGCACATAATCAAATTGTTGATAATGAGTGATATAGAATTTTAAAAGCAGCCAGAAGGGGGAAAAAAATCATGTTACAGAAAATGGAGCTAAAAATGATAGAAGATTTCTTACTGGGAGTAATGCAGCAAGAAGAAATTGAAGCAGCATCTTTAAAATACTGAAAGAAAAAATATACTGGCAACATAGAATTCTATATCCAGCAAAAATAAATTTTGCGGAGGAAAACCAAAAAAAAGCGTCTGTTTCAGACATAAAAAAACGAAAGGAACTCCTCACTGGCACACCTGTCAATCAGAAAGAAAATGATAGCATGGAGAAATCTGGATCTACACAAAGGAGTAACAAACACTGGAAATAACTACATGGATAAATATGTGACTTTTTTATTATTTAAATCTCATTAAAAGGTAATTGCTTACGTGAAAATAATAGTAATGTGTTTTTGGGTTTATAACATGTGCAGCATAAAATATATGACATTAAAATATGTCACAAAGGCCAGGAGAAGAGAAATGGAAGTATACAGATGTGAAATCCTTACACGATGTTTTTGGTGATATAATAGCACATGAAGGTGGACTATACCTTCATGTTAAAGTTGTACACTATAAACCCTAGACCAAGCAAGAAAATAACGAAAGAAACAGGGATAAAATGAATTCATAAAAAAATACTGGTTAATCTAAAGATAGAAAAAGAGGAAAAGAGAAAGAATGGATGAGACAAATAGAAAATAAATAGCAAGGTAATATAAATTTACACATATATAAATACATTAAATTAAAATTATCTAAATATCTTAGTTAAAAGCAAAGATTGTCAGATTGCATTATAAAGCAAGACCCAGCATGTATATTGTAAAGAAGAATCCCCACATTAAAAAAAGAAGAAAGAAAGAAAGAAGAAAGAAAGAAAGAAAGAAAAGAAAAGAAAATACACATAACTTATAAGTAAAAGGGTGGAAAAAGGCATAGGATAGTTGCAGTAATTAAAGGAGACTTAGGTGGGGCGCCTGGGTGGCGCAGTCGGTTAAGCGTCCGACTTCACCCAGGTCACGATCTCGCGGTCCGGGAGTTCGAGCCCCGCATCGGGCTCTGGGCTTGTGGCTCAGAGCCTGGAGCCTGTTTCCGATTCTGTGTCTCCCTCTCTCTCTGCCCCTCCCCTGTTCATGCTCTGTCTCTCTCTGTCCCAAAAATAAATAAACATTGAAAAAAAAAATTTAAAAAAAAAATAAAAAAATAAAGGAGACTTAGGTAATTATATTAATGGCAGACAAGTGCCATTTAGAACACATTCACATACACATAATACACACATACCCTTCACGCTACACAGATTTTATACCTTTATAAGAGAGGCAAGAGTTTTGAAAACAATGTTCTATATGCTTTTGCTTTTCTTGAGCCAGAAAAGGTCTTCTGAGATTCCAAAATCTTGGCTTTGGTTATGAAGAACCAAGGTTTGGAGAACCAAAATCCCAGAGTCTATAACATCAGTCAGGAGGCAGAGAAAAGAGTAAGAAGGTGTGCTGACATAAGAGCAGATTTCCCACCAGTAGAAAAGGAGATAATGGTGCATATAGCTTGTGGTGAGGAAAGACATCAGAGAGAAAAGAGTTAGGGTGTTGTCGTTGAAGGAGAGGAAAGTATGTGGGCACAGCAATTAGGGAGAGCTAAATGTTAATTGCAAAGTTGGAAGAAGACAGCAATGCCCTCCTGAGTGCTACAATTAAAAGTTTAAAGTGATAAAAGAAACAGCAAGTGCATAATAAATAAAAGGAGGGGTGTGTGGATGGCTCAGTCGGTTAAGGGTCTGACTTCAGCTCAGGTCATGATCTCACAGTTGGTGAGTTGGAGCCCTGGTTCAGGTCAGGCTCTCAGGCTCTGTGTTGACAGCTCGGAGACTGGGGCCTGCTTCAGATTCTATGTCTCCCATTCTTTCTGCCCCTCTCCCACTCTCTCTGTCTCAAAAATAAATAAATAATAATAAAATTAAAAATACATGAGTAAAAGGAAACTTGGTCTGAAGTAAAAGTATAATCAGCAGGATTATGTTTGTGATATTAATGAGAAGGTGACTCTAAGTCTCAGTAAACTTCAAATATTTAAATTAAATTAACAGTTGTCCAGAAGCAATTTAATGTTAAAATTCAGAGTTCCTGAAAAGTCAATCACCGTGAATGTTTTTCAGGAGAAACTTATTTAAAATAAGTATATATGAGGAAAAATGGAGCTTGCTTTCCCTGAGCAGTGTTATTTTAGGAATTTGTTCTATGTGGTTAGATATGTTACATACAAAATAGTCATCATGGTTATTATGGTAACATAATAGTGAACCACTTGGAATCACCAATGAGGTGCTGGGGTGGTTAATTTACATGTTTTACATTTTATCCTTTTCCACATGAGTCAAGGAAAGTGTTTTTATCTCCATTAAACATATGATCCAAATTATGGAAAGAGCCTAAATGTCCATCAACTGATGAATGGATAAAGAAATTGTGGTTTATATACACTATGGAATACTACGTGGCAATGAGAAAAAATGAAATATGGCCTTTTGTAGCAACGTGGATGGAACTGGAGAGTGTGATGCTAAGTGAAATAAGCCATACAGAGAAAGACAGATACCATATGGTTTCACTCTTATGTGGATCCTGAGAAACTTGACAGGAACCCATGGGGGAGGGGAAGGAAAAAAAAAAAAAAGAGGTTAGAGTGGGAGAGAGCCAAAGCATAAGAGACTGTTGAGAACTGAGAGCAAACTGAGGGTTGATGGGGGGTGGGAGGGAGGAGAGGGCGGGTGATGGGTATTGAGGAGGGCACCTTTTGGGATGAGCACTGGGTGTTGTATGGAAACCAATTTGACAATAAATTTCATATATAAATAAAAATAAATAAAAAAAAAACATATGAGGAAACTGCTACCCAGTGACATATCTAAATGGTTTGATTAGAAAGTGGCAAATTAGACTCAAAGTATTCTAACTCCAAGACCTCACATTCTTAACAGGATGACAGATTATGAACCTGTAACTAATAAAACTGAAAGAAAATAGCATAGCGAAAACAATAGTTCCCTACCTGAACAATATGAAAACTTTTGCACGTGCAGTCGGTGGCAAAAGTAATCTATTCTAGTTTCCAGGGACTATTAGTGAGAGTTCCATCTGGAATTTCTGAGATTTAAATTCGACCATCGGGCTAATCTTCATTTCAGTCTCCTACAACTTTCTCTTCCTCAAGCTGAAACAAACATTCTGCCCCGCTGATTCTTCCCAGGTCCCATTTCTCTCCATCCTCTCCTGTTTTTACTCAGTATCACTTCTACTTTGCCGATAGTCTGAGCCTGATTCCTGGTTCCTGTTCTGAGCACAAGGACTCTATCTGGTTCCATAGCCCCTCTCCAACAAGTTGAGATCTAGGTAGGGTCATTGGTTGCAAAGAACAGAGACTCATTCAAGCAACTTAAATAAACATGTGATTTATAATTAAGAATCCCATGGGCTGAATCTGGAAGAATGTCTTCAGTAAGTGAAATATCTCTGGAAACCATTTCTTTTTCAAGAAGTGAAGATGTTAGATATTAGTGAAGATGGTTTCGCTTGAATCCTCAGTGGAGTGATCTGTGTGTTCTTGGAAGATTGTTTCTTTTCACTCTTCTGTAAAATACAGATGATAATAGCACCTACACCATTGGCTTGTGATAAATAAATGATTATAGTACATGTAAAGCCATTATATTTTGGTTGGACCTCAGTACACTTTAAGTACGTGTGAACTTTGCTCCTACTTTGCATAAGCTTCATAGACACCTTTTTTTTCCTTTAGTTTTTTATTGAGGTGAAATTCACATATTATAAAATTAACCATTAAAAATGTACATTTTCTCAGGCACCTGGGTGACTGAGTTGGTTAAGGGTCCAACTCTTGATTTCGGCTCAAGTCATGGTCTCACGGTTCCGTGAGTTCGAGCCCTAAGTCGGGCTCTGTGATGACAGTGTGGAACCTGCTTGGGATTCTCTCTCTTCCTCTCTCTCTGCCCATCCCCCACTCTTGCACTCTCTGTCTCTCAAAATAAATAAACTTAAAAAAAATGTACACTCTCCATGTTGTGCAGCCACCACCTCTATCTAGTTCTAAAACATTCTTCTCCCCAAAAGAAAACTCCATACCTATTAAGTAAGCTATCTCCATTCTCCCTTCCCTCCAGGGCCTTTTTTTTTTTACATTTATTTATTTTTTGAGAGACATAGAAAGAGCACAAGTTGGGTAGGGGCAGAGAGAGAAGGAGACACAAAATCTGAAGCAGGCTCCAGGCTCCGAGCTGTCAGCACAGAGCCTGACGTGGGGCTCCAACTCACAAACTGTGAGATCATGACCTGAGCCGAAGTTGGACACCCAACCGACTGAGCCACCCAGGCGCCCCGGTCCAGGGCCATTTTTTTTTAAATTGTGGTAAAAGTACATAACATAAAATTTACCATCTTAACTATTTTTAAGTGTACATTTCAGTAGTGTTCACTGTGTTCACATGGTTGTGCAAACACATCTTTAGGACTTTTTCATCTTGCAGAACTGAAACTCAATATCCATTGAACAACAGCTCTCCCCACTTCTCCCTTCCCCAGCCCTTGGCAACCTTCATTCTACTTTCTGTCTCTGTAAGTTTGACTATTTTTGATACCTCTTATGAGTGGCATAATACAGTATCTATTATTTGTGACCAGCTTACTTCTCTTAGCCTAATATCCTTCATGTGCATCCATGTAGGAGCCTCTGGCAGGATTTTCGTCTTCTTTTAAGGCTGGATGGTATTCTATTGCATAAATACACCACATTTTCTTTATCCATTCATCTGCCCATGGACCTCTAGGGTACTACCATCTCTTGGCTATCAAAACTAATGTTACTATGAATACGGTTGACTTTTGACTTTGCAAATTTTCTTTGCTCTTCTCTTACTACGCACTTACATATTGTTTTTTTTTTCAATTCTTAACATCTTTCTCTACCTCATAGACAACCATTTTTAAATTAATCACCATAAGTCTGATTTCATTAGATGACATGAATTATAACATTTTTGTGGCAGATTTATTACCCTTGTGTATCAGTTATGATTGTTTCAGTAGCAAGATATAGAAAATGCAATTAAAACTGGGATTTGTCCACATGACCAAAGATCATGGAGCAGAGGCTCATGAATGAGGCTTTTCTGTGAATCTCAGCTTTGCCCTCCAATTTGAACTGGCTTTGTCCTTAAGGTAAGAAGATGACTCCTGGCAATCCAAGGATTACAGGCTTTCTTCACAGAGAAAGAGCTGACTTTTTTTCCTTTACCAACAACAAATCTTGAATCTTCCTTTGCCTGGTTTGAAGCAGGACAAGTGTTTGTGGCTAAAGTGACCACCCTTACTCCAGTCACTGCAGCTAAGGGGTTTTGGCATATGCCAAGTGAGTGAGTCTAGTCAGGGGTTACCTTCTGGAAATCCAGGGCTTATTAAGAAGAGAGAAAGGGGAAATGGATACTGGAGAAGCAGCCAAGAACAGCCTCTCTGCTCGGTATTTTTCTCTTCAAGGATCGCTGCTCATGTCCTATTGCTGTCGTCTTGTTACATCAATGAAACTCTCCTTTCTGAGTCCTTTAGTCGCCCCAGAACATCATACTTTTTTCAGGTCACAGTGCTTCAGGAACCATGTATTCAGAATGCTCTGATATTATTCAGGAAAGAAACACATTGTGTGTACATATGAAAGTGCATACTCCAATCTTAATATCAGTATTGGGGCAATTCATAGACTAACATGGCCTCAAACTTGGGCATTTCTGATACTTCCCAGGAACATCTTTATAGGAAATTGAGGATCTTCTTTCTCTCCTGGGATCCAAACTCAGGGACATAATTGATCCTCACATATCCAGGAAGAGAACACATGAGGTTTGCATATATACTTCAGAAAAACGAATACACTCTGGTGTGAAAATTAAACTGTAATACTGCTCTGGATTATATTCACGTGTGTGTTCACTCACACTACTTTGAGCTAAATAAGAGTTACTAAGTATGTTTTAGTGTTATTATTCTCATTTTGTAGATCAAGATACTGAGACCCAGAGTTAGAACTCCTGCTTTAGGAAATAAAAAATCACTTAGGTTGCAGTAAGTGAATCAGCAATTAGAACTTAAGTCTTTCCAATGTCCAAATTCTCTTGTTGCGTGCTTCAGAGGAATTTCACTCTTGGCTGTCTCCTTGTATCATGTTCTACAGTATAATTTTATTTATAGTCATCTGTTGTCTTACTTGAGCCTGTAGATTACCAATTGGGAGACAGATATAGATATAGATATAGATATAGATATAGATACATTTTTTTTCTTATTTTGGATGCTGCAAACTCCCAGGTTGTTCTGGGCAAGGACACATTCTCATCATCAGTTATTTTGTACATCTGTCTTTAGTATGCTAACACAAAATACCATAAATTAGTTTTTGAAACATTGTAGAGAAGATGTCTTAACTAGCTATTGACATCCTTCAATGAGTTAAATTATATGATAAGCATCAATCACTAGAAAATAATTAAGTAAAGGATTTTAAATTAATAAGAACTCCAAGGCAATTTTTCTAACCAGCATTTGAAGCCAGAAAAATGAATTCCTGGTTTCAAAGTCACAGTTCTCAACCCTGACATTTTAATGCAGTGCAGACTTTCATGAGGGAATACCATATGAAAATGGCATTCTCTGAACTTAAATTGCTCTCCTTGGGCATGGTTTCCTTATTACAACCCATAAGAAAGACTAATTTCCTTGTCGGTAAGTTAGGAGACATTTTGGAAATATTGTCTATGGGAAGAAAATAGATTTTTGGATGGTTTTGTTTGAGCCAATTTTGTATATGATGAATTTGTTTTGCGTAATTGTGTGTATGTAGTACATGTACACCTGTGTGTAGGAAAGCCTCTATTTTTGTGCTTATTCCAGGACTTTATTTATTGTATCCTAAATATTGTATCCAAAATATATAATTTTGATTATCTCAAATCCTAACTTAGCATTTATTATACCTAGGATCCAAGCCTATCAAACATATTCTTCCCTTATTTGATAGTCTTTTTGATATTTACTATTTAGTCCTCTATCAGTCTTGTAGCTTCAGTGACTTCATTCCATTAAATTACCTGTTTTCCAATTTAAGGCAGCAAGAGAGAATTAAAGAATATTTTAAATGAAATGCGCTGGTCTTCTCCAGCTTGATTTAGACTTACATGTGTGCACACCGGTGCACACAGTGAGATACATATGCCCTCTGAGAAAAATATAAGTTTAATTAGAGAGAATATTAATCAGATCTTCTACAATCATTGTGTAAGTGCACATGTTTAAATAGCTATAAAACATTTATTCTGTGTATACATGCGTATGCATGATTCTTTGCCTATTTGAACTGAACTTTTTATATAGCACTGAAATTATTCAAAATTTTTCTTTTTTATCAGCTTTGCTAATTCAAAATATAGCTTAGAATTAGAAGTACAATGTAGAAATCATTTATATATTTCACCAAGTCATTCATAGAAAAATGTGCCTTCCTATCTAAGCCTATTCTTTAGATGAACTCAATGTTGCTGGATAGCTGCTATTAATTTGAGCAGGTATATTGAAGACAGACCAAAACAATTAGAGTTGGAAACTATCTGGGAAGAACTGTTTCTGTGACTCATGCACATGAAAGTCACTGACACAAATAGAATGATTAATTAATTTTAGAAAAACCACTACTCACGCCAAGGAAATCACCCCTATGTTCTAACACAGTTTAGATTGTTCGAGTCTTAAAACCAATTCAGGCTTCCCAATTTCCGTAAGCTAGAATCAGCCTGCAAAATCTGAGCAACTACAAAAGCAGGTGTCCTCCTAAACACCCTGTTCAGATGTGGCTAAGAAGAAAACTGACAACAAAGAGCTCACTAGCCAGAATTGCTGGGGGTTCTGCAAATTTCTACCAGAGGGTGAAAAAGCAAACTTCTCCAGTGATCCCAATGATCCATACTGGAATAGAAGACATAATTTGTCTTTTCAAAGTATTGGCTATAGGATTTGCTTCTGAACGTGATGGGGATATCTACACATTACCACGTAATTCTGGACCTTGAGCCAAAAAGGACCTCAGGTTTTCTCCTTAAAAAGGAGAGTCAGCTTGTTCCATGTGTGGGAAGGAATATACAAATGGATATTTGATTACTAGCGGTCAGGCTATTGCAGAGAAGGCTAGTAGCTATTCATCACATATGTTTATTTCTTCACAGGCATATAACTAGCCTGTTCCGTTTTCCCTCCACAGGTAGCTGTGGCCATGGGACTGAGCTCTGGCTCATTTCTAGTGGAAATGCTGTACCACTTGCAGGTCTGATGTGCCCTCCCCTTTCTGGCAGACTGAGATAATGCTGCCCAGGGGATCTTGGAAGTCACTCACTGAAGAGGAAAAAAAGGTATCAGCTAGGGTTTCTAAAGGACAATGTCGAGATCACTGCCCTGAAGTATTACTTATGAAAGAAAATAAACCATTTGGTCTTTAAATAATAAATTTGGTCCTAAAGTAAACCACCTCTAATTTTTTCAGTCCACTTATTAGTGTAACATACTGAGAGCTAACTGTCCTATTTTGCTGGAGAAAAAAATAGGGCTTATGCCACTAATATAATACCATGATCTGTACCGTACCATTAAAATCAATGTTAAATGTGATCAGTCTCTACTGAAACATCCTAGGGTATTTGTTTGAAATAAAAATGCCCAAAGTTCGCTTCTTCTCTCGTCCCATTAAAATGTGAAAAAGGATTCATTTTTCAAAGTGGTAGCTGTATAAGCATGTGAACAACTTGGAAAACAAGCGATTTTCCACAGTCTTAAGCTCAACAGGGATAGAGCGCATTTCAATATTTCTAATTAAACTGACAGAATAGGTGATGATAACATCTGGAGTTTTTTGGTAATAAAATCTATTGACGTTGCTGACCTGAATGTTTCTTATCTGTGAAAGACAACAAACGAAGATAAGCAAAGTTAAAAAGGAGGAAAATGGGAATAAATTCACCAGTAAATAGCTAATCTACAAATTCATCATTAATTATGCCTTAGAAAATTTTTTCAGGAAACTTTTACTTAATAAACATTAGATAAATTAATCAATATAAATTTTCATGGTGTTAAGAGATAGTTGAATATAGATACAAAAGGTGTTACAAAAATCTCTTCATCTCTCAAAGATATATGAGGTAAAAATTTACTTTCCCTAAGAGACTCCAACTTTTAAGTCACAAGTAAATAGAAAGTCCATTTGCACCCACTAGAAAAATGCTAAATGTTGGTTTTAGTGTGTTCATAAAATTAAATAAGAGCATACGTGAATGGATAGATAACACTCTGTCAACCTTATGTACAATAAGAATGAAGAAGTCACTTTGTGGCTAATGCTTAACAGTTGACCAAAAAAGCACGCTAAAAAAATAAATAAATAAATCTGGCTATAAAAAACAACATGGTTTGCAATATTTGAAATTACTGGAGGTTTTTGCAATATATACAACAAACGTTTTCTTTGAAGGCAGTCTTATTTCCAAGCAGAGGATTGACTCTGTAATCATCAACTTCTGTGGTTTGTAAGATGGAGGCAGCATCAACAGATGTGTGTTCACAAAACAAACACACTAAGAGTTGGTCCTTTTAAGTAGCTCAGAAGTAAATTAAGCATGAACAACATAATGCTACTTAACTTGTAATTGTGACAACCAGAACCAAAAATTATATCCAGGCTGGGCAAGCAGCACGTGTTCTTCCTTCTCTGTAATTATGCTGTTTATTTTCTCACTTTAATAGTCTTTTCTGAGGGAAGCATCCTATTTGGTATTCGTACTCTTTTTATTTCTGTAAGTCTGCATTTTGTCTTCCACAGTATTTAATGTGGACACAATATTGTCTTCTCTTTTGACCTTCTGGGCGGATTGTTGCAAGAAGAAAGTGTTTGATGGGAGTAATTTATGCAAATGTGAGTGTGGGGTCTGCCACTAGGGGGAGAGCAAACACAGTTTGGTGACAGTTGGTGAAGACAGAAAGGGACTATGTATGGAGAAGCTACTTGCTGTGGACCTTGAGGCTTGCCGTTTTTACCTATGTTGCATGCAATTATGTAATTCTTACAAAAGCTTCGAAGGTAGAGTTTCTTTATTTAAGGATAAATAGCCTTTCTGATGGTCAGAACGGCTGTGATTGGCTCCAGGTGATAGAGCTAGAAAGCCAGCATTTCAGCTAGGCGTCTACCATTACTCCCCGGAGAGCTTGCTGGTGTTTTCTGATAGTAGGAAGCGGTTGCAAAGAATTACAATGACACTGGGAAGAAAGGAGTGTTCTGTTATGTCCCCCCTGCCTTCTGACTCTCCCACAACACATCCATACAGACAGACACACCTCCACCCCACAGATGCTCAGGATGAGACTGGCCAGAAATGGGCAGAGGTGGGACCAAGCTGCCAGCCTGGCTGGCTAGTGCTCTTCTAATGTGGTATCTCCTGCCAGAGGCTGACTGATCACTGACAGTCGGAGCTGGAGCACAGCAGGGGTGGAGAGGAAGACACGATCGTAAGAAATGCAGAGACATTTATATATATATATATATATATATATATATATATATATATATATATAATTGAGGATCTGGGCATATTTAGTTTATATTACACCTCCACATTTTTTATGTTTGTTATATTATTGTCTATAATCTTGCTTTAACAAAGGTTATACACGTGTAGTTTAGGGGTAAGATGGCACCTTTTCCTAGCTTTTCTGGATGGAATTGCATTTTAAGTGAGGTCATCTGTCAAAGAGTATTATCACCTACTAAGGAGGCTTAAATGGATAGTGGCTAATTTAACAGGGATATGTCCTAAAACGTTTTGTATTAGCATACCAAAGAGGTTTTCGTTTTTTGTTTTTGTTTTTGTTTTTTTTAGTTTTAATGAACAGAGGACATAAGGATGTATCTGACACCTTATAGTTGACATATGATGCCTTCCTCAATAACTAACTTATTTTTCCCTATATTGTACCATGTTGAACTGCATTTTCTAGCTATTGATTTTAACCAGAATTATTTTTATTATGCATAAATTACAACAACAAAAAACCTAATATGAGTGCCATTCCTCAGAGTTCAAAAGCAGACTGACACTTAGGTCACCTACTTAGAAGTTCAAAGTGGGTTCTTTGGTTTTTTTTTTTTAACATTTTATTTTTTATTTTTGAGGGACAGAGACAGTGCATGAGCAGGGAGGGACAGAGAGAGAAGGAGACACAGAATCCAAAGCAGGCTCTGAGCTGTCAGCACAGGACCTGCTGTGGGGCTGGAACTCATGAGCTGTGAGATCATGACCTGAGCTAAAGTCTGACGCTTAACTGACTGAGCCACCCAGGAGCCCCAAAGAGTTTTTTGTTGGTTTGTTTGTCTGTTTTTTAATTCTGATCTCTTGTTGTTATATATTAAAAACAAAACATCTGCTTTCAGAGAATAGGTATGTGACATCACGATTATAGAGCATCAATAGAGGCAAAGTTAAAAAAATGTAGCATTTGCAGTACAATACTCATCTGAAGTTGAGTAAGTTAAAAGTTTAATTAAATACAGAAAAAATAAAGAATGCTTTGCTATTTTCCTGTCTCTAGATATGTGGAATGTGCATAGCAAATGGTGCACACACACACATTACCAAAAAAAAAAGAAAAAAAAAAAAAAGAAAAAAGTTAGCCCGAGCCAATTTCAGTCTCTCTTATTTAAAACAATACTTAATGCAAAAATAATTTCAGTAGAGTAAGACATTGTGAGCAATCTCTATTATACACTGTGTAAAATTCAGAAGACATGGCCTCAATTGTATATTCTTTCTTTATTTGCTATTATATAATAGCCTTGACATGTAAAAATCAGGTAATCTTTAAACAAACAAACAAAAAAAAGGAACAGCCTTTCAATCAAGTTTATTTTGAAGCTTTATTGCTGTTCCTGTGATAATCACATGCTAACAATCGTGAAGCCCCGTTGGAATACTGGGAGATGTCTGCGGCAGGTAAAGTAAATAATCTTGCTCAGCATAAATTCAGCTTCCTTGTAGCCTTCCTTCAGTACTGCTAAAGACTACATTTCCCAGACTTCCTTGTGGCAGGAGTTTTGGATGTAAGTGAGGTTCTACTGATCATGAGCACTCATGTTAAGTCTTGAATTCAGAGCTAATCTAAGTGGAAGAGGGGCCCTGCTATTAATATGGTTGGTGTAGCGGAGCCCGCAGCCAGCCTTTTCATGCCTGGATCACAGCAGGTGGAGCAGTCCCCAAACTAAAGTTGTCTGATCTCCAGATTCCAGCTAACATTTTGTGATCATGAAGTCACAATTTGGAATATCAGTGCCTTTCTTTAGTTTCTTGATTTTGTTTCAGGCAGTTTAGTGGTCAGTTCTGTGATGTGATTCTGGAATTATTCAAGGATGTCCAAATACTGATTTGTTAGCACTTAATTCCTTTAAGTACGTCTTTGCTAGAGGTACTGCTAAAGCAGTTTCTGTTAGCTACAGTTAGACCTGACTGATCTTGTTTTCACAAAATTATTCAGTGATAAAATGAGAACAATCTAAGAATTTCTAAAGACTTTTAAAAAATTACATGTTAGAAGAGTATGAGAGAGAGACAGTAAAGAGAAAGAGAATCCTAATATGCTGTATCTGGACTAGAGTAGAGCAAGAAGATAAATCTGAGTCTACTCAAAGGCAAGACTAATTAAGCCTTGGTGGCCTAATTTCAACTACCCAGAAAAGCAAACTCTCCGCCTGCTTACTGTGTTTTAAAACCTATTGTGACAAAAACCTCTATGACTTTCTTCTCTACAAAAGGAGGACAGTATTGTCCTGAAGAGTCTTTCTTTGTTTTTATTTTCTTAAAGTTGGTAAAATATGACTTTAAAGTTAGTGTTCTTCATCTCAGCATAATAGATTTGTGAATTCCTTCAGGTGGTCTGATACTCTAAAATTAATTGCAAGATGTTGTGTATGTAAATATGGAAAGTTTTCAAGTGAGTGATCTATGTTGGTGATCTCCAGATTTTCAAAAAGTTCCATCATTCAAAAGGAATCCTATGGACCATACATGAAAATCATTCTTTTTACATTATAGTTATACTACTACATGCATGAAAAAAATCCTTATGCTCATATGATATTGTATTTAATTTTTATTATAATTTTGTATAAAGCATTCAGGGTAATTCTTTGATTCATCAACACCATACTTGAAGTAAAGAAAAAAAAAGTCATTGGTTCACTCAGATGGAAATTCGTCTTAAAATTTTGGCAATTTATAGAATTATTTTCTATGATTTGCAATAATTAATTGTAATCATTGTTTTATTAAAAGTTCAAATCAATACAGTCACTACATGGTGGCATAGCGTAGATGAATCTCATTATGTAAAGTGAAAACAAAGTACCTAGTATGTGATTCCCTTTTTTAAGGTTCAAAAGGAGTCAAAAAAAAAAAAAAAAAGCTATGATATTTCTTTTGGAATGAAGAGAGCTGTTCAAGGGATTTAAGGGGGGTTCCCTGGCACCAGTAATGTTCTGTATCTTTACCTGGTTGCTGATTATACGGCTGTGTTCTTTTTATGATAACTAACTTCACTGCAAATTAATGATATATTCACTCTTTGTATTATACTCCAATACATTTTACAAATCCCTAATAAGAAGTTCATTTCTTATATAGATGCTCCAAAAATTGCACCAAGCACTACGTGTATTAACTACCCAGTCAAGTTCTATGGTTTCCCCTTTATTTTACCATGTTTTCCCTCCTGCCTTAAACCCCTCTAATATTCTGCCAGGCATCATCATTGATCTTTAATCATTTTTGAGGTCACACCCAACATTCTAAGGGAAGCAGTCCCTTAATATATTTCCTCTGGACATTAGTTTAAGGAAGCCTGTGGGCTTGCTTGTGAAACAGGTGGAAAGTGGGAGGTAACAATGTTCTCATTTGATCTTTCATTTATTTGATCTTTTATTTACTGTATGTATCATTTGATCTTTCATTTATTCAGTATCATCCTCTTCATTTCCAAGACCCCAAAAAATTCTATGAACTAGATTTTGTATTCGTCTCCTTAGTATTTTATTGTCACATATCCCAGAAACAGGAAGATACCTACCTAGCAAATTTTAGTCTGACACGTTCTACTTCTTTATAGACTGAATACACAAAATTAGAATTTCAGATGCTTCTTTCTGGAGATCCATATCTACATTTGAGAAAGGGTGCTACTTGATAAAATGGTGTATATTCTTAGACTGATACCAGGTCTAAAAAGCTAAATTCTTGTAGGTGAAAAATAGTACTTAGCGTGCACATCCTTTTTGCAATCAATAATGACTTTTACAAATCTTTTAAATTTAATGAAACATAAAAATAACTTTAGTTCAAAACAGGATTGAAAGAATACATATATGATGGTACAATGAGACCCCCTTTTTGAAAAGGTTTTTTTTTTTTAATGTTTATGTCTTTGAGAGAGACAGAGACAGAGACAGAGTGTGAACAGGGGAGGGACAGAGAGAGACAGAAACAGAGAATTCGAAGCAGGCTCCATGTTCTGAGCTGTCAGCACAGAGCCCAAGGCAAGTCTTGAACTCAGGAGGCAAGCCATGAGATCATGATCTGAGCTGAAGTCAGATGCTTAACCAACTGAGACACCCAGGTGCCCCAATAAGATCCCTTTTAAATACGTATTTAGAAACAATCATAAAATCCTCAATTACAGCTTAATCTACCCTAAATTTTTTGTTTTTTGTTTTTGTTTTTTTACTATGATGATAGCAATTTAATTTAAATTGCATTTGAATACAGAGAATCTTATCTCTAGGAACTCCCAATATAATTATGCCAAAATCCTGTCAAGTAAGTGCTCTCCATTTATCTTCTACCCATTGCAACCACAGTAGTTACTCTTTTTATATCACCAACTGATGAATGACATAAGCTAATTCACTTTTCCTAGCATTGTTAATCAGAATAATTAGCAATCCCAAGTAAACTCCAAGGCACATGATTCCTTTTTATGAAAATGTGATTTCAAATTCAAGTTAACTTGGGAAACCCTGCAACGTATAAATGACTCTTGAATACCTGCAGCTCACATCGGTGTACTAAGTCCCAAGAAATTTTTCAGAAATAAAACTTAACTTTCATGAAACATTTTAAAAATGTATCTGCCACAGAAATCTCATTTTGTATAACACTTAAGATTCTACTTATGGTCTCTGCAGAATACACTTTGAGTAACTAATATAGAGCACTGAAGGATCATTACTCATTTATGCTATTTCCCAAACACTGTATAGTGGGTGCAGGGTTCCAAGCTTTGTGCCACTGCATATATCCTCATGTGACTTTCTTGATCTTACATTTTTTCTTTCACCTTGAGGGGATGAAGAGGAGCTTACCTTTTATAAGTCTGTGGAAAAGTCTTGCATATATCTTTCCCCTGCACAATAATATCCAATTTCTTTGATAACTAATATTTATGATGTTGAAATAAGAGTTTCTAATTATTAATTTTATTCTTTTTTTTTTTAATTTTTTTTCAACATTTATTTATTTTTGGGACAGAGAGAGACAGAGCATGAACGGGGGAGGGGCAGAGAGAGAGAGGGAGACACAGAATCAGAAACAGGCTCCAGGCTCTGAGCCATCAGCCCAGAGCCCGACGCGGGGCTCGAACTCGCGGACCGCGAGATCGTGACCTGGCTGAAGTCGGACGCTTAACCGACTGCGCCACCCAGGCGCCCCTCTAATTATTAATTTTAAAACATAGACAAATGTATAGCTTAGAATTTTTTCTAGTTTTCTTAGTTTTCTCTTCCACCAATATTTGTGTTACAATTTTGATGGGAAATTCTTCTTCCTCCAGGTACAAACCTAAGCTTTCCAATGTATATTTAAGTATAAACATTGTAGAATTAGGATATTCTTTTTTAAAAAATATTTATACTTTTACTAACAGTTCTTCTAGCGGTGGATAGAAAAATGATAAGAGTATGTGGACAAGTATTTACCTACTCACCAGTCAGAAAGAGCAGAGGACAATAGAATAGGAGAAAATTATATGCTGTTCAAGGTATTCCAAATAAAACAATGACCTTCATGCTGCCTAACACAAGGGAGTTTATTCATGTTATTTTCTATGTTCATGTAACAATAATGTAAATGGCATCCCTAGACTTATCAATGTGTTGGAAATACACATAATCTTTCAAAGGAAATAATAACTATACTTATAATAACTCAAAGGAAATATTCATAATCTTTTGTGTCAAAAGAGGAATTTCAAAGAGTGAAGTAGTTAAGATTATGTACCCAAATCCTGGTTCTGAGACTCTCTCTGACTCAGTTCTCTGATATCAAAAATGATAATAGTAATGGTATTTAAATCATTTAATGCTAAGGAAAAAACCTGATATAATGACTATTACTTTTATTAGTTCCCAATACTTTCTGTAGTTACTGATGCTTAAGGACATATTTGGAGTTGTGAGATGACCTGATACCCATTATTTATTCATTAGAAGAGCAAATACAAGGTGCTTACAATGTATTTTGTAAAGTTCTGAGAATTTAAAACACTGCCATGATCATGCTGCCAGCAACTCTGCTGCCAGCTCACACACTAGTTAGAAATAGGTAGACAATGGGGGAACCTGGATGGCTCAGTCAGTTAAGCGTCCAACTTCGGCTGAGGTCATGATCTCACGGTTCTGAGTTCAAACCCCACACTGGGGCTCTGTGCTGACAGCTCAGAGCCTGAAGCCTGCTTCAGGGTCTCTCTCTCTTTCTCTCTCTCTGCTCGTCCCTTGCTCACACACTCTCTCTCTCTCTCAAAACTAAATAAATATTTTAAAAATTAAAAAAAGTAGGTAGATAATAAATAATTTGAATGTGATGAGACCCAAATGATAAGATGTCTGCCGTCTGAGAAAACAGCAACTATAAAAATGGAAGAAGAGAGTATGTGGGAAAGTATTTGCTTCTAGTCAGAGAAAGCAGAAAATAATGTAAGGGTGTGGGGAGCCTGAGTGGCTCAGTTGGTTAAGCATCCGACTCCTGATTTCTGCTCAGGTCTCGATCTGACGGTTTGTGAGTTTAAACCCCGCGGTGGGCTCTGGGCTGACAGTGCAGACCCTGATTGGGATTCTCTCTCTTCCTCTCTCTGCCCTTCCCACGCTCACTCTCTCTCAAAAATAAATAAACCTAAAAAATAAAAAATAAGTAAAAAATGAAGGGTGTATTTGAGAATCCAGAAGAAATCCCATGTAGCTAGGCACTCATGAACTTAAAGATATGAAGTTATCAGTTAATAAAACAGATTTTTTATCTGTTAATAAAACATGATTTTTATCTTTGTGGATGTCATTGACTAGTATAATATTAACATTTTAATCTTAAGAAGTTTCATTGGGTTGAAAAAATCCCAAATGAAGAGCTAATGAATTGGCGTGTGGAATATTAAATTAAAGGATTAAAATATGGTCTGGTAGAGGAAAATTAATGCAGGTGTTGCATACGACATTTAATTTCTTCAAATGTGATTGCTCTGTCAGATAGGGATGTTCACCATTGTCTTGCCTACTTCATAGGGTATTGGGAGGATTGAATCTAATGATATATCAAGAACATTTTGTAAAATAGACAATGGTAAGCCATTGGAAATTATTGTTACAAATGCCCGATTTTTTTCCTATAAGGTGGTTTACTACCTCATCTCTTTCTGGTCTATTACTATGTCATTGAGGCCTATTCCATTATACTTTTTAAGGTAAAAACAATCTCTAGGCGTCTCCTTCAACCTTAAATGATTTTATATTTTTTCCGTAGCATTTATATACTTATCACCTTCAATATAATACAGGGAAGGTAGAATTTCCTGCCTATACGATCACTGCATTATCCTCCATATCTAGAAAAGTATCTGGCAGGAAACCAGCAGTCAATACATATTTGTTGTATGAATGAATCAATGGAAAAAGGGTGTAGTTTACAGATCACCATTAACTTCTTTGTAAGCATTTTTTTTTCATTTTTAGTTAATGTATGTTTAAAGAGACAAGGAAAGAAAGAGTTTTTCTCAAGGTCAAAAGCAGACAAGGCAGAAAGGAAAGAAGAATGGCCCAGGGAACACTCTTCTCTTGATTCTCTTTACCTGGCATCAAAACACTTTTCTGGATCTCCTCTGTTAACTGTACACCATTATACCTTTTTACCCTACTTTACAATCGGTTAAGGGGATGCAACTGATGTGGAGTATGAAAACTCTTTGAAATTATCCATCTGGCTTATACAAATATAAAGGATATTGTCATAAAGATAACCAAGCTGAAATAAAAAGTAGATACCTAGAAACCTGTGCCAAGGAGTACCAGTACCAGTGTTTAACAATTCTCTACAAGCTAAGTTAGCCTTAACACCGTTCAACTTCATACAGTGCTTAAGAGAAAAACAAAACTACTTCCTAATTGAAATAGTGATCTTATTTTAAAAGTTGTTTACCATATACTGTATTTCAACTCTAATGATTGGATTTTACTCCTTTAATCAAGATAGTATATTAAAAGAATGAGTAGGGCTTTTTTATGCTAAGCAAATTATACTAGAAACTAGTTTGTAATTTGTGATTGTGCATGATTCTGATAGTGAGGAAATTTCATTACAGGTAGGTTGAAAAACCAGAATGCATGTGCATTTGCATGTCTGGATGCAGGTAAATAAATAGTAAAGCTCATTGATAACAGAGGCCATTATAATTTGAATAAGTTATATTCTTTCTAGGAGAGATAAAGGGTAATGAAAGACAATTCAGAGCCAGTTTGTTATTACTTCATCAAATACCTCAGCCTCCAGCTGATAAAACTCACTTGTATGGTTCCCTTGAGACATTAACGACAACAATGCTGCCAACCATTTGTAGTGATTTCTAAAATCATTAATATCACCATTAAATGGGTTTGTGATGTAGTATAACACAGGGTAGAGCCAGAGGTGAAACTACTACATACGCTTTCATAAAACCATAAGAAGTGAGTTATGAGAGACAATAAAATGAATTGTATTCAGCCTGGACAGATGCAATGAAAAGATAATTTCCCAGTGAAACTAACAACAGGTCTTAATAACATATTAATTATGTTACTTATAAAAACTCAGACTTATTTAGTAACTTAATTTGCTTAAATCTTACTAACCAAATTTTAAAATAAGTACTTCTGCAAACCCTAATTATATTAACTGTTTATAGATTATACTAATATTTATTGTCTTTATTGCTCCTTAACATATCAATTCATTGTATATAATCTTTCCTGACCATAGATCCACAGATAGTTATTTCTGAAATAGATGATCTACTCCAAAGATGGGACAAAGGGTCATTTTGCATTTTGTCCTGTTTTAGTGTAGTATCTGTTCAAGAAGAGAGTAGATCTCATTGTGCCAGCATTCATTTGGGTGTGACATAAAATACACAATTTTTTTTAAGTCCATAAATAAAGAAATAGTGATGAGCACCCTAGAAGCAGATATCTAAGATTAGAGATACAAGCTTGAATCTAACATCCAGATACCACTTTGAAAGTTGGTCTTATTTTAAGTTCCAAACTAGTTACTCTTCAGTAATTTCCTGAACCTTACTGTCACGACAGCTTTTAGTTCTTGATTTCTTTCCTGTTGACTATTAACTGTGACTGCAACGCAATAGAACACATCATTTTAAAGTGAGGGTTTTTAGGGGAGGAGCAAAATACCAAGTTTCTGAAAAATATGAGGGTTGTTGATGGAAAAAAGTAATAAAGCTATTATAAGATAAAATATTCTTTCAGAAGAATAATTTTTATTGACATAATTTATTTCACTAAAAACATTTAGTTACATGCAACCATAGGTCAAACTGCTTAACATTTTACATATGCCTATATAAAATAAAAGAGAATATTCTGGATATCTTACAAAGCCTATAGACCTTATCACATAGCTACCAACACTTATTATGTCATCTCATTTTTATTTTTTTATTTTTTACATATTTTTTTTATTTTTGAGAGACTGAAAGAGAAAGAGAGAGTACTAGTGGGGTAGGGGCAGAGAGAGGGAGGCAGAGCATCTGAAGTGGGCTCTGCACTGACAGCAGAGAGCCCAACGCGGGGCTCAAACTCATGAACTGTGAGATCATGACCTGAGCCGAAGTCGGACACTTAACCGACTGAGCTACCCAAGCACCCCAAGTCATTTCATTTATACATTTTTTTCTACTGCTCTCACTGCACGTGAAAAAATTAACTGACCATGGCCCGAGCAAAACCCTCTGCTTTTTCATAGACTGCTTTTGGATGTAGTTGCTTGTGAATCCACAAACTAATCTGTTAAGCTTGGCATTTAACAGTTTACTTTTTTGAGTAAAATTTAACAGAATGAATACTCAGTTCTTTTGTCTTACCTCTGCCTGCTTCTGGGCTTGTCACTCTTCAGCTTCTGTGGTCAGGAGAGGCTTTTCAACCATATCTTTGTCAGTTTTCATCACAAATGCTCTCTTCAGGGTTCCCGGCCCCAGCAGGGATTCTTTGATTTTGTTCCTACCTGAGCTTTAGTCAATTACCTATTGTATCCTCAGCTTATTTATCTTGGTTTCAACCTTTAGCCTCAGTAATGAATTGTTTACCAGATTCCAGCTCCGATTTGCTCGCTCTGACACCTGACTCACTGGGCAGCTCATACCAGGACGTTATTGCAGACCTTGGCAGCCTGCCCCCATTATGCCACACGAGTCCAAGTCCAAACCTCCCGAATATTCCATGCTTCTCTCCAGGCTCACACTTCACAGCACTGACATTAATGTTGTCTGGTGTTTGTGTCTAAGAAACTCTACCAGAGTCACCTTACAATGACGTCCACACACATGTTATGATTTATCTAAAATAGCATAAAATATGCTATCCATCATCCTTAAAATATGTTGTCCATCATCAAAGAACACATCTTACAGTTTCCTCTGTTTCTATGCCTCCACTTACTGGCATTTATTCTTCTGCATCACATTTAGTATCTAGTTTTTTTCTCCTTGTTTTTCTCCGCTGTTCAAAACTGATGGTTATTTTACTTCCTAAATACTTCTTGAAATTATTTCTTCTCTCTAGCCCTATTTGCCATTGCTGCCATTCAGGTTCTTACTGTTTCTCACCTGGACTGTTCCAGGGTTTTCTTACTAGTTTTTATGGCTTCAGTCTTACTCCTTTGAATGTCATCTTCCAACCAGGTGCCATATTAGTCTTTCTAAATGGTTTATCTGACCTTATCAATATTTATTTAACATCTTTCAAAATCTTCTTCTTACTTGCAAAATAGATAGATGATATAGATAGATAGATGATAAATAGATGATAGATAGAATAAAAAAATCAGGAGATAGTCTTAAATTACAATGACCATAGAATTGATTGTACAAAGTGAGACACATATGAGTGAAGGGGAATGCAATTTCTAGTTGCATCAGCACAAACAAGCAGAAACTTAGTAAATGGAAATATGTGGTTGCCCAGATTAAGATGCTTTCTATGGCCTGGTGTCTGATTTCTTTTCCAGTCTCAACTTTTCTGATCCTAATCTCAAAATGTAAGTTCGCCTGTACTATCTGCCTTTACTATCCCATATCTCAAAGTAGTCGTTCATGCTGTCTCATTTCTTTGGATTATTTTCCTTCACTCATCGTTTATATGGTTAATGCCTAAGTGCTCTTTAACACTGAAGTTATGCTTCATTTACTCTAAGAACCTGTCCTTGACTCCTTCAGGGTATAGTGTCAAATAATATCACATGTTTGTGCCTATTATATTGCTATTTAATTGTTTTTCTTGTCCATCTTTTCTGCTAAACTTTGAGATTTCCATCTCCCCAGGGGAAGAGACTTTCTTTTTTATTTATGCAAACTTCGAGTAACAAATTAGTAGTAGTAATATTTATGGATATTCTGCAGGCATATCTTGTTTTATTGTGTTTGTTTTGTTGTGCTTCTCGGATATCATGTTTTCTACAAATTGACAGTTTGTGGTAACCCTGTGCCAAGCAAATCTATCTGCACCACTTTTCCAACAGCACTTTCTCACTTTGAGTCTCTGTCATGTTTTGGTAATTCTTGCAATATTTCAAATGTTTCATTATTATTATATTTGAGTGGGTAAAACTTTACCAGATAAAACTTTAACAGATGAGGAATTGTTTCTTATGGATGAGAAAAGAAAATGATTTCTTTTTTTAAAAGTTTTTATTTATTTATTTTGAGAGAGAGAGCAGGGGAGCACCAGAGGCAGAGGGAGAGAGACAATCCCAAGCAGGCTCCATGCTGTCAGCGCAGAGCCAGGCAAAGGGCTCAGTCTCACAAACTGTGAGCTCATGTCCTGAGCTGAAATCAAGAGTCAATGCTTAAGGGACTGAGCCACCCAGGTACCCCAAAAGTGGTTTCTTGAGTTTGAATCTACTTCTGGTGAAGAATCTGTGAAGACTGTTGAAAGGATTGTTGAAAGGATTTAGAATATCCTATAAATTTAGTCATAAAGCGGTGGACAGAGTTTGAGAGGATTGCCTCCAATTTGGAGAGAGTTCTACTGTGGATGAAATGCTTTCAAATAGCGTCACATGTACAGAGAAATCACTCATTGAAGATTCTATTGATGCAGGAAACTTCACTGTCTTATTTTAAGAAATTGCCACAGCCACCTCAACCTTTAGTAGCTACCACCCTGATCAGCAGCCATCAACATGGAGGTGAGAGCCTCCACCAGTAGAAAGATTATGACTTGCTGAAAGCTCAGATTATTATTAGTATTTTTTAGCAATAAAGTATTTTTAATTAAAATATTTATTTTTAGACATAATGCTACTGAACCCTTAATAGGCTATAGTACAGTTCAGCATAAACATATATGCACAGGGAAACAAAAAAATCACTTGACTTGCTTTATTGTGATACTTGCTTTATTGCAATGATCTGGAACCAACTGTGATATCTTCAAGGTATGCCTGCATAGATATGAAAAAGACACCACACTTGAAGTCTGTTGGAGAGACAGATAATAATGCAGTATTAATGGAGAGTATGTTCTAAAAAATTAAGGAAGGTTTAAGAAAATGGGTGGAATATGGACCTTATCTTGAGGTGGAGTATGAGTTTGATAGGTAGAATAAGTAGCGGAAGGCAGCAATGTATGTGTCCTCTGGTGAAGAGATGAAGAGAAACTCCACTTACTTGATCAAATCATCAGACTCCACCCTGGTCATCAATGAGGTTGTGATATATAGGTATTATTCTCTGTCAAGTTTCTGAAGATTATTTAATAATAATGTCCTCCCTGCTCCCAAGAGAAATTTGTTTAAAAAACAACTTGTCAAAAATTTCAAGAAGAGGAATTATTGATTCACAAAAACTTGGAAGTTGTGAATTTCAAATGTATTACATTTCCTCTCTTGAGAGGTCAAAGAGAAGAGTTGCAGGGAGTAGACAAAGCTGTATATATATATGTATATATATGGATACATATATGTGTATACACATGTGTATATATATATACACACACACACACACACAGATAGAAAGAGGGAGAAAAATTATATATGTATGTATATATATATATATGCATATATATATATATATATATATACACATCACAAGCATGTGTGCACAGAGAAACACATACACACTCAGATTCTTGCATATTAAAACAAAACTTGGTGCACCTGGGTGACTCAGATGGTTGAGCATCTGACTGTTGGTATTGGCTCAGGTCATGATCTCACAGTTTTGTGGGTTCAAGCCCCAAGTCTGGCTCTGTACTGGTACAGCAGAGCCTGCTTGAGATTTTTCTCTCTCCCTCTGTCTCTGCCCCTCCCCTGCTTGCACTATTTCTGTCTTTCTCAATAAATAAAACTTTTAAAAAATAAAACAAAACAAAACAAAACAACAAATGTTGTGGATGCCTGGGTGGCTCAGTTGGTTAAGCCTTTGACTCTTGATTTTGACTCAGGTCATGATCCCATGGTCATGGGATAAAGTCCCACATCAGGCTCCATGCTGAGTCTGAATTAAAAAACTCTCTCTCTGTCTCTGAAATAAAATAGTATTAAAAAAAAACTTGGCTTGTCAATATACCAGCTGGAAGTTTAGTCTGCACATAATTATTCACATGTCCAAGACACCTGAAATTTTATTGTGTATATAGAATATTAAGCATGTTTTCTGTTTATATTTCCTACTATGGAAGTGTTTTGGTTTTCGGTGCTGTAAAATTTTTTGGATCAGTAAAAATCATACACCACTGGCACTTTAAAACACAGATCCTAACTGCTATTTCTCTTTAAACTGTAGGATTTGTATATTGTAAGTAAGTAGAGAACAAGTTTTATTAATTTAGTAGAAACTTGCAGATTCACACAATAGGAAGGACAACCTGGATTTAAAATGGTTAAAAGAAATAAATTCATCACCATTTATAAAACCCTTGACATTTGTGACATGTACAACTCTTAAAATAGAAAATACTTGCAAAAAGGTCTATCCACGGGATGCCCGGGAGACTCAGTCAGTTAAGCAACCAACCCTTGAATTCGTGTCAGGTCACAATCTCATGGTTCTTGGTTCATGAGATAGAACACTACGTTGGGCTCTGCACTGACAGTGCAGGGCCTGCTTGGGATTCTCTCCCTCTGTCTTGCCCCTCCTCTGTATGCTGTCTCTCTCAACTGTCTCTCTTAAATTAAATAAAGAAATAACTTTAAAAAATGTCTACCCAAAAATAATGCACTAAACTTTGGGCATGAATTGGCACATATACAGCATTTTATAAACATAAGAAAAGTTAGAAGAAACACTTTCGATGCATACATATTTTGGTTATCAGGCTTCTGTGATTTGGGTCTGCATCCAGAGAATATGCATTTATTTCTAGTTTTTATCATAACATAAAAAATACCTTAGAAATAGTAGACAATCACAAAAGATGTCTTAAAATTTATTTAGTCAATTACTTTTTTAATTACATGAACATAAACTATTTTCTTATTTAAACAATAATGCCAGCTCTTCTATCCATTGCTGGAATAGCAAATACACAGGGCTGATGGTTATTGCATTGAAGAGGCAAACAATATTGTAGAAATTGTAGTATGTTTTTCTATGAGATCAAGTTAATCAGCTAATGGCTTCAATAAAAATATGGAGAGTCATCCATTTGTTTATACTATTTCCAAACAACTGTTTGTTCTCACGATTGCAAAGTCATTAGATAGTGTACGTATTGTGTAATCACATCATGTTTCAAAGATCTGGACTCACATCATTCAAGCAGGCTTCAGTTACAGTATCTTTCAGGTTTGCTGAGTAGATGTTAATTATAAAAAATTAATGGGCAAAAATTTTGACCAGACACTTCACCAAAGAAGATATATGGATAGCAATAAGCACATGAAAAGATGCTGAGTATCATTAGTTATTAGGGGAATGCAAATTAAAGCCACAATGAGATATCACTACACACCTATTATAATGTCCAAAATTAATTGTCATACCAAAAGTTGGCAAACATGTAGAGAAACTGTAACTCTTGAACTTGGTTGATGGAAGGTAAATATGTGCAACCACTTTTGAAAACAATTTGATAGTTTTTTAAAATGTTAGACATACACTTGGGGCACCTGGGTGGCTCAGTCATTTGAGTGTCCAACTTTGGCTCAGGTCATGATCTCACGGTTCATAGGTTCAAGCCCTAGATGGGGGCTGACAGCTGAGAGCCTGGAGCCTGCTTCGGATTCTGTGTCTCCCTCTCTCTCTCTGCCCCTCCCTCGCTTGCACTCTGTTTCTCTCTCTCTCTCTCTCAAAATAAATGAAAAACATTTTTTAAAAATGTAAAAAAAAAAAACATTCAACATACACCTACCATAAGATGTGGACTTTTCATTGCCACGTATTTACCTAGAGAAATGAAGATGTATGTACATGCAAATACTTCAAATGTTCGTGGAAGGTTTATTTGTAACTGAAAACAAGTCAAATCATTATAAAAAGGTGAATGAATTTTTTAAAATGTGGCATACAAATGCAACAGACTATTATCCAGTAATAATAAAAAAAGAGATCCATTTATATATACTTCATAGGTGAATAACAAAATAATTATGTTGAATAAAATAAATCATGAAGAAGAGTACATGTTGTATGGTTTCATTTATGCAAAATTCCAGAAAATGAAAACTAGACCGTAGTGACAGATGGCAGATCTGTGATTGCTCGGGGTAGGAGTGGAGGGTGGGCTAGGGAGGAGTGGGAAGGGATACTGGGAGAATCACAACAGGGCACCTTGGGGCACAATGGACAGTTTCACTGTCTTGACAGTGGCAATGACTTCAAGGATGTACACATATGCCAAAATTCATCAAAATATACACCTCAAATATGTGCAGTTTATTGTATGTCACTGGCAGAGGGATATGGGTCAAAGGGATTGAAGGAAAACAGTTTGTGAGACATTGGGTAATCCATGATTCGTGGTGCAAATGACCTTTCTTCCTTTTATTGTCCTTTCACATTTGACTATGAATGGATGAGGGTATTGGCATATTAGTGAAAAGAAAATCAATCTGAGGATATAGAATTCCTAACTTTAAATATCAAGGAACCTGCAGATACCCTCCGTTAACAAAAGTGGACCTTGGCTCACAGTGAAGAAATGTCAGATGACTTGACTTTCATTCTCTACCAACACCAGATGGTCTTCAAAAGACTCAGAAATACAGTTTCAACAAAAAGAATGCCCAGGACTTTGTAGTTACCTGAAATCAATGTTATTTCTTACAATCATTATATAAACAGATACATATTGCAGGTGTAGATTTATGAATACTTGGCAACCTGTACAATGAGAATTCTCTTGTCTGACTTACCAGAATAAAAAAATAAATTCTTTCACAATATAATTCTTACTTCACATAGAGGTCACTTAGAAAAATAATTTAACCTTTATAATCTGACAAGACAGATTGTTAAAAACAAAAAGAAAAGAAAACATGTTACCCAAATGTAGCTATTAGGTCTATAGATTGCCATCGGCCATGTTAGTAAGTTTCAAATGATGTAAACGTAGAAACATATATTTTTAGACTTTTCTCAAAACACAATCGTATAATCTTATATACCAATTGACTGATATGTAAAGTAACACAATCTCTTCTAGCTTCATTTAATTACAAACCATGTACCTGCTTCTTTTTAATAAAGTTAGCTTTCCAGATTTGTATTTAATGCTTTTACGTATTTAATTAATTTGATGTCAAATATCCAAATATTTGGTTTGTACCTATATGTTCTTTGTTTACTGTGTTCTCAGTTTTGTTTTAATCTGAATGTCTTTGGTGACAAATACACAGAGCCCAAGGATAGTTAAAGCATAAGACTGAGAGTCATTAATCTAACTTCTATCCTTTTCTTTGTCATAACTGGCAGTAACCTTGAGGAAATCACTTAATCTCTCTGTGCCTCCATCACTTCACTATAAAACTTGGATAATGATACTTATCTCCCTGGATAAGTGGGAGATGTTAATGTTTGTAAAGCTTTTGAGATCTTCAGATAAAGTAAACTAGCACAGAATTGTTAACATAAAGAAAGCACTATTGTTATGTTTCTTCCTCTAATAATTTCAAGATATTTATAGGTAGACTGATATATCTCTCTCTATATAAATGTATCATTACAAGTACTTCATCCATGTTACTTTAAATTAGTCACTGGAAAATGTAACATACTAGATGTAGAATGGTTTTGGTGTAATGCATGCCAATTTCCATTAAAATGAATAAATTTCCATTTTACCTGTAATTCTTTAGGTATGAGATTCTTATATATAATAAATACATTTTTATAGAATATACCTTATTCACCTGCCTTACATAGGTCCAAAGAATCACAACTCTGAATTGTTCTTAATGCTCAATTTCTAGTGTTTACACATTTTTCAAATATTAATTATTGAAGTATATAAACATTCAGAATCTTTGTACTATACATTTCATATTTTCTCACATCATGTATTAATTTTATTCAGATGACTCCAATTATTCCAAAAAAGGAGGAGGGACTATAGGAAGTGTAGTTCAAGGGATATAATGATAAACTGGACAAAGTTTCCATACTAAAGGATGCTATACTATAGTGAAATACACAACTCCCTCTAATACATACCCTGAGAAGATGTGATGATATAAACTAAAAATGAGAAAAATATAGGAGTAACAAATCCTGGCTGGGGGAATCTGAAAAACCTTTAAGACAAAGACGTGAGTTTAATGTGGGCATAGAAAGTTACATGCTTAGGATGGCTTTGTGGGAAGAAAAGAACAGGGGTTCAAAAGAGGTCATCCTAGGCAGATACAGCAATTTGAACTATAACATCAATGGAGATGACTGCAGTCAAGAATAGCAGAAGCCAGATAGCAGCACATAATTGTCAACAGCAAGGTGTATGCAAT
Source organism: Herpailurus yagouaroundi (assembly GCF_014898765.1). Classification (NCBI taxonomy): domain Eukaryota; kingdom Metazoa; phylum Chordata; class Mammalia; order Carnivora; family Felidae; genus Herpailurus; species Herpailurus yagouaroundi. The sequence goes on from NW_024412407.1 coordinate 30,383,520, forward strand.
TACTGTAATGAGCAGGCAGCAAGATTGGAATAGCCAGCAAGAGGCCATCGACACACAGGAATATGTGATGAGGGTGAATAAACCATTATGTTATTAGGAGTAAGGAGATGGTTAGCCAATAAGGTCATTATTTTGACTAAACATCAGAAACAGTAAACAATTGGTGAGCAGAATGCTGATGTCAGTTACCACAGTAGAAAATCATAATCCAGTTTCCTGACTTGCAATATATCTTCTAAGGGCTAATAGATATATTAGGAAGTTAAGCAATACTGAGGTACATAAAACACCATTATGACCCTCCATGAGAGGCAGGGAATACACAGGTTAGATGATAAATGCATTGTTGCCCTAAGTTTGCTTCCTAGTGAATCCAAAGGGTATGAGTACCAAACACTGGTCATCTTTCTAGTCATGGGCTTGTAATTAACATGAACACATTTAGCAGCTGACAGAACCCTCACACTAGCTAGCTGTGGAATGAGAACCAAGATTTTACTGTAGGGAGGCCAGGAGGAATCCTTTGAAACTACATACATCCTTGGCCCACATAGAAAATCAGAAGCAATACAGTATCTCAAGTTGAATGGTAGCAATTAGTGCTACTCTGGAAGAAGACTTAGGTGTGGTAGTCTTATCATACCACTGTTTATTTCACCAAAGGTCCTTAAGATGAGTAAATAATAGAAGGCTGTATTAAGCTAAACAAGTGATAGCCCCAATCTTAGCTGATATGCTGAATATGGATTTGGTACTAGAACAAATCAACAAAGCCTCTGGCACTCTAAGGTAGCTATTGATTTGGTGAATATGTTGTTTTCATCCCTACAAAGGAAGAGGGTCAGAGCAATCTGTATTCCCTTGAAATGGGCAGCAATATACCTTCATTGTTTTATGCTATAGCTATAATTGTTTTCTTGCTCTTTGTCACAATATCGTCCAAAGTAAACTTGATCATCTGGATATTCTAGTAAACCTCAAATCGTTCTCTTAAACTGAAGACTTTATTTTAATCATATTCAGGAAGCAAGGAATGGAAAGAACTGTGGGAAAATAAGAGACACGAGCACCATAGGTTAGAAAATAAACCCTGCAGAGATCCAGGGACTACCTTGTTAGTGAATATTGTAGAAGTACAATGACCTAGTATATCCCATCTAAGATAAAGAGCAAGTCATTGTTTCTTGTAACGCCTATCTTTTTTTTTTTTAAGTTTTTTTTTCAACGTTTATTTATTTTTGGGACAGAGAGAGACAGAGCATGAACGGGCAAGGGGCAGAGAGAGAGGGAGACACAGAATCGGAAACAGGCTCCAGGCTCTGAGCCATCAGCCCAGAGCCTGACGCGGGGCTCGAACTCACGGACCGCGAGATCGTGACCTGGTTGAAGTCGGACGCTTAACCCACTGCGCCACCCAGGCGCCCCAGTAACTCCTATCTTTAAGAAAGATACACAGTGCTAGGTGGGCCTCTTGGGATATTTGGGACATTAATAATGCATTTAATGACTCAGAAGACCACAAGTATAGAGTAGAAAAGAGAGCAAGAGAGAGCTCTGCACAGATTAGGGCTTTGGAATGAATAACATGTGATAAAATGAGAACACCAAGTCTCATTTCTGGCAAGTCCCAAGGAAAAGTCTAAGAATTTAGCAGCAGAGACCCCTAGGTCACTGCTCCAAAACCATGTTCTCTGCAGCAGGGACCTATTTATCATTCAAAGTCCAGCTTCTGGCATGCAACTGGGCCCTTAGACACACGCAGGCATCTATCAAGAGATACAGAAAGTGTTTCGTAGGAGACAGGGAGGCAAAGAACGCAATACTCTCCTGGAATAATATACTGATAGCAAAAATTGTATTATCGTAAGAGATAGGGTTGATGCTACATAATGAGGACCAGTAAGAGTGTATCTGGAAATCAGAGAATTCACTATGGCTTCTTTGTCCATGTCCCACAATGGGCAATTTTAGCAATAATGGCTTGAAAAGACATCATAACCAGTGGTCGTTCCTCTCAGAAATTAAGGTCTGAGTTACTCCACTAGGCAATAAATTTAGGGCAATGGAAGTGCTGGCCATGGATGAAGTACATGTTGAATGAGTGGTACGGGAGCTATAAGAACATATTCTTATGGGACACGAGTGAGCCTTTGCCGTGCAAGGAGTACACTGTAGCAGATGGTTTTGATATCCCACCCATATCCTTTTGAGCTTTCCTAGGGCACTAGCTCTCTGGTCTATCTTCTAGTCATTCAAGTTTCTTTATGATTGGACTCCACTGTGTCCACTTGCCAGGCAGAAAACAAGTACTAGAAATTTCCATCCACCCCAGGAATAACAGTCCACCAATGACTGACAGAACTTGTTAAATAAATACCCCGGTCCCGTAATCTGTGGGAAACAATTTTGAAGCACACAATCTGCACCGACTCTCAGATTCCCTCAACTTTACCTCCACGTTTTACCCCCAGATGTTCTGTGGTTCCATCTCCTTTTACCCCCAGATGTTCTGTGGTTCCATCTCCTAAATGATTTTACTATCAAATTTTTGTTTATGGATTTTCTACAAGTGGAACGCAAACAAAGAAAATATATGTAATTATTTGAAGTAATTTGTTACAGGTTAATAGGAAACTGGTACTGGGACAAGAATTATATTCCAGAAGAGCCTCTTTTCAGTTTATGAAACTTGTGTGCAACTCTATTGTATGATTCCTTTGGCAAAAGTCAGGACCAGAGCCTGATTTTTCTATTATCTTTTCTTTTCTAGATTTCTTTTCACTATAATATATTGATTTTCTTTTTTTAAGGGAAATAAATTTGTGTTTATAATAAAAAAATATTAATTCAAAGATAAGATTATATGACAAGAACCTTGCTCTTCTTCCTAACAGTCTTGCAATGCTAATATTTTGCTAATTTTCTTTTTAAATAATGCTTGATTCTTCTAAGTTATGCCACTCTCAAATGGAATCTTATTCCTTTGTTTTCTCTTTAGATATTAAAAATATGATTTTATGCCTATTAAAGCAATCAGCCATTTGCAGGTTACTGGTGATATGGTAGTAAACAATAGCACTGTCCCTACCTATTTGCATTTAAAGTATAGGGAAGAAACAGACATTAATCATAGATCACATGCATAAATGTACCTATCTAATAGAAACAATGGGAACATAGAGAATCATAGTCAGGAAGTCTCCCTGAGGGAGGACCCTTTGAGCTGAAGTCTGATTTGAAGAGAAGTAGGGCAGAGCCTAGGCATAGGAAATAGTGTGCAAAGGTACTTTGGCTAGGAGGAGTAGAAAACACTGAGTGCCAGAAAGTCGGTGTGACTGAGATGTGAAGAAAAGGAGAAAGCATGATAACAAATAAGAATGGGAAATGGATCAAGATCTTTCAAAGAAATTGAAAGCCAAATACTTTTTAAATAATGGAGATGGTTGTGTTAGGGTAATGTGATCAGATTTGCATTTTGTAATGACCACTTTGGCTAAAATACAGGTGTGGAATTGGAAGCACTGAGATGAATGACAGATTGGTTAAGAGTCCATAATTGTCCACATGAGAAATGATTTCTTCACGTAAAGTGATGATGCTAAGGAAAGAGTAATGTGCAAATGTAACAAAACTTAAATCTAACAGTATTTAAAAGGAAAATGTAACGGGACTTCCTGATACATTTAAAATGGGGAATATTGGCCTATGCAAGAAGATGAACGGTTCAGTACTGTAACAAACTTTGGAGGACAACGATTTCAGGGCAAAGATTATGAAATTAGGCATAGATATGTTGAGCTTGAAGGGCTTTGTGAAATCTAAGTAATACTTTTTAGCAAACAGTAGCTTAAGACAGTTGGAGTTCAAAAAGGTTTGGCTCAAAGTTAGGCATTTGGGAATCATAAGCAAATGTATATATGGTGCATGAAGTTATATGTGAATTTATGTGGAGGAAATTGGCTATAGAGGAAGTACAGCAGAAAAAGAGATTACCTTTGAAATGCTGTACTGATGTCTTCTCTATTCACCCACTTCTGTTTATGACAGACTTCTGTTACAGCCTTCTCACTTTCTGTCTGCATATCACCTATTGCTTCTCAATATATTTTTTCCTTTTTAAAAAATTTTTAGGTATGTATTTTTGAGAGAGACAGAGACAGAGAGAGACAGAGAGAATCCCAAGCAGGCTCCATGCTGTCAGCACAAACCCCCCGATGTGGGACTCTATCTCATGAACCATGTGATCAGGACCTGAGCCAAAATCAAGAGTCAGATGCTTAACTGACTGAGTCACCCAGGAGCCCCATCAATATGTTTTTCAAGTTTATTTGATACAATTGTTGCTGCTACAGGTGATGATAATGAAAACAACAAATGTCATGATAATCATAATGTAAATAATGGCAGGTAACATCTATGGCCTGTAAAAAATGATCAGAAGGTTTATATGAATGGAAAAATTTAATCTTTATAACACATTATGAGGGCAGGTATCTTTTTTTTTAATTTTTTTTAATGTTTATTTATTTTTGAGACAGAGACAGAGCATGAACGGGGGAGGGGCAGAGAGAGAGGGAGACACAGAACTGGAAGCAGGCTCCAGGCTCTGAGCCATCAGCCCAGAGCCCGACGCGGGGCTCGAACTCACGGTCGGTGAGATAGTGACCTGAGCTGAAGTCGGACGCTCAACCGACTGAGCCACCCAGGCGCCCCAGGGCAGGTATCTTTAGTTGATTTCCAGTTCACAAATAAAAACAACTAAGTCACAGTGAGGTTAAGTATTTATTTATTTATTTATTTTTTATGATTACATATTAGAAAGCAATAAAGTGCAGGGACACCTGGGTGGCTCAGTCAGTTAAGCCTCCGACTTCAGTTCAGGTCATGATCTCGAGGTTCCAGAGTTTCAGCCCCGCATCAGGCTCTGTGCTGACAGCTCAGAGCCTAGAGGCTGCTTTGGATCCTGTGTCTCCCTCTCTCTCTCTCTCTCTCTCTCTCAAAAATAAATACATATTTTAAGAAATCAAAAAAAAAAAAAAAAGAAAGCAGTAAATTGCAGATGCAAACCCAAGTACCCACCTCCAGAAACTTTGCCATTAGCCATTCTGCTCTTCTAACAGAATATATACATTTTTAAAATGTGCATTACTCATTTACTATCATAGACAATATTCCAGGTCATAAGAAAAGTCTTCATAAATTTAAAAAGTTTGAAATCTTCAAAGTGTGTTCTTTGGCTATAGCAATATTAACTATAAATCATTTTTTAAAAAGGTATCAGGAAGAATCATCAAACATTAAAAAAAAATTTAAATATCTAAAATAACTAATGGAATAAAGAAAAAAATTCACAGAGAAATTAGAAAACATTTTGAACTGAATGAGAAGAGGAAAATACAACATATCAAAGCTTGTGGTTAAAGTAGTCCCTAGACAGAAATATGTTGCATTAAATGCTTCTATTAAAAACAAAACAAAACAAACAACAAACCTAAAATCCAAGATCTATGCTTTCACTCTAAGAATAGAAAAGAAAAATGAATTAAATACCAAATGGGTAAAGAAATAATAATTTTTTTTCAACATTTATTTATTTTTGGGACAGAGAGAGACAGAGCATGAACGGGGGAGGGGCAGAGAGAGAGGGAGACACAGAATCGGAAACAGGCTCCAGGCTCCGAGCCATCAGCCCAGAGCCCGACGCGGGGCTCGAACTCACAGACCGCGAGATCGTGACCTGGCTGAAGTCGGACGCTTAACCGACTGCGCCACCCAGGCGCCCCAAATAATAATTTTTAAAATGACCAAAGATCAATGCAATAGAGAAATCATAGACAAAAATCCGTATCAACACCATACTAGTACAATAAGACAATTTTGAAAAGCATTTACAAAAGATTTCTCATCTTCCCAAAAAATTGGAGAAGAAAAAATTTAAATGTCTTTATTCAGAGCTGACACAATTGTCTGTGTCGAAACTCAAAGATCTTCAAAAAAACTTCTGGAATAAATAAGTAACCATAGCAAGGTGGCAAGAAACAAGGTCAGTAGGCATAACTCAATGGCTCTTCCATATCAGAAATGAACAATTAGAATTTGGAATTTTTAAAAATGTCACTTATAACAACTCCTTCCAAATACTTAGGATTAAGTACAGCAATATAGATATACAACATTTTTAGGTAGATACTACACAGAATTGATGAAAGAAATCAAAGACTTAAGGGGAGCCTGGGTGGTTCAGTTGGTCAAGCAGCTGATTCAGCCCAGGTCATGATCTTAAGGTTCCTGAGTTGGAGCCTTGCCTCAAGCTCTGTGCTGGCAGCTCAGAGCCTGGAGCCCGCTTCAGATTCTGTGTCTCCCTCTATCTCTCTGCCCCTCCCCTGCTTGTGCTCTGTCTCTCAAAAATAAATAAACATTTTTAAAAAAAGGACATCAAAGACTTAAATAAATGAAATTTTATGTTCATAGATTGTATAATACAATATAGATAAGATGTGACTTCTTCCCAACTGGAACTATCTTTGACAGAATTCCAATCTAAATCCCAGGAGGCATTCACTAGGTAATGAAAAACTGACTCTAAAATTTATATGGTGGGAACCTGGGTGGTTCAGTTGGTTAAGTGTTTCACTCTTGGTTTCAGCTCAAGTCATGATCTCAGGGTTTCGTGAGTTTGAGCCCCATGTGGGGCTCTGCACTGCCAGCGTAGAGCTTGCTTAGGATTCTCTCTCTCTGCCCCTTTCCCACTCACACTGTCTCTGTCTCTCTCAAAAATAAATAAATGAACTTAAAATATAAATAAATAAATAAATAAATAAATAAATAATAAAATTTATATGGAAAGGCAAAAAGACCTAAAATAGCCAATAAAATACTGATGAAGAAAACAAAGTTGGAGGACTCACATTCACTGATTTGCAGATTTCTTTTAAAGCTATACTAATCAAGATGCATGGTATTAGTGAAAGCACAGATTTGTGGATCAATGAAACAGAAGACAAAGCCCCAAATAGACCAAAACAAAAATTCTAAATGTATCCTTTACAAAAATTCAAAGGCAATTCAATGGAAAAAGGATATTATTTTCAACAAATTATGCTGGAAAAATTGGACATCTATCTGCCAAAAATTTGAACTTAGACATAATTCATATACTTCCCCAAATACATAACTCAAAATAGACCTAATATAAAATGAAAAGCAACAAAACTTCTAGAAGAAAACACTTGGGAGAAAATCTATGTGACATTAGATTTAGTGATAGATTTTTTTTTTATTTAAAAAAAAATTTAAGCTTATTTATTTTTGAGAGATAGAGACAGAGCATGAAGAGGGGAGGGGCAGAGAGAGAAGGAGACACAGAATCCAAAGCAGGCCCTAGGCTCTGAACTGTCAGCACAGAGCCCGATGCAGGGCTCAAACTCACAAACTGTGAGATCATGACCTAAGCTGAAATCAGAGGCTTAACCCACTGAGCCACCCAGACACCCAGATTTAGTGATAGAATTTTATATACAACACCAAAAGCATGATCCATTAAAACAAAATAGATACATTTGACTTTATTAAAGCCAATGATTTTGCTATGCAAAGACACTGTTAAGATACTGAAAGTATAAGTGACAAACTGGGAGAGCAAACAATTATCAAAAGTTAATCAATTCCTAAAAGTAATTACCAAAAGTCAAAATTCCATAAATCAATACCATAAAGCAACTTTTTCCCCCCAAGATACAATCAAAAGATTTTAGACCAGTTATAAATCTACTGAGCTAACTAGAAAGTGATATTTCTCCTCTATAGGATGCTGAAGTCACCAATGCCTGATTCCATTTGCAAAAGATCAGTGTTTCTACTATTAAAAACAGAAATGCCAATAGTGGGAAAAAAATCATTTTCAGGTTCAAAAGTATTTTTATTACATAAATTGCATTTTTGGGAGTTGGGGAGTTGGACTATGGTAAGTAGGTTCAGAGTAAGCAAAACAAAAGAATATATGGCTGAAGTAAATATTTTTTACATAAATAGTAGTCAATTCCCTTAACCAAGAAGTATCAATAAAACTGAGTCCTCATTGAAATTTTACACCTGAAGATTATTACTTATAACTAAAAAACATGAAAATCAACAGTGTTTAAATTTGTATAGCACACTGGAAACACAAAGGTATTGAAACTCCAGAAATTAGAAGCAATGTTTATTTCATATAATATAGTAAAGAATAGCTAACTCTATACATATAACATAAGATATTTCATTTTAGAATGAAAGAAAGTGGAATATTTTATAATAATCTGTATCAAATCTAAAGGAAGGGTGACAGTATTTGTGAATTAAGAATAAAATCTTTTAGAGCACATTCCCTAGAGAAGAGGTTTTAAGATTTGTTTCCCTAGTCATATGCTAACCTTCTTAAACTCATAGTAGATATAATCAATTTTTGAAATGCCTTTTATAAGTGTCAAACTAGATAAGATTACAGATTTGTTGGCTCTTCAAAGTGTGATGTCATAAAGTCCCATTTCCTTCAGCAAGATCATTATTTGTCTTTTTTGATAGGCTGTTTTACATGATCAGTAAGAGAATCATGGGAATAGTTAAAGGGGCACTTAGAAATAATATGTTTGAATTCTTCAGTAAATATTACTTTCTTTAGTAAGAAGTCTGTGTGAATTCAGGAATCAGGCTAAAATATTTTTTGGTAATAAGATAGAGTTTATTTTAGCTGTAAAGGTTTAAGTGTACTATCAGAAATGCTAACTTTTTATATTCATATATAGGATATGTCAGAGTTTCATCATGTTTATTCTACTTATCTCAGTTTTAAGTTTATCTAAAGCTTTGGAGTTAATTATATTTTGTTTAAAGCATTGTGCATGTGCATGCCACATGTATCCCACTGTAAGAATACATCACAATACGTTAATTCATTCATTCATTTGATAATGTCAAACCAATTTTGGCCTCTACAAGCAATGCTGTTATAGACATTCATATACATTCCTTTCAAGATGCACACTTTAGAAATTTTATATGGTGTATACCACTAGGAATGGAAATACTCAGTCATAGGTTATGTGCCTTTTACTATCAACTGACATGGTGTTTTACAAAGTCATGATAGTATTAAGTTTAGCACTATCATGATATAAAAATGTCCAATTCCTCCATATTATTGCTTGGTATTGTTAAAGTTTATAATCTTTGCCAATTTTTCCCATTTATAATAGCAACATGTATTCATCATAATTTGCATTTTCCTGATTACTAATGAGACTTAGTGTTAAACAACTTTTCATACATTACTTGGCCTTTCATCAGCCTCATTTGTGAAGTTTCTGTGAAATTATTTTACCCATATTTCTATTGAGCTTTTTCTGAATTGATTTGTGTTTTTAATAGTTTCCAGAAAAAAAAAAACATTATTATGCCAGTTTGTGTTGGAAATATATTCTTTCATTCTATGTATTCTTTTTTACTCTTTTTTTTTAATTGAGGTAAAATTGGTATATAACATTATATAAGTTTCAGGTGTATACACCATTATAATTTGACATCTGTATACACTGCAAAGTGATCACAATCAAAAGTCTAGTTACCATCTATCGCCATCAAGAAATCCTCTTTTTCCATTTTACCCATATCCCCAATTCATTTTTCCAAAGAATAGTTTTACTTTGGTTATATTTACATATCTATTTATTATTTACTTCATTTTATTTGTATACATATATGTGTGTGTGTTAATAAATATATATGTGTATATATATGTATATTTATAAATATATACTTACATTTATATTATGTTTATATGTATATTTTATTTATATTATATATTTATATATATTTTATAATATATATATATTTTTTAATGTTTATTTTTGAAAGAGAGAGACCAAGCACGAGTTGGGAGGGGCAGAGAGAGAGGGAGACACAGAATCCAAGGCAGGCTCAAGCTCTGACCTATCAGCACAGCTCACATCAATGGCTTCCACTGCTGTGAACACACCTATGAGGAAATCTTGAAGTCACAGGGGTGCATGACAACAACCAGGGCCTTGCAGATGCTAATGTGACCATTGTTGGTGTTGGCCCTTGCTGCTGGTCCCAGTCCTCACTCATATATGTGTGTCCTCAACTGACCCCTGCCACTACACAGGCACAGGCATCTGGTGCCTCAGAGTTGAGTGTATACCAACCACCATCTCCATCCATCACTGGCAACTGCCCTGGTTCTTAGCTGTTGGGCTTGGAGGTGCTACCGAGGACTCCAACAGCCCTTGAAGCTACTGGGGACCACCACAGCGCTTGGCAAAGACCACAGAGTTGTCAATGTTGTAGACCCAGTGGTCTGGGTTGTGAAGACATCATGCCCCAAATCAGGTAATAGTCATATTCAGAATGTTCTATATTGTATATTCGTAATATTCTAATGTTATAATATGATGTGTTAACCACTTAACTGTACTATAAAGATTAAAGGCTAACCATATTAAAAAACATATATGCATATATATGTAACTATAGCTATGATAATTTGTTAATGGATACAAAACACAAAAATATATAGTTATATGTGGAAAATTGTGACATCAAAACACAAAATGAGTAACAGGAGTAAAGGGTAAATTTTTCATATCAAAATCAAAGTTAAGTTGTTGTTAGCTTAAAATAGACTATTATCACTATAAGATGTTTCAAGTAAGCCTTAGGATAACCATAAAACAAAACCTATAATAGTTACATGTAAGGTAAAAAGAAAAGAATCAAAATATACCATGACAGAAAATCAACTCAACAAGGAAGAAGGCAAGAGAGGAAGAAAGGAGCAAAGGAACTACAACACAACCAGAAACAATTAGCAAGATATCAATAGTAAGTTATTACTTATCAATAACTACTGTGAACATAAATGGGTGAAATTATCAATCAAAAGACAGAGAAGTGTGGCTGAATAGATTAAAAAGGAAAAGGAGGCACAACTGTATGCTACCAACAAGAGACTGCACAAAGGTTAAAAATGAAGGGATGGAATATGATTTCACTCATATGTGGAACTTAAGAATTGTTGAATCATTATATTGTACACCTGAAACTAAAAACAAACCAGTGAACAGCAACAACAAAAAAAGTGAAGGGATGGAAACCAAAAGAGAGCAAGGGTAGCTATACTTATACCACACAAAATAGACTTTACGTAAAAGATGATAACAACTGATGAAGAAGGTCATTATATAATGACACAACAATCAATTCATCAAAACAATATAACAATTGTGGTTTTATTGTAGCTGGTTGGCTCAGTCAGTAGAGAATGTGACTCTTGAACTCAGGTCATGAATTCAAGCCCCGTGTTGAGCATGGGACCTACTTAATTTTTAAAAAAGAATATAGCAATTATAAATATATCTGCATACAACATCAGAGCACTTACATTTATTAAGGAAATGCCAACCATTCTGAGGGGAGTAATAGACAAAAAAACAATAATAGTAAGGGATTTCACTATCTCACTTTCAACAATATATAGATCATTCAGACAGAAAAATTAATCAGTAACACTAAACCCAAACTATACTTTAGACTAAACGAACCTGATAGACAAACACAAAACATTCCATCTGATGGCAGCAGAATAGAGATTCTTCTAAAATGCACATGAAACATTCTCCAGGATAAGACATCTGTTAGCTGATAAAATCATTCTTAGAAAATTTAGGACTGAAATCATACCAAGTGTCTTCCATCATCACAGTGGTATGAAAATAGAAATTAGTAACAGGAGGAAAATTGGAAAATTCTCAAATATGTGGAAATTAAACAGCATGCTTCTGAACAACCAATGAATCAAAGATGAAACCAAAAGGAAAACTTTTTAAAATACCTTGAAACAAAGGAAAATAGAAAAATAATTATCAGGACTGGTGGAATGAAGCAAAAGGACTCCTAAGAGGAAAGTTTATATGATAAATGCTTACATGTAAAAAAGAAAGATCTCCACCTAATTTTATACCTCAAGGGACTAGGAAAATAAGAACAAACTAAGTGCAAAGTTAGCAGAAGGAAGGAGATAACAGAATAGAAATAAATGAAATAGAAACTGAGAAGTTATGAAAGATCAATGAAATTAAGAAATGGATTTTGAAAAGGTAAACAAAATTGACAAACCTTTACCTAGACTTACGAAGGAAAAAAAATAAAGAGGACTTAAATACAATTATAAGTGAAAAAGGGTATATTACATAATTTCACAAAAATACAAAGAATTATACACTAAAAAATTAGACAACACAGGATAAATGGATACATTCCTAGAAATGCACAATCCATGAAGACTAAAATATGAAGAATTAGAAGATGTGAACAGACCAATTACTAGAAAGAAAATTAAATCTGTAATCAAAACCTCCTGACAAAGAAAAGCCCAGGACTAGATGGCTTCACAGGTGAATTACACCAAATAATTAAAGGAGAATCAATACCAATCCTCAAACTCTTTCAAAAAGTTGAAGAAGAAAGAACACTCCAAAACTCATTTTACGAGGCCAGCATTACCCTGATACCCAAGCCAGATAAAGACTCTACAAGAAAAGCTAGAGACCAATACACCTGATGAGTATAAATGAAAGAATTCTCAACAGAACATAGCAGACTGAATTCAGCAGTACATTAAAAGAATGATTCACTATGATTAAAGAGGATTTATCTCTGTGAAACAAGGACATTTCAACATATGCAAATCAATAAATATGATACATCGCATTAATAGAAGTAAATACAAAAATTATGTGATCATCTCAATAGATTCAGAAAAGCACTTAACAAATATCAACATACTTTCATGCTAAAACCTGTAGACAAATTGGGTAAAGAAAGAATATATGTCCACATAATAAAGGTCATATATGATAGATCTGCAGCTATTATCATACTTAATGGTGGAATGTTGAGAGCTTGTCATTTAAAATCAGGAACAAGACAAGGGTGCCCACTCATAACTACCATTTCAACATCATGGTAGAAGTCCTAGCCATAATAATCAGGCGGGAAGATGAAAAGACATCAAAATTGGAAAGGAAGAAGTACAATTTTTCTGTTTTCTGAAGACTTCATATTGTATATAGAAAATCCTACAGACTCCACATAAAAACTGTTACAACTAATTTAAAAATTCAGCAAAATTTCAGAATTCAAAATCAACATACAAAAATCAGTTGCTTTTCAATACACTAACAATGAAATCTCTGAAAAATAAACAAAGCAACTCCATTAACACTAGCATCAAAACCAATAAAATATTTAGGAATACATTTAACCAAGACTGTAAAAAATGTATACACTGAAAATTAGAGGCCATTGATCAAAGAAATTGAAGAAGCCACCAATAAATGGAAAGATATCCAGTGTTCATGACTAGAAGTTAATATTGTTAAAATATCCATACTACCCAAAGGCATCTATAGATACAGTGCATTCCCTATCAAAATTCCAAAAGTATTTTTCACAGAAATAGAGAAAACAATCTTAAAATTCATAGGGAAACAAAAGGCCTTGATAGCCAAAGCAATCTTGAGAAAGAACCAAATTGGAGGCATTGTGCTTCCTGATTTCAAACTACATTACAAAGCTATGATAATGGAAAAAGTATGGTACTGGCATAAAAACAGACACTTATACCAAGGGAACGGAGTTGAGACCCCAGAGATAAACCCTTACACATATGGTGAGCTAATAGTTGATAAAGAAACCAAGAAGACTCTATGGGGGAAGGACTGTCTCGTCCAGTCCCAATAGTGTTGGGAAAACTGGACATTCACATGCAAAAGACTTAAATTGGATTCCTATCTTATACCATCCACAAAAATTAACTCAAAATGGATTGCCTACTCAAACATAAGACCTGAAACCATAAAACTACTTTGAAGAAAACATAAGGAAAATGCTCCTTGATAATGTCTAAGCAATGATTTTTTGGATATGACACCAAAAGCACAAGCAACAAAAACAAAAATCAAATGCTGCTACATAAAACGAAAAAGCTTCTGCAGAGCAAAAAAACAACCAAAAAAATGAAAAGGCAACCTATGGCATGGAAGAAAATATAGAAAAGCATATATCTGATAGGGAGTTAATATCCAAAACATATAAGGAATACACACAGCCCAATGGCCAAAAAACAAATAATTCAATTTAAAAATAGATGAAGGACATGAATAGATATTTTCACAAAGAAGACATACAAATGGCCAACAAGTACACAAAAAGGTGCTCAACATCACTAATCATCAAAGAAATGCAAATCAAAACCATAATGAGAAGATACCAGCTCACATCTGTTAGTCTGGTTAGTTATCAAAAAAGAAGAAATAACAAGTGCTGGTAAGGATATGTAGAAAAGGGAGCCCTGTGGCAACATAAATTGGTACAGCTACTATGGAGAACAGTATAGAGGTTCCTCAAAAAATTAAAAATAAAACTACCATATAATTCAGCAATCTCATTTCTGGGTACATAGCCAGAGGAAATGAAATCTGGATCTTAGCATTATTCACAATTCACAGTAGCCAATATATGAAAAAAACCTAAATGCCCATTGACCGATGTATGGATAAAGAATGTTATTTAACCAATAAGAGAAGGAAACCTTGCCATTTGGGACACTATGGATGACACTTGAGGGCATTATGCTAAGTGAAATCCATCAGGCAAAGAAAGACAAATATTATATTGTATCATGTATATGTAGACTCTAAAATGTTAGACTATGGGGCAACTGGGTGGTGCAGTCGGTGAAGCGTCTGACTCTTGATCTCGGCTCAGGTCAGAATCTCACAGTTCATGAGTTCAAGCCCTGCACTGGGCTCTGCACTGGGCTCAAGCAGAGCCTCCTTGAGATTCTGTCTCTCCTTCTCTGTGACCGTCCCGCACTTGTGCTCTCTCTCTCTCTCTCTCAAAATAAATAAATAAACTTAAAATTTTTAAATAAAATGTCAGACTCACAGAAACGGAGGGTATATTAATGGTTACCAGGGGTCAGGGAGTGGAGGAAATGGAGAAGGATTTATCAAAGGGTACAAACTCAGTTGTTAAGAAAAAGAAGTTCCAGGGATCTAATAAATAACATAGTGTCCACACTGAACCATTCTGCACTGTATACTTGAAAGTTACTATGAGATTTTAAAATGTTCTCACCATAATAACAACAGCAAAGTACTAATTATGTGAGGGAAGAACGTTTTAACTAATCTTATGGTAAACCATTTTGCAACATATACACATGTCAAATCATCACACTGAATCTTAAACTTGTTATGTGCCACTTATATCTCAATAAATCTGGAATAATTAAATAAATAAGTAAACAAACAAATAGTTCTTTCCTAATCTGAGTTCATGAAGTCATTGAATTATTTGAAATAGAATTTTGTACTTGATTGCTGGTAGTGGTCCAAATTTATTTTATTTTTCCAGTGCAAATTTAAGTGTCCAGGCTACTCATTAACATATCTTCCCCTTCTCCACTGATAAGCCATTTTTCTGTTATATATAAAATGTTTATATATTCTTGGGTCACTTCAGAAGTAATGCTATAAGCAGGACTTCCATGCCTGCCACCAACAATAGGCTAGTCATGGAATGTCAGTACTCCAGAGCCCCTTGGTCTACAAGAACTGATTAGATGGAAGAAAAGCAGAGAAATTTTAATATAGTGATTAAGAATTGGATCTGCATTCAATAAAATTGGCCTCAAATTCTGTTTCTATCTATAACTATCTGTGTGATCTTGGACAAGTCATTTAAGCTTCTTACACTTCAATTTCCTCTTCATTTGGATGAGGGCAATAATAGTAATATTAGCTAACATTTATTGGAGTTTTGCTTTGCATCAGGTCCAGTTTGAAATTATTTATATAACATTTCAGTATATGTGTCTCTGCATTACTAATAACGAAGAAAAAGCTAAACTTTTATTCTTACTAAAATTGGGAAATAGTGTATTGTTGCTTCAAAACCTACCAAAAGCTAATTAATACTTTGGTACTTCTCTAATATTTCCTATCTCAGTAAATAACATCATTATATTTATGAGTAATCCAGATATTTGGAAATTATCTTTATTACCTCCTTCTCCCTCTTCCTCCATACTTATTCCTTCACCATATCCTACTAATTTTAACTAATGTAGAAGCATCTTCCCTGTTTCTACATTGACACTCTCCTGGACCAATTTACTTCCATCTCTCACCTCTATCACGCTAATCTATTCTTTTTTTTTTTTAATTTTTTTTTTCAACGTTTATTTATTTTTGGGACAGAGAGAGACAGAGCATGAACGGGGGAGGGGCAGAGAGAGAGGGAGACACAGAATGGGAAACAGGCTCCAGGCTCTGAGCCATCAGCCCAGAGCCCGATGCGGGGCTCGAACTCACGGACCGCGAGATCGTGACCTGGCTGAAGTCGGACGCTTAACCGACTGCGCCACCCAGGCGCCCCACACGCTAATCTATTCTTAATGGTTCATCCTATGTGCACTGTTTTCCCCTCCTGTAATCCCTGCCTTTGTCCCCCCAAATCAGACTGATCTTTTAACAATGCAAATAGCATCATGGCAGAGATTATCTTACAGCAGCATTCTGGCCCATTCCCAATAACTAGGTGAGAGAATACACATATATTACAGAATACCATGAATGCAAATGTTAATGTTGCTAGAAAGAAGGAGAAATTCTGAAGGTAAGCTTGGTTGTGAGGAAGAGTGGTGACATTTAAATCGAGTTTAACCTCCTATTTTGCCACCAATTAGCTCTGTGACATTGGGCAATCACTAAATCCCATCCAAGTTTCTCATCTTTAAACTGTGTGCTTAAATGAGATAATTCCTAAAACACAATATTGTCTTGAAATTATCTGATTATATTTCAAAATGATTTATAGAGAGTAACATAACTTTGCTCCTATGACAGAACACAGGGTTGTAACCGCATTTTACACAAATGAAGCATATTGTCTGAATGGCAATTTTATATGATGTTGAAAAGTCAAATGAATATACTAAAACCAGAATCATAAGAACATCTATCAACTTAAATAAGACTAGAAATTCAAAGTTGCTTAATATTTCTTTTTAAATCAAACAGTCATTGAGCATTCACCACTCTGCTTTTACCCATTTTTTTGGTACCTTGCTGACATTTACAAGGGTCTGTTTTATTTTTTTCCTCCTCTCTTACCTTCAAAGAAATGGCGGTGACAACAACAAATGTGCGTATTTTTAGATCTGATTTAGAGGATGGTAGTCTGTTAGATATTTGCTTCTGACCCTATCTCCAATAAAATTAAATTGATGTCATTGACAAGTAGTCGTATTTGACGGATGTGTTTATCAAGATGGTGAAGAATTATTGTGGGTGGCTCATGGGAATGTAAGCAGAAGTGACAGGACAAACTGAGCCAGTGAAATCACAGCCTGAATCTCAGGACAAATGCCCTAACAGTACTTTGACCTCTTTGGGGAAATAGCAAAAGATCTATTTTTTTTTAGTACATTCAAAACTTATAAGATATCTGGCAACTGAAGTTAAGATGGTGAAAATAGACTTATGAATGCTCTCTCATATTGTGGCTTTTCAGTTGAAAGAGAGTCATAATTCTGAAGCTCACTTTCTATGAAAAAACTTGGTTTTGGCTTCGATGTCTTTTAGGCTCATATTTAGTCTGCCAAATGTTTGCTTGTATACTTTTCAACTTTCCTTAATGTAACTTTCCTTGACTCCATTTATTCAATTATTTATTTACTTACTCAATTCTTCACCAACTACGAAGAAAATATCTTCACTAGACCATTCCTATAATGTCTTAACTTGACAGTTACAACTTGCTCTACTCCTGGCCATTTTTGTGTTTATATATTATGAGCAGTCACTACAACACATGAACCAAACCGTTGATATGCTTTTACCTGTGGCAGGCAGAATAATGCCTTCCCTCCCCCACCAAAGATTTCCACATCCTAATCCCAGGCACCTATGACTTTACCTTCCACAGCAAAAGGTATTTTGCAGATACAATTAAGGCTGAAGAACTTGAAACGGGGAGATTATTCTGGATTATCTCAGTGTGCCCAGTCTAATCACACAAATTCTTAAAAGCAGAAAAATTTTCTTGGCTAAGGTCAGAGAGAGAAAGGTCAAAGTGATGAGACCTTGCTAGCTTTGAAGATGGAGGCAGGGCACAAGTCAAGGAATGCAGCAGCCTCCAGCCACTGGGAAAGGCCAGGTAATAGATTTTCCTCTAGAGTTTAGAGAAAGGCATGCAGGGGCTCCTGGGTGGCTCAGTCAGTTAAGCATCTGACTTTGGCTCAGGTCATGATCTTACGGTTTATGAGTTAGAGCCCCGCATCAGGCTCTGTGCTGACAGCTCAGAGCCTGGAGCCTGCTTCAGACTCTATGTTTCCCTCTCTCTCTCTGTCCCTCCCCTCTCACATGCTCTCTCTCTCTTAAAAATAAATAAACATTAAGAAAAAAAATAGAGAAAGGAATGCAGTCTTGTCTTGGTTTTAAGCCAGTGATACTCATGTCAGATTTCTAACCTACAGAGCTATAAAATTATAAATTTGCAATTTTTTAAGCCACAAAGTTTGTTGTAATTTGTCATGACAGCAGTAAGAAACTAATCAAGTATTAGTTTCTCACTGAACCATTTTGTCCTTTTAATATGGTATCTATGAAGACGTCCCAAAATTGTTCTGTTCATTTGTTTATTCACTTTTTCATATAATCCTTTTTTTTTTTAAAAAAATAACTGTATATAGCCAGCAATATGTTAGGTGTAGAAGCTATTTAAACAAATAAAGTATGGCCCCTCTTAAAAATCTCACATTCAAGGGGCACCTGGGTGGCTCAGTCAGTTAAGCGTGGGACTTTGGCTCAGGTTATGATCTCGCAGTTCGACTTTGGCTCAGGTTATGATCTCACAGGCCATGTGTTCAAGCCCTGCGTGGGGCTCTGTGCTGACAGCTGAAAGCCTAGAGCCTAGAGCCTGGAGCCTGCTTCAGATTCTGTGTATCCCTCTGCCTCTGCCTTTCCCCACTCACACTCTGTCTCTCTCTCTCCCTCTCAAAAATAAATAAACATCAAAAAAAATTTTTAATCTCACATTCAAGTATGTGACTAACAATAGAGCATTATCTATGTAATATATATATGCAATTGCTATTGTCAGAATTCAGAATAATTAATTTTCCACAGGGGTGATATGATGGAAATAGCATAAAAGAAAGCTGCTAAGAAGTGAAATTTGAACTAAGATTTAAAGGTTGAGTAGGTTCCACTAGGTAGAAAACTGAGGGAAAAAATGAGTTAAATATAAATAGAATAGGATGAGCAAAAGCAAGAGATTTGTACAGCTGGATACAGTGTGCTCAAATCAAATTTGTTGTTTGGCTCTTTAGTTTAGAATGCAATTTGCTTATTAGAATGCATACTAATATGAGAAAAGTTTTGCTCACTACTGAATCCTTAGCACCTAGAACAATGCTACCACAGTGCTGGCATTCAATAACCCCAGGTTGTTTGAGTGGATGCCTTTCTTCTTGAATGTGATTTAAAGGAAATTTATTTAAATATAAAAGTATTGGGGTGCTTGGGTGTTTCAGTTGGTTAAGCGTCTGACTTTGGCTCAGGTCATGATCTCACAGTTTGTGGGTTTGCGCCCCGTGTCAGGCTCTGAGCTGTCAGCACAGAGCCTGGAGCCTGCTTCAGATTCTATGTCTCCCTCTCTCTCTGCCCCTCCCCAGCTCACACTCTGTCTCTCTCTCTGTCTCTAATGTTTAAATAAACATTAAAATTTTTTTTTAATATAAAAGTATTTTACACACATCTTAACAGATTAAAACATATACTTAGATTTGCATTCCATAGTACTTTGGAGCATTATGCAAAGGCCAGTGTGCCAAATTCGGCTAATATATGGGACATGGCAAACAAAACTTGCAAAATTAGAGAGCTCGTATGCAAGTAGGTATGATATTGCAAAATATTTCGCGGACCCTAATATCACATCTTAGGATGGCAATTTTATTCCAAATTTTCTAAATAATGATATCATCTTTAAGTAACAGCTAATTTTGATAGTACAAATAATACAAAATGTAATTTTTTCCAACACTGGTATCTATCATCAAGTTTAATATGCTTAAAATTTTTTGAAGCACCTGATTTTAGATAATCTAAATGTGAAAATACACTCTGCAACCACTCCAAATTTATTATAACTAGGAACAGATGTTCAGCAATATAAATTAATGAGCTCTGCTTTTTATTACACTGATTAGAGTATTTTTAAACCTTTTAATAGATAATTGATTTTTTGTAATCTTTAATTTTAGTTTATTGGAAAAATTAGTATTCGTCTACATTTTATCCTTTGTATTGCATATTTTAAGACTTTAAAAGATCATTTATTCATTTAAATAAAAGAAAAAATTCAAGCATTATTTCAAGTTAAAAAGAATTCATTTCTTACAGCTCATAAGGCACTTCAGATTTTACTCATTGGAGACAGAAGAAACATCCAAAGGACAGATTTTCTGTTCTTTTCATTTCAGTTGGAGAGCAAAAAGGCAAAGGGATATACTTTGAGGAAATCAGCAATACTCTACTTTCAAACTCTAGATTCTGTGTAAGAGGATATGGACCTTCTTATCTAAAATGGTTTTCACTGAAGTTACTAGCGCAAGGTGTAGCTGGAGTTGCTGAGGTGTCTTGGATACATTGAGCTAATATGGAAATATATTTGGGGGTATAGAATAATAAACTTTATGATAAAAGAGAAGTCTCCTCTTTTCTAATCAGGAGTAGTTAATTACTTCCTTCTGAATGAGTTATAAAAGAAAATAAAGGAGAAAAGAAATATGAAGATGTTTTGCACTCTCAGCAAAAATAAAGAGCCCTCTTCTTTTGTATAGAAGCATAAGACTGAATGTAGGATGATTCTAAGGAATAGTCTTTTTTGCCCCCTTTTTTCTAGTACCAATAATGTCTATAGCTGAAACCGAGGAATATGTTTGTTCTAAATGGTAAATAATTGAGTTCTTGATGCCAAAAACCAAGTATTTGAGAACCAACTACCCAGCTGATTAAAAAAAAAAAGTATGAATTATAAATTAAAGAACAAACCTATAAATGACATTTTGTATGCTGCCTAATTTTATTATAATGAATCTATTCTTTTAAGTTATTTAGACGTATTCAGAATTGCTTTTGAATCTATGTGACAGGAATTTGACCTGACTGACATGAACAAGTAACCAATTTTATGGTAATAAAAAGTTTCTGAAATCAGTTGAAACTGCTTTCAGTACTGAAAAATCTAGACATTTTCCATCTTTCTGGTATTCTAACATTTTTTAACTCTGTAGCCCTATTTTTTCCAGTTTTATTGAGAAATAGTTGGCATACATCACTGTATAACTATAAGGTATACAGCATGATGCTTTGATTTACATATGTTGTGAAATGATTAACACAATCAGTTCAGCTAACACCCATCATCTCATATTGAGACAATAAAAAATAAAAGAAAGAAGAAAAGAAACAAAGCATTCTCCTTGTGACTAGAACTCTTAGAATTTACTCTTGTAACATCTTTCCTATATATCATATAGCAGGGACAACTGTAGTAAACATATTGTATATTACATCTCTGGTGTTTATGTATCTTTTAGCTGAAAGTTTGTACCTTTAAAGAAATTTTTTTAATGTTTATTTATTTTTGAGAGGGAAAGAGACAGAGCGTGAACAGGGGACGGCAGAGAAAAATCTGAAGCAGGCTTTAGGCTCTA
The DNA here is from genome assembly GCF_014898765.1 of Herpailurus yagouaroundi. Lineage (NCBI taxonomy): Eukaryota > Metazoa > Chordata > Mammalia > Carnivora > Felidae > Herpailurus > Herpailurus yagouaroundi. Next base: position 30,405,364 of record NW_024412407.1, read on the forward strand.
AGCTGTCAGCACAGAGCCAGAGGCAGTGCTTGAACGCATGAACTTGTGACCTGAGCCGAGGTCGGTAGTTTAACCAATTGAGCCACCCAGGTGCCCCAGAAAGTTCGTACCTTTTGATCACCTTCCTCCTACTCCCCATCTCTGCACCTGGTCTGCTAATATATGGTAATCCTCTATATGCTTATAACAAGACTGAAGCCATGGGAACTACATCTGTGTTTTACATTTTGAAAAATGGAGGCATGAGCAAAAGAGTAAAATATATGTCAATTGAATCTCTAACTTTTTGTCAGGATATAAAGCAGTGGATTTTCATAGTTGCAAATGTGTCTGGGGAGGCAAGTGTCTATAATCATGTGTACTGCTATTCCCCTAAATCGGGATTGTGCTTACAAGAAAGAAAGAGAGGATAGGTATTAGATAACCAATTAGTGGGGCACCTGGGTGGCTCAGTCGGCTGAGCATCCGCCTTAGGCTCAGGTCATGATCTCACAGCTCATGAGTCCGAGCCCCACATCGGGCTCTGTGCTGACAGCTCAGAGCCTGGAGCCTTCTTCAGAATCTGTGTCTCCCTCTCTCTCTGCCCCTCTGCCACTCGTGCCACGTCTCTGTCTCTCAAAGATAAATAAACATTAAAAATATTTTTTTAAAAAAAGATAAGCAATTAGCAACATGTCTTATTTTGCCTTTGATTTTTTTAATTATTTTATTTTTTAATGTTGCTCATCAAGTTATTTTAATGGTTACTATTTTTAGCAAAAATAATCAGTGAGGCCTATATAAATAGCATAGTTAAGTCTCTGAGAAAAAAAAAAAGACTATTCTTCATAGTTTGGACAATGGTACTATTCAATATATATCATAATGATCTGGTGTCTGTAAATCAATCTTAAAGTTTATTTTTAAGGCAATTAAAAATGGCTTACAAGCAAACTCTTCTAGGGACACCTGGGTGGCTCAGTAGGTTAAGCGTCTGACTTTGGCTCAGGACATATCTCGCTGTCCCTGAGTTCGAGCCCCACGTCGGGCTCTGTGCTGACAGCTCAGAGCCTGGAGCTTGTTTCAGATTCTGTGTCTCCCTCTCTCTCTGACCCTCCCCCATTCATGCTCTGTCTCTCTCTGTCTCAAAAATAAATAAACATTAAAAAAAAAAAAAAGCAAACTCTTCTAATGGTTAAAATGGTTGTTACTGGACAGAGAACTGGTTCTGAACTCAAGTTCAGCTGCTCACTGCTGGAAAATCAATATTTGAAAGACAAGTCACAATGGGAATGGAAAGTTCGCTTTATTCAGGAAGTGGACAACTTGGGAAGATGGTGGACTAATGTCCCAAAGACCATCTTCTCTGTCCAGGTAAAAACAGAGGGTTTTAAAGGGGAAGGCATGGCAAACTGGGGTGGGAGAGGTAGTCAGCTATCTGCAGAAGAAGTAGGTGCCCAGGCAGTTGTGGTCCTGAACAGACTTGCTGGTGTCAGCACTAGGTATTTTCAAATGTAGTCAGGCCTTATCTTTTGGGAAAGTTTGGTTCTTCACTCTTCAAGGCCCGTGGTCTGTAAATCTCAAGGAAAGGAGGCTAGTTCTGCTAGACCAAGGGACTCAAGTCAGCAAGCAAGGAGTGCAGTAAACTTGAAGCAGGTTAACCCTTAAGATTGGTTGGAGTGTTTTATAGTTATTTTATCATTCTTTTAGCCAATCAAATACCCGAAATAAAAATAATAGCTATGGATACTGAGAGGAAAGAGGCAAAATTTTCATTAGCATAAATGATTGTTTGTTTAGGACTTAAGACAATCAACAGAAATATGCTAATGGAATAATTTGGCTAAATGAAAATATCAAAATTCAGTAGTTTCTCTATAAAATGTCAAAATAATCTGGAAAAAAGTATAATGGTGAAAGCCCTTTGCAGTAAAAATTTAAACCAAGTAACAAACTATGAAATTTAACTTTAAGAAAAATTAATGGAAACAATTAAAAGCATACACTCATATTTATTTAGAGATATAGGAGAAGTCTTGGAAAATGGAACAAGATACTATGTTGCTCCTATGTTAGAGGAGTGGATGTTTATAAAATGTTGATGCTTCCAGAATTATACCAGATATTTAATATAATTTCAACATTCATCAAATGTATTGAAAATTTATGTAAGCATGATGTTAACAGGAGCTGGGATAATTTTGAAAACAAAGATGGAAATGAATGTGGTCCCCTAGGGTATAATACTCTTATATAATGTGCTGTATAAAAACATAAATTGGTAGGTCTATAACTATAATGAATTGCCATTAAATTGGACCTAATACATAAAGCAATTTAATATGTGATAAGTAAAGCATCATGAATCAGAGGGCAATTATCTCCTCACCTATGAAGAATTATACTGAAAACTTAGGAAGTCATTGTAATGAAAATGTTAAATTTGACTTTAAAATTTTAACTTCTTATGCAAAACTTATAACCAAGGTTTAAATTTAGCATCATAAAATTGTGATGTAAAAGCAAAAAGCACAGGAAAAAATTTCCAATATGCTTATTTAAGTTTTTTGATGCTGTTAGTAGATATCATTGACAAAACTTTATTAAATGTATTCTTATTATAAAATTATTTCTGAAAAATATATTTGTTTATTTTAGATATCATAGTATTTAGATACTATATATATAAAAATAGATATAAATAATATATATTTATTTATAGGTATATTGTATCTATAAATTTTATTTAAAATTTTTTTAATCTGTATTTATTTTCGAGAGAGACAGAGTGTAAGCAGGGGAGGAGCAGAGAAAGAGGGAGACACAGAATCCGAAGCAGGCTACAGGCCCCGAGCTATCAGCACAGACGCCGTCGCGGGGCTGGAACAAACAAACCGTGAGATCATGACCTGAGCCTAAGTTGGACGTTCAACTGACTGAGCCACCCAGGCGCCCCTATAAATTATATTTCAAACTTTAATATATTATTTATTACATAGGCATATTTTTGAATGTTTATGTTGTTCAATTAATTTGGTTGATATGATAGGAGTTAAAAAGATATATGGAATTTGATACTTCTCTAAGTTTAAAATTGAGTAAAGAAGGTATATATGCAAATAACTAGAGATTATAAAGAGTTATATAAATGATATGATAAAAATATTTGTGATAAATGAATAATCAATCATAATTATTTTAAGAATTTTTTTATTTCCCATGAGTAGCCATCATTATTTTTAGAGCATATGCTAACTTAATTTATTTAATAAAAACCCATTATAGGGGCGCCTTGGTGGCTCATTTGGTTAAAGTGTCCAACTTTTGATTTCAGCTCAGGTCATGATTTCATAGTTCATGTGTTCAAGCCCTGAATTGGGCTCCATGTTGATGGTGTGGGGCATACTTGGAATTCTCTCTGCCCCTCTCCCACTTTGTCTCTCATTCTCTCTCTCTCAAAAAAAGATTAAAAAAAAAAAACTATTATACATATATTAGGTTTGAAGTTCTATGTTATATGCTATAAGATCAATGAATCCAAGTAAAAGAAAATTCACTCTTAGTTCTGCAATTAATTCCCAAGTTAAGAAATTAAATAATCAAAATGAAAAGTTAAGGAAACATGCACAAAGCATAATTGGAACTCCAAATAAAGAATAAAGTTATTTCTTTTACAGGACAAATATCCATATAGATTAATTAATTTAATCAGGGTCCATAGTAAAATAGAATAATCAAACAAAGATTCCCTCCCCTCCTCCCCTCCTCCAGTGTTTTCTTTTAAAAATCATCGTTGCTGATGAATTTTGTTTTCTTTCTTAATTGAAAATTATTTGATTGTAAAGAAAGCAATTGCTTTAATTTTATAGCCTCAGATTAAATTTAATTATCTGGACACCTTAATATTCTCATTTAAAATGTACTCTTATAGGTCTTTATTGATATTATTATTATATTAAAATGCTTACTAAAAGTTGATTTTCCAAAATATGTGTGTGTGTCTGTGTGTGTGTGTGTGTGTGTTTGTGTACTGGTTTTGGCTGCTTTGACAGTAAAAGCAAATAATCTCAAATTCAACATACCATTTATATAACTATATCTTCTTACACACACACACACACACACACACACACATCAAGGAAATTAGTTGTTTATTAAGGTCTTTAGTAGTTTTTAATTTATTATTTTAAAACATGCAAATGAGGGGGTGCCTGGGTGGCTCAGTTGGTTAAGCATCTGACTTCAGCTCGGGTCATGATCTCACGGTTTATGAGTTCGAGTCCTGCATCGGGCTCTGTGCTGACAGCTCAGAGCCTGGAGCCTGCTTTGGATTCTGTGCCTCCCTCTCTCTCTGCCCCTCCCCTGCTCGCATTCTGTCTTTCTCTCTCTCTCAAAAATAAACAAACATAAAAAGAAGAAAAATTTTAAAAATAAATAAAACATGCAAATGAGGGTATCAGAGCAGTAACTCAAATGGCATAAAACTAGACCAATCAAGGATTAGAAAATTTTTCAAGTAATAAAAGGGAATTTTGACAGCAATGCATAATTCAGAAAGACAGATATTTGATAGTAGGAAGATTCCATTTAAATTCCCATTGACACCTATATATAATAATTTATCTTAAGAGCAAGGGCTCTCTTATTCACTATTATATTCTCTGGACCTAGTCATTAGTGCCTAGAAAATACTACTGCTCAATAAACATTGAAAGCAAGAAAGAAAGCAAGAAAAAGGAGAGAGGGAGAGAAAGAGAGGGAAAGAAAGAAAGAAAGAAGGAAAGAAAGAAAGAAAGAAAGAAAGAAAGAAAGAAATAGAAAGAAGAAAGAAAGAAAGAAAGAAAGAAAGAAAGAAAGAAAGAAAAAGAAAGAAAGAAGCAGAGAGGGAAGGGAGGGAGAAAGGAAGGAAGGCACAAGGCAGGAAGGCAGGAAGGCAGACAAAAAGGCATAACCCAGGTTAGTGTCTGAATTAGAGAATGGAATCAATTGATACATTAATACATTAAATAAAATGATAACTTGTTTAATGTATTTGGAAGTTCTAAATCAACCTTCTTTAAAATGCAAGCCACCTAATATTACTTCTCTAAAGAACAGAGCCTTCACAAATGCTACAAGAAATAATCACTGAGATATAATTTCCTTTAGTTAATAAGGAGCATATAGTTAATACAGAGCATAAATTGTGTGCAGTAGGCCAAAGAAAAATATGTTAATGTGTCTGCGATTTGAGGTCCCATTTGTTATGTAGATGACCGTGTGTCCTTCTGTTTGAGCTCCTTTTTATTTTTTTCACAAAACATAAACTATTTAATTCTGATTTTTAAAGAGCAAAATAATTTACTATATTGAAACAGCCCATTCATCATATAAAGCATTTGATTCTGTCACCTCGAGTGCTTGTTAAATCACTTCCAGCTGCTACAATCAAGGGCCAGGTACTTCTAAGGTCTGGCACTTTCTGAGCTCTATTACACCTTTAAGTATGATTCTTCAATCCAATTCTAGCCTTCATAATAATCAAGTGCCCACTCCAGTTAACTTCAAGGCAACTGGGAACTTAGAATTCTCCATATGTGTCTGTATCTGATTTTCAATCAGACCTCTTCATCCAAAACCTGAAAGGTTCTGAATATCTATGAAGTAGTATAGTAACATTTTCACTTAAAGCAGTGTCAAGAGCAGCATCATTGAAATAAAACTTTGGCAAGGAAACTAATCTATAAAAGGGATACTTTACCAAACCAACAAGGAAGGAAGTTATCAAAAGAACTGAGAAGCAATGTATTCTGTGATTGTACCTACATGAATCCATTGATTAAATAATTTGGCATCAAGGTGGAAATCAATGTCACTTAAATTACAAGAGGAAAGGAGGGATTCCATGTTTAAGAGTCTGTATTGAAGCAAGTTCAACAAATATTTATTAAGCATCTATTAGGACTGTTGATGTATATACATGTATAAAATAAAATATAGTTCAAACATCCCATAAAAGTAACAAAACAGAACTCAGTTACCTTTAAATCTCCAGCTCATCTATTCACTTCATTCTTTTTTTTTTATTTAAAAGACTTGAAATAACTTTAGAGATATGATTCACATACCATAAAATTCACTCTATTCAAGTGTACAATGTAATGTGGGTTTTTTTTTTAGCACATTGACAAGGTTGTACTATGAGCACTATCAGCACTATTTAATTTCAGAACATTTTCATCATCCTAAAAAGAAATCCTTGGTTGTTATCAATTGCTTCTCATTTCTTCCCAATATTTCTTGCTGTAGGCAACCACTGATTTACTTTCTGTCTCTATGGATTTACCTTCTGAACATGTGATATAAATGGGGTCATCAAACTTTCATGAGCTTATTTTACTTAGCAAAATGTTTTCAAGTTTTATCTTTTATTCCTTTTTATGTCTAAATAGTATTCCATTGTATGGATATACCATATTTGGTTTTTCTATTCATTAGTTGATAGCAGTTTGTGGGTTGTTTCCACTTTTGGGCTACTATAAATAATCGTCTGTGAACATTTACATACAGGTTTTTGTGTTGTGCATATATTGTCAATTCTCTTGGATTTGCTAGCCAATTTAGTACATCTATGAAGATGACACTTTAGTTGTACCAACATTCTTCCTCACTTAAGAACTAGTTATACTTTACTAAAAATTGCTAGTTGAACATTTTTAGTGCTGTTGTTAGTTTCATAACTTCATTCAGTATCCAATTCTGACAGTTGCTTTGTAGGTAAACTAACATTTGCTATATTTCTTTGTTCACCCCCAGATTTGGTGACATATAATTGACATATAACATTGTATACATTTAAGGTGTAAGTGTGGATCTGATATCCTTTTATATTGCAAAATGAATTACCACCTGAGTGCTAGCTAATAGCTCTATCATATCACATAATCAACATTACTTTTTTGTATAACATTTAAGATTTACTCTTAACTTTCAAGTATGTAATATAGTATTACTATAATCACAATTCAGCACCTCAGACCTCCAGAACTTATTCATATTCTAGCTAGAAGCTTGTACCATTTGGCCAACAGTTCCCCATTTTCCCCACCATCTTCCAGTCCGTGGTAACTACAATTCTTCTCTCAGTTTCCATGAGTCTGGCTTTTTTAGATTCCACATATATCGTACAGTATTTGTGTTTCTCTGTATGACTTCTCTCAGCATTATGCCCTCAAGGTCCATCCTTTTGTTGCAAGTGACAGGATTTCCTGGATTTTTTTTAATAGCTGAGTAATATTCCATTGCTCTTCTTTAACCATTAATTTGTTGAAGATCACTTAGGTTGTTTCCATATCATGGTTGATTAACTAGTATAATTTAGAAGTCAAGTCAACAGAATTCCTTATGGATGAACGTGGAGCAGGAAAGATTGAGAATAATTAAAGATGCTACAGGCATTTTGGCTTGAGCAACTACAAAGAAGGAGTTGCTATCAATTAAACAAGAATGTCTTCAGAGACATAGTGAGGGAAGAGGAAATAAGGGTCCTTTTTGTGACATGTTAAATTTGAAATGTGTCGTGAAACCTAAGATTATCAGTAAGTACAAACAGGCACGGAGTCCAAAGACAGAGGCCCGAGTCACTCCAAATTCAACAAACAAGAGTGATGAGAGGAATCAGCAAAGGAAACAAAGAAGCAACAATCAGTAGGGTAGCATGACAATTACATGGCTGCACTGTCCCAGAAACAGTATCTTTCAAGAAGCACAGAATTACAATTGATGTCAAATGCTGCTGATTGGCCAGTCATGAATTATAACACTTGACCATTGCAATAAGACTCATCAATGTCCATAAGGGATATTTTAACAAAGGGAGAATGTAGAAACTTGATTGGAGTAGACGTAAGAAAGCAAATAAGAGTAATTGGAAACGGTGAACATAGTTCACTGTTCACTCTTGTGGAATTTTGTCAACAAAGTGGTGTAAAGGGAGGAAGTACCTAAAGAGTGTTTTTTAAAGCTACACTTTTTAATTTAAAATAGTGTTACATTTACAGTACAGAGAGTTCGTTTGTACCCTGTACCTAGTTTCTTATATTAATACTTTAAATTAATATTGTACAGTTGTCACTATGAGCCAATACTGATACAGTATTATTAACAAGTATTTATACTAACTAGTATATTTGTCTGCTTTGTCTGACAATCTGCTTTGTCTGAAATATCTATATACTAGTTAGATTCCTTAATTACCTTTTTTGAGTTCCAGGATTCCACTGAGGATACAATATTGTATTTAGTTATCATGTTTCCTTAGGCTTCATTTGGCTGTGACAGTTTCTCAGACTTTCTTATTTTTGATAACTTTGGTCTATAGTTTTCTTATCTTGAAATATCTTCATATGGTTTCAATATTAAAGCAATGTTGACCTTATAGAATGACGTAGAAGGTATTTCTTTTGATTCTTTTTTCTGGAAAATATGGAGAATTTGCCTAATTTCGTGGCTAGAATTCACCAATTAAATCAATTGGGTTGAATGCATACTTTATTTTTTTATTTTTATTTTGAGAGAGACGGGGAGAGAGAGTGAGAGAGAGAGAGGGAGGAGAGAGCAAGCATGTGAACAGGTAAGAGGGGCAGAGGGGGAGAAAGAATCTTTAAGCAAGTTCCATTCTCAGCACAGACCCTGACGTGGGGCTTGACCTCAGGACCCTGGGTTCATGACCCGAGCTGAAACCAAGAGTTCAGATGTTCAACCATCTAAGCCACAAGGTGCCCCAACTATACTTTTTTTTTGGAAGATTATCAATTATTTGTTAAATTTATCTAATAGTTATAGAGTTATTCTTGTTGTCTATTTCTTCTCTGTGAGTTTTGAAAGCTTGTGTCTTTTAAGAATTTGGTTGTCAAATTTGTGAACATATAGTTAATATTTTTTTGATTAGCCATTGCATGGGATCAATTGTGAAAACCCATCATCTATTTCTGATAGGGGTAATTTGTGTCTTGTATCTTTTTCTTGATTAGCCTGACTAGAGGTTTATAAGTCTTATTAATATTTTATATTCAACTTTTACTTTGGTTGATACATATATATATTTTTTTCTTTTTGGCTTATTTCAGTTTCATTTATTTATTTCCTAATTTTTATTATTTCTTTTATTCTTGCTTTAAGCTTATAGTACTCTTTTTTTCACCACTTTCTTAAAGTAGAAATTTAGGATATTGATTGTAGATCTTTCATTTTTTTAAGCAAATTTCTCTCTAAGCACTGCTTCTGCTGCATTGCTTAACTTTTGATAAATTGTATTCTAATTGTAGTTTCAATTCATACATTGTTTTCTAGTTTAATTCCATTGTGTTCTAAGCATATACTTTGTATGATTTCAGTGGTGGGCTTTATGGTCAGTATATTGTCAATCTTGGTGAATGTTCTATGTGGATTGTGAAAAAAATGTATTCTGCTCTTGTTGGTTGGAGAACTTTGTAAGCGTCAATTGTCATACAATTGATTAATAATATAATTCAGGTCAGGGCACCAAGAAGGCTCAGTCAATTAAGCCTCTGATTTCAGCTCAGGTCATGATCTCGCAGTCCGTGGGTTCAAGCCCCAGTTCGGGTTCTGTGCTGACAGATGGAGCCTGGAGACTGCTCTGGATTCTGTGTCTCCCACTCTCTCTGCCCCTCCCCTGCTCCTTCTCTGTCTCTGTCTCTGTCTCTGAAAAACAAACCAGAAAAAATTTTTAAAAATATGGTTCAGGTCATCTATATTCATACTGACTTTGTATCTCTTTGATCTATCAGTTACTTACAGACAGTTGCTGATATCTCCAGCCCTAACAGTGGATTGGTCTATTTCTTCTTTCACTTCTATCAGTTTTTGCTTCGTGTTTTAATGCTCTCTTATTAAGGGCATGCACGTTTAGGACCGTTATGTGTTATTACACAATTAACTCATTTATTATTATGTAATACCTTTCTCTATTCCTGTTAATTTTCCTTGTTCTGAAATCTGCTTTGTCTGAAATTATAGCTACATTGCTTTTCTTTGGAGTGCTAATATTGGATGTTTCTTTCAATCCTTTTACTTATGTCCTATAAGTCTTTACATTTAAATGCGTTTCTCATAGACAATATGGAATGCTTTTGTTTTGTTTTTATTTTTTTAAAAAAAATTTTTTTCAACGTTTATTTATTTTTTTGGGGACAGAGAGAGAGCATGAACGGGGGAGGGGCAGAGAGAGAGAGGGAGACACAGAATCGGAAACAGGCTCCAGGCTCTGAACCATCAGCCCAGAGCCTGACGCCGGGCTCGAACTCACGGACCACGAGATCGTGACCTGGCTGAAGTCGGACGCTTAACCGACTGCGCCACCCAGGCGCCCCTTGTTTGGTTTTTAAATCCAGGGTGCCTCAGTGGCTCAGTCAGTTAAATGACCGACTCTTGATTTGGGGTAAGGTGGTCAGGTCATGATCTCAGTGCATGAGTTTGAGCCCCACATTGGGCTCTGTACTGACAACATGGAGCCTGCTTGCAATTTTCTCTCCTTCTCTGCCCCTCCTCACCCTCAAAATAAATAAACAAAAAATAAAAACAAAAAATTGGGCCCCTGGGTGGCTCAGTCAGTTGAGCATCCATCTTCAGCTGAGGTCATGATCTCATGGTTGGTGAGTTCAAGCCCCACATCTGGTTCGCTGCTGTCAATGTAGAGCCCACTTCAGATGCTCTGTTCCCCTTTCTCTGTCCCTCCCCTGTTCATACTCTCTCTCTCTCTCAAAAATGAATAAACATTAAAAAAATAAAATTTAAATTAAAAAAAATTAAAATTCTACTCTGACAATATATGTTTTAATTGATAAATTTAGACTTCAAATTTATTTTTTTATTTTTTTTTAACGTTTATTTATTTTTTTGGGACAGAGAGAGACAGAGTATGAACGGGGGAGGGGCAGAGAGAGAGGGAGACACAGAATCGGAAACAGGCTCCAGGCTCTGAGCCATCAGCCCAGAGCCTGACGCGGGGCTCGAACTCACGGAGCGCGAGATCGTGACCTGGCTGAAGTCGGACGCCCAACCGACTGCGCCACCCAGGCGCCCCTAGACTTCAAATTTAAAGTGATTATTAATATACTTTTCTTAGTAGCTACTGTGTTTAACTGGTTTTTACTTGTTGCATTTGTTCTCTATTTCCCCTCTTTTTTATCTTATCATAATTTAAAAAAAATTAATGTTTATTTTTGAGAAAGAGAGAGAAAGACACAGCGTGAGCAGGAGGGGGTCAGAGAGAGAGGGAGACACGGAATCTGAAGCAGGCTCCAGGCTCTGAGCTGTCAGCACAGAGCCCGATGAGGGCTTGAACTCACAAGCCAGGACATCATGACCTGAGTGCAAGTTGGACCCTTAACCAACTAAGCCACCGGGTGCCCCATCACCTTCTCATATTTAAATTAAGCATTTTATATGATTACATTTGATTTCTTCCTTTAGACTATCAATTGTACTTAATTTTTATAATTTTTGTAGTGCTTGCTGTATAGTGTAGTGTACACATATTTAAATAATTTAAGTCTACCTTAAATTATACTTCAAGTAATACTATATGGTTTCACATGGAGTGTAGTTATAACCAATTCCTTCCTTCCATTCCTTATAACATTCCTGTCAATTACCTCATTTATATATAAGTGATTATAATCGCCCATTACATTATGACTATTTTTACTTTAAACAGATATCTTTTAGAACAGTTAAGAGCAGGTTTAAAAAAAAACCTTTTCATTTATTTATTCTCTGCAGCTCTTCCTTTGTCTAGGTAGATCGAAGTTTATTCCTATGTCATTTTTTTTTTCCTGTCTGAAGAACTCCTTTTAGCATTTTATGCAGGGCAAGTTTGCTCATGATGAATTTCTTCAATTTATATTTATGGGAGGAAGTATTTCTTTTTCACTTTTAAATGATACTTTTGCTTGATATAGAATTCTAGGTTGACTTTTGTTTTCTTTCAAACTTTTATTGTTATTCTACTCTTTTTCGTATGGTTTCTAGCAAGAATTCCACTGTAATTATATCCTTGTTACTCTGTAAGTATTTTTTTTAAATCATATGGCTTTTTAAAAGAAATTTTTTCTATGTCTTTGGATTTCTGTTGTTTAAATATAGAGTTTGGGGAGCTGTTTGTTTGTTTATTTTTCATTTATCTTACTTGATGTTCTCTGAGCTGGATATGTGGTTTGGTGTCAGTCATGAATTTTAGAAAGTTCTCAAATATTATTATTTCAAATATTTCTTCTGCTCCATTCTTTCTTTCTTCTTCTTTTGGCATTTCAATTTCATATTGAAGTCGACCCCTAACTATTGGATATTCTTTTATGCTTCTGTTTTTTATTTTAATTCTTTTTTGTCTATGTATTTCACTTTTGCATGTTTTTTATTTAACTATATTCAAGCTCACTGATACTTTCCTCGGCTTTATTGGATTTATTGATGTGTTATCAAAGGCATTCTTCCTTTCTGATACAGTGTTTTTGATTTTCAACATTTACTTTTTATTTTTCCTTAGAGCTTTCATCTCCCTGCTTATTTTACTCATTTATCTTGCATGTTGCCTGCTTTTTCCATTAGCTTACTTATTCATAATAGCTTTGTTAAATTGCCTGTCTGATAATTTCCATAACTGTGTCATATCTGAGTCTGGTTCTGACATGACTTCGTCTTTCAGATTGCTTTGTTTTCTTTCTTCTTCTTTTTTTTTTTTTATTTTCCATGTGTGTGTATACATATATATGTGTGTGTGTGTGTGTGTGTGTGTGTGTGTGTATATATATGTATATATGCCAGACTAGACAAGTTGTACTGGGTTGTAGGAACTGTGGTAAATAAGTCTTTAGTGTGAAGGTATATACTAATCTGGCTAAGAGTTAAGTTGCATTTTATGTTTGCTATAGCTGTAGATTCAGAAACTCTAAGTGTCTATAGTATTCTTACTTTTTAATCCCTCTTTACTTTGGACTTCTCTCTGTATTCCTCTTCAGCAAGAAATACTGTGTCTTGCAGCACCTTCAGCTATAATACATTGTTAATATACTAGAGCTCCTTTGGTGTGATGGTAATGTGTGTGGGAAGGGTTATTAGTCTACAATTTTCCTATTAAATCTGTTTCAGTGGCCTGTGTTTCAGGGCTGTGACTTTCACAACTGTTTCTGCAGTGGTGTGTATATATATATATATATATATATATATATATATATATATATATACTTTATTTTTTTCCCCTTGTCCATTATGCCCTTATCTGGCTGCAGTGTTCTCAATCTATTTCCATGAAGCCCTGATTCATTTGGATGGTTTTGTTTTTTGTTTTTTCCTCTCTCAAGTGAGACAGAATGGCTAAAAGTTCCTGGAGTGGGAGGAATGAACTTCTTCTGATTTAGGACAAAGTTTTAGCCTGGATGTTTTTCCCTGGATAGTAGGTTCTTTGTTAGGTAGAAAATTCTAAGTACATTTCACAATGAATGATCTTCCTGTCCCCTGCAAAACCATGAAGGAATTTGGAGTTTGAATTCTCACTGCTTTACCATGAAAGACTGGTGGGTTTCCTTCATATAAAGCTCATGAAAATCTGGGCAACCCTAATATCAAAATCCCTAGGAATTTCTCACTCTTATGCTTGTCCACCCTTAGTCTCAAGCAATTCATCAAAATTACCATTTAAGTGTTCATTTTCAGTTTGCCCACCATTTTTCTTGTTCTTAAGACAGAAGTGACAACTTCCAAGCTTTTGACATGTAGGGGTGAAATAAGGGGTCTAAAGAGTGATTTTTAAAAGTAGCAAATGTTATAACATGCTTGACACATATACAATTATGACCATATATTAGAAAACGAAAAATTGAATACGAAGGACAGAAAATCTACCTAAGGAGGCGCCTGGGTGGCTCATTCGGTTAAGCGTCTGACTCAGGCTCAGATCATGATCTTACAGTTGGTGAGTTCGAGCCCTACATCGGGCTCTGTGCTGACAGCTCAGCGCCTGGAGCCTGCTTTAGATTGTGTCTCCCTCTCTCTCTGCCTGTCCTCTACTCATGCTCTGTTTCCCTCTGTCTCTCAAAAATAAGTGAAGGTTAAAAAAAATTTAAAAGAAGATCTACTGAATAAAATTAAGTCCTTAAATAGGTGAGCGGGGTTAGGATCAAATTCATGAGAGAGCTTGATCTTAGATAAGAGTACAGATAATGTATTAGTTGAATTGAATCTCCCCCCAAAATATTGTAGTCCTAACCCTGAGTACCTACACGTGTGACCTTATTTAAAATTATGTCTTTGCAGATGATCAAGTTAAGATGAGGTCATTAAGGTGAGTCCCAATCCAGTACTAACTGTATCTTTTTAAAAATGGAAAATTTAGGGGCGCCTGGGTGGCGCAGTCGGTTAAGCGTCCGACTTCAGCCAGGTCACGATCTCGCGGTCCGTGAGTTCGAGCCCCGCGTCGGGCTCTGGGCTGATGGCTCAGAGCCTGGAGCCTGTTTCCGATTCTGTGTCTCCCTCTCTCTCTGCCCCTCCCCTGTTCATGCTCTGTCTCTCTCTGTCCCAAAAATAAATAAACGTTGAATAAAAATGGAAAATTTAGGGACAAATACACAGGGAGAATGTCATATAAAAATGAAGGCAGAGATTGAGCTGATATATCTATTATCTAAGGAATAACAACAATTGCCAGCAAACTACTACAAGTCGGGAGACAGGCATGGAAGCAATTTTCCCTCACAGCTCTAAGTACAAAAGGCAGATCCATCAACACTTTAGTAGAAGTTGATTTGACTTACAAAGTTTTTTGTCTAACTTCTAGCTCATAGGTATTGAAAATGTTATCAGCCAAAACATGTAATCCAGGAACTCTGTGAAAATTCAAAAAGACACAAGCACAACTTGTATGTATGTGGGAGTAGATGTAACTGAAGGCCTAACTGCCATATATAACAATGAGTTTATTCTTTTTTCCAATGATAAGTTTTCTATATTAATAAGATAACATCCTAGGCAGCTTACTTAGGGTAAGCTATTTTATATCCAGTCATTGAATACAAAGGAGAAACTATTTTTTTGATTACTTGATAATCTTATATAATATTTTATTTTAGAATTATCTATGCACAACCAAAAAAATAGCTCTTTTTTCCATTCTGTTTTATCTTCCTGAATGTGCTATATTATACTTTAAAGATAACAAAAGCAGCTTATATTAAGGTGGTTGTTTAATCATTGATCTAAATGTATTTGATCTATTCTTTGTTATGTGTTAGGCTATTCTAAGTAATTTACACTTTCCCTTAAAGATAATGGAAAGCTATTGAAGAAGTTTAAGTAAGAGAATAAATTAATTAGCTAATACTATCTAAGGAATCACCCCCAACACTTTGTAGCTTAAAACAATGACTTTATCTCAAGAATCTACAGGTCAGCAATTTGTCTAGACTAAGTGCGTGTTTTTTTGTTATTGTTGTTCTTGACCATGCATCTGCTATCAACTGAGAGTCAGCTTTGCTGATCTTGTTGAAGCTCCCTGACTTGTCTGGGGCCTTGATTCATTTATGCTTCACATTTGTTATCTTCTGGTAGTCTGGCCTGTGTCAGAGGCAGAGGTCTCAAAAGAAGTAGCAGAAATACGCAAGCACTATTGAAACATGGATTCGAAATTGGAATGTTATCACATCTTCTATAGCCCGTTACCCAGAACAAGTCATAAGGTAGGGTAAGAATAAAGAGGTGGGGAAATAGACTCCCTCTTGGATAGGGGAAGCTGTTATTTCAAATTCCAAAAGGTGCAAATACTGGGACAGTGAATAAAAATGAAGAAATTTTTACTAGCAATATACCACGGAGAATGATATGATAAGACTCACATTTTAGATAAAATGTTTTGGGGATGTCTGCATGGCTCAGTCAGTTGAGCATCCAACTCTTGATTTCAGCTCAGGTCATGATTCTAGGGTCATGGGGATTGAGCTCCCTGTTGGGCTCCCCACTGAGGGTGGAGCTTGCTTAAGATTCTCTCTCTCTCTCTCTCTCTCTCTCTCTCTCTGACCCTCTTCCTTGCTCCCATGCTGTCTTTTTCTTTCTAAAAAAAAAAAAAAAAAGAAAAAAAGAAATTCCTGCTTCAGTGAGAAGAGCAGATGGGAAGAAAGCAAGATATTATCTATTATCTCAACTACAAATGTATTTAAGGACTTAATATTTTCTTTAAAATACATTTACTATATGGAAAGAGTGATATTTTTATGTGTTTTGTATGTGTATGTGTGTGTCTGTGTGTGGTAGTTGTTGAATTAAAAATAAAAGTATTCTCAGAAAATATCAGCAAGCCAAATTCAACAGCACATTTAAAAATACATATACCATGACCAAATTGGATTTACTCTTGGAATAAGAGGATGGCTCAACATATGAAAACCAATCAATAGAGTATACTTCATTAACAGAATAAAGAACAAAAACCACATGATAATCTTGATTGATGCAGAAAAAGCACTTTACAAAATTTAATATTCTTTCATGATAAAAACACTCAACAAACTAGGAGTGGAAAGAAAACATTCCCACAAAATAGGGGCTATTTGTGATTAACTCACAGTTAACATCTTACTCAGTGAAGAAAACCTGAAATCTTTTCCTCTAAGATCAGAAATAAGACAGAAATACCTGGTTTTTCCCCTTTTATTCAGCATAGTATAGAAAATTCTAGCCAGAGAAATTAGGCAAGAAAAAGAAATAAAATGCACCCAAAATGGAAAGGAAGTACAATTATATCTATTTGCAAATGATTATCATCTTTATGTAGAAAATCTTAAAGTTACATACACACTCCAAAAACAAACAAACAAATAAACAAAAACACTGTTAGAACTAATAAATTAATTCAGCAAAGTTGCTGGATACAAAATCATAAAACACCCCTAACAAAGGAGATAAAACAATCATATACTTGAAAGTAGAAAGCTTAGTTGAAAAAAATTAAAGAGCATACAAATAAATGGAACAACACCCATGTTCACCTTAATATTAAGGTATCGTATTATCAAAAAAAAAAAAATCTACAGGGGTTCCTAGGTGATCCAGGTGGTTGAGTGTCTGACTTCTGCTCAGGTCATGATTTGTGAGTTTGAGCCCCACATCGGGCTCACTGCTGTCAGCACAGAGCCCACTTTGAAACCTCTATGTGATATTGGTCTAAACACAGACATATAGATAAACATAACATAATAGAGTGCCAGAATGAAGCCTTGCAAATATGATCAAATGATTTTCAACAAGGTTGCCAAGACCATTCAGTGGGTAAAAGATAATGTTTTTGGGAAATTATATTGGGATTATATTATATCCATGCAAAAAAATAAAGTTGGGATCTTCCCTTACACCATATACAAAATTTAGTTCAAAACAGATCAAAGGCATACGTGTCAGAGCTATAAAACTCTTAAAAGAAAACATAGGGGAAAATTTCAACATTGTATTCAGCAATGATTTCTTAGAAATGACACCAAAAGACAAAGGAAAAAAAAAACACAAATAAGACTACATCAAAATTTAAAACTTTTTTTCATCAAAGGATGCTACCAACAGAGTGAAAAATCACTTAATGGAATGGGGAAACACATTTGCAAATCATATAGTGCAAAGGATTAAATTCAGAACAACAAAATAATTCCTACAACTCAAATAACAGCAAAAATACGATTTAAAAATGGACAAAGCACTTGAATCAATATTTTTCAAAAAAAGACATACAAATAACCAGTAAACACATGAAAAAATGTTCAACACCATTAATCATTAGGGGAATGCTGGTCAATATTATAATGAGATACCATTCACACCCACTAGTGTGACTATTTAAAAAAAAGCATATAGAAAATAACAAGTGTTGGCAAGAATGTAGAGAAATTGGAACCCTTGTGCATTGCTGGTGGGACCATAAAATAATATAGCTTCTGTGGAAAAGAGTATTGCAACAGAATTCAGAAAATTAAAGTGAAAGTGAAATTACCATATGTTCCAGCAACTTCACTTATTTCTATATATCCAAAAGAATTGAGAGCAGAAACTCAACTATGGCACACCCATATTCATAGCAACATTACTCATATGAGCCAGAAATTGGAAACCACCCAGTGTTCACTGACAGATGAATAGACAAATAAAATGTAGTATATACATATAATGGGATATTATCCAACCACAAAAAAAGAAGGTAATTCTGACACATACTACCTCTTGGATAAACCCTGAAGACATTCGCTAAGTGAAAGAAGCCAGTTACACAATGACAAATACAAAATGACAAAGTATGATTCCACTTATATTTAGGATCTAGAGTAGTCAGCTTCATCGACAGAAAGTAGAATGGTGTTTACTAGGAGAAGGGGGAGGAGTTATGGGGAGTTAGTGTTTAATGGGTACAGGGTTTTAGTTAGAGAAGATGAAAAGGTTCTGGCGAGGGGTGGTGGTGATGGTTGCACAACAATGTGAGTGTACCTAACGCCACTGAACTGCACACTTTAAAAAGGTTACAATGGTAAATTTTACATTGTGTGAATTTAACCGCAAAAAAAAAAAAAAGGAAAAGTAAAAAAAATACATATTTTTACAAAATAGAAAGTTTTGCTGATATCATTCTTAGGGAAGTCTTTAATGATCTATGAGCAAGCATGTATTAGGTCTTAGAAGGAGCCTTGAGATAAATTCTATATATATATTCTCACTTCTACCTACTGGGTCTGATCTAGAAAGTGAATCACTTTTTATTTTTTTCACTCCATTGTTACCTTTCTTGGCATTATGACCTAGTTTATCCCCTGAAATATGAGTGAAAGTTGCATGTGTTTCTTTTGTGCAGAAGAAAGAAGGGTGATCATGTAGCTCTGATAACACTTTTTCCTGCTACAATGAGACCATCATGTCCCAGCTAGCTACTACTAGAGTTTTGGTCCCACTATGCAGAGAATGTGAAGCAGAGCTGTGGCTGACTTGAAATGGATGTAATCTGGACATGAAATGTGTCTGAAAGGCACTAAGATTGCAGGACCATTTGCTACTGCAGCATAGCTGAGATTTCACTGACCAATGAAGCTTAAGATAATGAATTAATTTTAGGTAACTGGTATATTGTTTTTATTCACTTTTTCTTTTTTACGATTTTATCATTTGTGTTGGAAACTGGATATTTTTTTCATGTCTCAATGTACCAAAATTCATGTTCCTGGGTTGTAGCCAGACACATGAAGTGACTGGCTCTCTCTGAATTTTTTTTTTTCCAATTCTGAGGCCATTTGATAGACCTAACTTGTGTTCAGTGTGTATAGCTGGTATAACCCACTACAATTGATTGAGTGGGATGTTGCCATTTAACACAAACATGGCTGCCAGGTGTACATCTCTGTTCATAAGAAGTGGCAATATTTTTAGACTGGATGGGCATCCAAATATTGCCCTCTGCACCCCACATATGCTATTTGTAAAAAGAAGAGACACAACATCGGAAAACACAAGAGTCTAAACATGCCTGTAGAAATTAATCACATATCCCCAACTAAGCAAAGGAATCCAAAGACCTTAAATATATTGCATTCATACTTGTTTAGAATTTAGAATTTATATGTGGTTTAAGATAACCAACCTCAACCTCTTATGACCTGCATGTGGCAAACAAAAACACATTGAATCAAGGTGCCTAGAGTTTCTTCCCACCGAGTAACACAATCAACAGTATTTCATTGTTTAATTTTGTCCCCCTATGACTATGGTTTGAGTGAGATGTTTTAGGAAGATAAATATGAAGAGATTAATTTACAGGCTTTTTTGGGGGCACAGCCTTAGTAAACTTCTTTTAGATACTACCTATTTGACCTGAAATGGCTATATAACTAACTTTCACAACTTAATAAAGTAAAGGAAAATGTATTTTTATAGATATATCTGTATTCTTTGATTTTTTAAAAAGATGTGGAGATTATAATACAAGTGGCATAAGATTGAAGTCTTAATTACTTCAATTGCTAAAAACTCTAATGCCCAATTCTTCTTGACAGCTTACCACTATTTTAAAAACAACCATTTAAAGGTCTATAGGTCTTATTTACTTCAACTTGCTGTTGAAAATCTGGCATACCATTAGATTTCTACTTTTTAGATAATATTATTTCACATATAAATAATCACGAGTGCTGTCCATTAGTACTTCTGTGATGATAGAGATATTCTTTATCCTCAATACCCAAGCCACTAGCCACCTGTAGCTATTAAACATTTGAAATATGGCTACTCTGACTGACAAACTGAATTTTAATTAAAAAAATAATTTAAACAGTTACATGCAATTAGATGACCTAAATCTAAATCTCAATAACTTGGAAAATACATTGGATTGATTCATGTTTTTATTTCTGATATGATCCAACTCAGTGGTCTAAAGGACACACTGGTCTTAGAGGAGGAAAAAAGAAATTATGAATAAATATTTTAAGCCTATACTATAAGATTGATTTTAATGAGAAGGACTATAGAAAAACTATTTGTTTTAGAATATGGAAATGAGAATTTTCTTAAAGCTTTACCCATATTGGTATAATAGAATTATAAAAAACTAAAAGATTATAGTGATAAAATGTTATTATAAAAAATGTAAATGCCGCAGGGTTTTATTTGGTAAAATTAAAGAAATCACAGTGCAAAATAACATTATAAAAAATATACCAGATACATCTAAGTGAGTTAGAAAAGTAATTTTTTAGATCAATATTAGGATTTATTTCTCTCTATATAAAATAGAGATTGAACTACCTCTCTCATATAACCAGCTTGTCATTCTTAGGATCAGAATAAAACTTACATTTTTTTGATGCTGCATTGTTTATTTCATATATTTAGTTTCTGTAACTAAATTAGTAATGACAGAATAAAATTATATTCTAAGACATAGCATGTGTGTTATCATTTACATTGACGTAAAAATCCAGTTTTCATAGGATTTGTACTTTATGAAAATTTTCCTCAGGAAACACTTGAGAATAGGATTTGAAAAGATAGGAATATTTGATAAATATATATTAGAATCATGAGTATTTGGGAAGAAATATGTTACTACTCTAAAGATAACTGAAGAAATAGTATCCTGGGTCTTGTATTCTGGCAAATAAGTACATTGCAGAAACTCCTTTCAGAAGCCATAAATATCAAGTAATTTTAAATGATCATTATTAAAGATTCATATAAAATTAATGCATACTGAATTTATAAGTAATAATGGAGAAATTAACAATTTCAAAGGTAAGCAGTTTCTAACCTATTTTAATTTTTGTTAAATGAATAAAATATAATTTTTTTCAGATGACCTTATTTTTCTGGCGATCTTCTCTTGCACAAAATGTTGCCTTCATTCTTTGAAGCCATTTTCTTAAATTATACTGCAAAGGTGGTTCATACAGTAAAATGTCAAAAATACAGACTTCAGAATTTACAAGTTTGGATCACTTTCCTTAGAAGGCCAAAAGATGGTGCTGCTGTGTAGCTGAGTTATCATTCCTCAATAATCAATTGCCTTCTGCAGTTTCAATTCAACTGCTAAAATGGCGGAAATACATCTGTCATCAGAACAAGTAAAACAGGTCTGAAAATGCAGTGAAACGAATCAGGTAACAAATTAACTTAGAGTGATACCCAATGATAATTGGACTTAGTGAAAACTGACAGTTGCTGAGTGGCAAAGACATTGGTAGTCTCTTTCTGTGTTAAATGTGGAAATTTCTGAGAATTCAAGTTAAAGACTCCTTGTAGAGAAGTCATAGTTTAAAGGAGAGGCAGGGAGAAAGAGAGAGAGAGAGAGAGAGACTTTAAAGAAATTGTCATCTTATAAGGACAACCTAATGGGTCAAGTATTAATATTTCCATTTTAATAATTTAGTAACTTATAATATCAGAGTAAACCTCAAAATTATTTTTTCTTCAAAACTATTAAAGTTTTGTTATAATTAACATTAAACTATAATGCTTTTCCTTATAGTCACTACATTACATAGAGCTAGACATTTCCCATTTTAATTCTTTAATTTTAATTTTATGCTTTATCACATTAATGTGTGCACAGACTTTTTTTAAAAAAGGTTTATTTATTTTGAAGGAGAGAGAGACTTCACGCATGAGCAGAGGAGGAACAGAGAGAGAGAAAGAGAATTCCAAGCAGACTTTGTGCTGTTAGCACAGAGCCCCACATAGGGCTTGAACAAATGAACCTTGAGATCATGACCTGTGCCAAAATCAAGAGCTGGACGCTTAAGCGACTGAGCCACGCAGGTGCCCCTATGTACATACTTTTAAAAGTTAAATAGTTTTATAAAGTTTATAATAGAAATTTAAAAAAAAAACTCTTTACATCTCGACAACGCCAAATGTCTGCTCCTCGGAAGATAGCTTTTACACACATTTTATTCCTATATTTTGTTAGTATCCCACATTTTTAAATGACCTAATTATTTTTTTTTTCTTGATTTTCCTATGTTAGACCTATCCATTGACTTCCTACTGCCAATTTGCTATTTGCCTTCTTTCGTGCACATGTCTTTCTCTGTTTTCCCAGTATAGGTGTATCTGTAGTTTTTTTTGTTAAATACATAACATTGTATTATGAAAATGTGAACATTATTCACAGTTGAGCGATGAAGTGTACTATGATTACATTTAACTTCTGTGCAACTTTGTGTTTTTTAGATTATATAGTCCATTATGTTTTTCTTACTACTGAGTACCTATCACTGTAGGCAGTTTATAATTTATCCCCAAACCACACTGAAGTGTTAATTTCCTCTCCACACATTTAAACACCTTATCTCTATAGCTAATATAGTATTAGTTATTGTCACCATGCTGTATATTAAATCTCCAGTACTTATTCATCTTACATAACTGAAACTTTGTGCCCTTTTTTTTGGAGGAGGTCATTGAGAGGATATGAACACCGGCCGACCCTCAAGCACAACATGGGCAATCAAAGACTCCTTACTTCCCTATCCTTGGAATGTGTGTTCCTCTTGCCTCCCATGCACTAGAAGCTTCCCTAAAGATGTAACTTTGAGACAGTCATGTGTTGTTGAGAAGTGTGTCTGGACTATAGAAGTGACTACATCCAGTTAAGACATTTATAGAAACTTTTAAGATTCTGGTGGGCAGATGTAGAGATCTATAGAAATCTACTTGTCTTGCAGCTTCTCAAATCAAGCCTCCTAAGTCCCCTTCCCAGTTAAACCTGGAACCTACTAATCTGGAGTGGCCTGCCTTTCTTCGATCTCTCCATGTACAGAAGACCAAATAAACGGGCCTTGGGAAAGAGGCATCCGTGGTGGAAATTCTGCATTGGTCACCATCATCTCTGTGGGGAGAAGTTCCTGTAGATCAGAAGCTTGTGGACTGCTAGCTGCTTTAAAGTACTTGTTTGAGAAATTGCACAGAGACCAACATGGCAGAGAAGGAAAGCAAATGGCTGCCACAGTGAACTGGTTTCTACTGTAGACACTTCGGTGGGTCACTGATGTCTAAGAAGAGGCTGAAACTCTGGTTAGAAAGGTGGAAGAGCTGAGGTCAAAGAAGAATGTATGGATGTCTGCTCTTCTACTGGCTTCTGGGAGACAGACAAGGTGGGGGAGTGGGATAAACAGTTGGAGATATTAGTGTGCTCTTTTGCAGAGCTAAGAAGGTGCAGGCTGTCACAGATGAAGATCTGAGCATGTGTGACAAAGCCTGGTAGGATGCTAAGAGGTGGAATCCCTGGGAGGGTGAGGATACTGAAGAGGAGGTGTTGTGGTGATTGACAGTGAAGCTATGAAACGCTTCCTGCCATCTGACCCCAAACAAAGGAAAGCAAAAGCAAAGCAACCTCAGCCAGCAGGACAGCTCCAATTCAGGAAGCGTTCACTATGAGAGAATATACTCCCACTGAGCTTGTTGACATAGCTGCCAAGTTCTAGCAAAAGGCCAGCAAGTATCCAGGTGTGGTTAGTGCAGCTAAGGAAATATGGGTGGAAGGGAAGGGAGAGACGGTGGCATTTTTCTGACCAGGTATGAGGCAAAGAAAATGAGCAATATCACACACACTCAGTCCTCCAGTAGTGCCTACATGCTACTTGGAGCTTCAAGGTACTCATTCCTTCATACACTGGATTATTCTAGCCTACAGGGAGGCTTAGCCCAATGAGGGAGACTTCCCTCAGCATGTGGGACCCTGGAAATCCACACAGGAGGTACCACAAATTCTTCGGGAGTTGGGAATAAGATAGGTCATACACACTCCTGTGTTTGAAGGACCTAATTGGGCTACATTCACTGCAGGAATGAGAACTAAGATTCTCCATTCCACTCCAGCATCCAGTATAGGGTACTGATACCCATGCTGAGCCCTGTCATGGAACAAGACATATGTGATGTTGGGCAATCCATTGCTGATCTAGGGGAGACTGACAAATCTCAGGAATGAGTATGGGCTATGGAAAAGTCCCAAGAAAGAGAGGGAGCTGGAAAAAGCCAAAAGGCTATCCTAGTTGGCTATAAAGTGTCTGGCTAAAGTAACCTGAAAACAAATGTGGTTTGGCCTGATTGCTGCAGAGATTCCACTAGAATAGATAGACTGGCAACACTGTGCTGGTGGGTCTGTGGAAGTCTTAAAACCAGAACAATGGTTCAGACTTGGGCCATCTGCTCCTATCTTACCTGACACCCCACCTGCTCCAGAGGCCTCAGAAATACAGTGCTATTAGGGATGAGTACAGGATGGCTTGAGTATAGGATGCAGGACAAGACTGCCACCAGGTGAGGGCTGTTGGAGGTGATCAGAGTCCTCACATCAAGCACACTATTCACTGGTCCTCCAGAAATAAACAAAGATGACTGCTCTGGTTGACACTGGACCTGGATAACAACAGACTGCTGAGGATTGAATAAAGTCGTGCTTGAACAATCACAGTGAAACCGTATATTCCACCCATTCACATAGCTGTGTCCAATATTGCCACCATCTTAGATCCCTTGGCCAGAGTCCCAAGAGCATACTATGCTGGAATGGACTTATCAAATGTCTTTTTCAGAAAATGCCTGACCACTGAGTCACAAGATCACTTTTCCTTCACATGGGAGGGACAACAATGGACCTTTCAAGGCCTTGCCCAAGGTTACCTACACAGCCCTACCGTATGTCATGGGATGGCAGCCAAGATCTGTCCCTGTTTTCCTTCCCCACATCAGTACAATGGACTGTGAGTTTTTAGGAGTCATTTAGTCAGGTAAGACATGTGTTGTCCCAGAAAGCTGTAATTGATCAGGTGCAAACCTATTCAACCCCTAAGAATGAGAAAGAGGTACAAGCCTTTTCAGGGATTTTGAGTTTTGGTGTATTTTTATTCCTTCCATCCCTTATACTGGCTGGTAAAAAAAAAAAAAAAATGGGTGGGGGTGGCATGTGTGGAACTGGGAATCAGAACAGCAAGCACTTTTGAGAAGGTGAAAATACTAGTGAGGCAGATAAAATCTCTGGCCGTCTCCCAAGAAGGGCTTGTGTTAGCTGTGTCTGTGACTCCAGAAGGTGTGGATTGGGCACTGTGACAGAAACAACAAAAAGAGTGTCCTTAAGATTTTGGTTCCAGCTCTGGAAGGGGGCAGAAAGCCCTTGTACTCCCTTAGAACAGCAGGTCCTGCTAGTGTACATGGTGCTCCTCCAGGTAAAGCCTTTCACAGAGGAACAGCACATTGTGGTCAGAACGTCCCTGCTTATCAAAGGATGAGTTGAGAACATGTTCCATGTTCTGCCATGGCTCAAACTCCCACAGTGCCTAAGTGACATGCCTGTCTGCTGCAGAGGAGCACCTTTCATCTAGAAATATGGGAGCTACTAGGCCCTGTAGAATATGAGGATTCCCAAATGTTCCCACTCCTATTCCTGCAGCAGCAGAGAGGGAGCAGGGGAAATTCCTACTGATGCCTGATGTACATACAGATCCATCTAGTCTGGGCAATCTGTCCACAGGGTCTGTAGTTGCTATTCAAGTCAGCACTGACACCATGTGGATGGAAACAGGAATAAACTGCATCAACCAGGGGACTGACTGATGTCAGTCCACCAGTTTGGCTGGTGATTACTCATGAGCCCTGGCTATTAACCATTTGCACTGACAGTTCGACTGTTCTAAAGGGGTTAACCCTATGGCTTGGACAATGGGAAGTCAAGGGTTGATAATCATAAATAAGCCCACAACCAGGCGTATGTTAGGGATGAAGATGTGTGGAAAGACATTTGGGTTCATCTATAAACTATTGAGGCAGTTTTCACCATCTTCCACATCCCAGCTCATAAGGCACTAACACCCCCCTAGCAATCAGGAATGTCCTAGTTTGTGTACTAGGAATGTCCTAGTTTGTGTACAAGCCCTAACAACTGACCCTTTGGTAGAGAAGCAGATTGGGTACATAAAAAGAGTGGCTCCCATAGAGCCTGGGTGAGATGGTATATTGCATAGGCTGCTGCATTGTCCTTGAAGTACAATGCTGTTACAGTGCAGTAATAGCATGTCTTGTATGTTCTAAATGAAGCCCAAGGGAACTGCCAAAGGAGTCTGGGCCATCCACTGGAGTTCCCAACCTGTGAGGGAAACTAGTATTGATTTGACAACGTTCTTCTTCTAATGTGTGATGCTATAGATTCCCTCTAAATACTGTTATAACTTCCTCTCACAAATTTTCTTACATTGTGTTTTCATTTTTATTCAAGAGTTATGTATATCACTTTCAATTATTTATTTGGTCTGCATGCTATTTAGAAATGTGTTATTTATTATTTAGATTGCAATTATTTTTGGGGTGTTTCTAGATATCTTTCAGCTGTTGACTTCTTATTTAATTTCACGATTAGAGAATGTACAGTTGAGAGAATATACAGTGCATATTTGAAACTATTGAAATGTATTGATATTTTATGGCCCAGAATATGGTCTTTCTTGGCAAATAGTCTATGTGTAATTGAAAATAATGTTTCCTACTTCTGTTACCTCATAAAGGATAGTAGATAAATTGGGTGGTAGTGATATCTAAATCTCTATCCTTACTGACTTTCTGTCTACGTATTCTATCAATTATTGGCAGAAGGATGTTAAACTCTCTGGTTGTAACTGTGGAGTTGTCTATTTCCCCTTCTGGTTCTCTTGAGTTTTTGCTTCATTTTGATCTCTGTTATTAGGTGCATAAATGACTAGGATTTTATTGCTTTCTTAAATTGACCTCAATCATTATGAAATGACACTATTTAACCCTGGCAAAATTATATGCTCTAAAATATACTCATCTGATATTAATATGCCCTCTCCACCCTTTGTTTGATTAGCATTAGCATAGTATATCTTTCACCTTCTTTTATTTCTAATTTACTCATATTTTTATATTTAAAATAAATTTCTCATAAAGAACATACAGTCCAGTATCGCTTTTTAAGAAACCCAATCTAATAATTTTTGCTTCTTGATTCCTGTGTTTATTCTGTTTACATTTAGTGTTATTATGCATGCTATTGGATTTGTATCTATCATCTTGCCTTTATTTTTAATATACCCCATCTCTTTATTTCTTTTTTTCTATCTTTTGTATTAATAGAAAGATTATTAGTATACCATTTTATTTTTTTGTTGTTGGCTTATTTGCTATAATTTTTGTTTTACTGTTGATTGTAGTATGCATATTTAACAATCACAATATATATTCAATAATACTGTACCACTTCAGGTACAGTTCAAGAACCATAATTATTTTTCCAGTACTCCTCTGATTGCTTTATTTTCAACTGAACTATTCCTTGACCCTAAGTAATAGCATTTCTGGTGTTCAACTCAGGGATAGAATTCATTCTTGGCTTTCTTTGCTAACTCAATTACTTTGAGCTACTTTGGACTTTATTTGTCTAAGATTTTGTCACTCATACCTCCTGTCCCATTCCTTTTGTTCTTTAGTTATTACGTACTTTTAAATATTTTCTAACAGTATTTAATGGGCTTTAAAGGGGAAATGGTACATGCATCATTAATCAATGATGTTTAATCAACAGGAACCACCATTTCATTTTAATGATATGTTTATATTCAGACATACTACCTTGTAGGAAGACAATTTTATAGTCTATATATTGCCTGAGTGTAATGCTTACACTTCCTCTATTTTTCCTTACTCAGCGCATTTCCATTACCAGCCTCTCTATAAGCTCTAATGTGTTTTCAGACTGAAAACCAAATTTCATTACCAAATCCTAGTATTTGCCTTGTATTTTCTCTTTCACCGAAACTTGTTTTTCCCTGGACCTTGTTCACTTCCCAAGCAAGCATTTCAAGTGAATGTAGCTCTTTTTTCACATATTCCTGTTACTGGTAGAGGCAGAAGTCAAGTTTTTGTCTTCTCTACTGAAGTCCATATTATTTGGTTATACCACCTTTTTCCAATACTCAATTTTATAGTTCATCAACATCTAGATTACTCTCATGTTATAAGTAACTCAGATCCTGACTCACAGTTTTCCTCTTTAGTCATTCATTATTGGTAATGACAAAGAATCACATTGGTATTAGAGTCAGACTCATTAGGATTGATTTCTAGCTGTGATATTTACCTAAAAGATATTGTGATAGATTATTTGCACTAACTCCAATTAATGTTTTTTACTCAAATATTCTTGGCAAAGTGACTTTTCAGCTCCTTCCATTAAGAGTGAATTCTACTTTCCCGCCTCTTATATCGTTAGTGGATTTTTGACTTGTGTTTGAGGGATATGGGGAATATGAGAGTTTACCAATTTCTAAGATAGGCTCATGGGATCTCTTCCTCAGAACTCGACTTCTGCCATGATAACAAAGCCAGCAAAGGAGATAGACTATAAAGACAGAGACGAATCATCTCAGCTGAGGTCAACTTTGACGAGCCAGTCCCAAGTCTACTTAGCCAGCTGGTCACAAATATGTAGGCGAGCCCAGCAAAAATCTACCAAACTTGGATCAAATCAGCAGGACTGCCTACATGATCCTCAGAATTATTGTGCATTATTATGGGACAATTGTTTCTATTTGTAGGCTCTTGAAGTATGATATGAGCTACCCAAAGTGCATAGTTCAATTGTTGTCATTTGGTAGGTATTTAATACATGTACTTATCATTCTAGATATTATTATTCACAAAAACTGTAATACCAATGTTTATACTTCTTTTAATACCTTGGACAAATTGCCTTCAATGCTTCATAACTTCAATCATTTCAATCCTTTTTTTCTTCTTCAACCAATTTTCAAAGCAGCTCTATATCATATTATCTCACTAGTTAAAAAATTCCACCTATAAAACTCAAGATAGAAAATCAAACTTCTAATTACAATCTTCTTTCATTACATTGTTGAATGCCATGAAGCCAATAACTATGATAGACTTTGATAATTTTAAGTTTAATATTGAGTAGAGCTCAATAAAACAGACAAAAATATTGTAAATAAAAAAAAACCAAGAGACTAGAAGAAAGTTGTCAGCTTTGTTGGGTCTGCATTAAATGACCAAATACATTTTTCATCAGAATTGATTTTTAATGAACATTTCTCCACAAAGATTCTGATGCTAACCTTATTATAACTAGATAAGCTTAAAACGGCAAGACTACAAGTACTAATATTAACTACCAAACCAAATATACACAGACCAAATAACTGTGAAGATCACCAAGAAAAGAAAAAAAAGTGGAGTACTAAAATGACCCTTGAACATAGGTTGATTTAGGAAACACTCATGAGTTTTGTACAATAAAATAGAAACTCCCTGGAGAACTCTTCAAATCAACTCCACATCTCTGGAAATTTAGTAGCCTTGTTCTTTTCTGAGTTTACGAACCCACTTTAGGTCAAGAGAAATTACATCTGAAGAAAACTGTGTCAATTTCTAACTTAGGCTTAGGAAATCCTGCTTAGTTCTATGTTCTCTTTCTCTCACAATTGTTAACTTCAGTGTACTGTTGAGTGAATAAAACCTTGAAGTGAATAATTACTGATTTATCCTGTATCCTTCATGATATCTAATAGTAGAAAATATATCATTTGTTTTGTCTCATGTTCTTTTACTCTCTTTCATTTCTTTATTCTCATTACAATTTTCAGATGTTCAACAATTCCCACTTGTTTAGCCATCGACTCAAACCGCCCCACCCCCACTTTTATTTTTGGCTTCAGTTGCCACATTGGGCAGTTATTTGATATCACTTGACTTTTTACCTCTTACTATTTTTGGCCAGTTACTTCAAATCCCCCAAATTGTCTTCCTGCTATCCTGTCTTTCCTTCCTCTAGAGAAGCCTTCTTTCAACTCTGAAAACCCCAAATTTATCATATCATCATTTTCTTGTATTTCTCTACCAAAATCATTACAAAAATTTTGTATTTTATGATTTCATTTTCTCAAGTCCAACTTATTTTGTTAATGGCTTCAATCTGCCTTTCACCACCATCTTGTTACTGAAATAGTTATAGTCTGCCTCTATCTCTCTTGCTTTTGCACTGATTATTTTCACCTCTCCTTAACTGAGATATGTACATAATCATGCCATTGTTTTGTTCTCCCTTTGACTTTGTTTTCTTTTTTTCTATTTACCACTTTCCCTTTGAAATGTTTTTCTTCCTTGGATTTCTCAGGTGGTCAAAATTTCAATTCACCTTTTAATGCCTTAAGGACCTGGGATTCTGTGCATCTTCATTTATTAATTTATTCACTTAACAATAATCTTTTTGAGGTGCTTGTGTGGCTCACTTGGTTAAGCATCCAATTCTACATTTTGGCTCAGGTCATGATCTCACGGTCCTCAGATCAGTTCCCATATCCTGCTCTGCCCTGGGCTTGGAGCCTGCTTGAGATTCTCTCTCCTTCTCCCTCTGCTCCTCCCCCACTTGCATGCATGGGTGGGAGTTCTCTCACTCTCTAAAAATAAAAAATAAATAAATAATAAAAACCCAATAATCTCTTGAATAATTGCTATCTGTCACACACTATCACAGACTGGAGATATATAATTATGAAAAGGAAATAAAAAGTCCCATATTTCTTTCAGCTATGTCTCATGTATGATACAAACAACAAAACAATGTCAAAACTGTGTACTAAGGGTGAAAATAGGGATTTTCAGAGGATCAGCCATGGGCTTTTATGGAGTAAACACATAATCCATACTGGAGGGTTGGAAGTGATCAGAGGAAAGTGTTTCATTCAAGGCATTGGCATCACATAAAACCAGTCAGATGGCTAAAATTAAGGAGAGTTAGGGATGTGACTGCTTGCAAAGATAAAGACTTTAGAGGCACCCAGAGACCAACAAAAGAAAAAAGACCATTACCACCCACAGCGCTGAAAAACACAGGGAGAAATAGTGTTACTGGAGTCCAGGGGAGCTGGAGCCTGAAGAAAGGCCAACCTTATCTGGGTTGAAGCTGCAGTGCTGGAAGAGAAAATACCCAGAATTCTCCATTCCCCTAACCTTCAAATCCCTATCCTTCAATCTGTCATTAATGTCTGCTATTTGCTAAATTTAACTAACAGAAAACTACTAGGGATCCCCTGGTGTCAACCACCAGGAGTACTGAGCAGAGAAGAGAATTCAAGGGTTAGGGAAGGTGGCATATTACCAGTATAGACTACCTCTCTTGTCAATATTTATTCTTACCATTTACTCAAATGAAGAAATTCTCATTTAGAGGAAGCATAAACTGCCACTTTATTCTTATCTAGAATCTAAATGATAACACTACTATCATTATTCTTCACACTAGTAGTATGAAAGAAGCAAATAATATATATGTATATGTATATATATATACATATATATGTATAATTTCTGTAATCCTGACTCTTTCTAGTCATGAAACCAAAAATAAAAATTATAACTTTTTATTTTACCATCATCTATTTCATATTCTCTTTTTCCTCTATGAGCTGGTGAGATAGCCCTATATTGGCTTACCTAATTGACTAATTCAACAGAAACTGGATCTTAAATCATTCTGCTTTAATTTTCATGTCCTTCATAGTATGAAATAAAAATTCTAGAATCTTAACTGCATTTATAGGAAGACACTATTACGTCCAGGCTTCAAACAATCAACCAAGCAAACTCTTAGAGCATTCCAAGTGCTTTAGCTAACATATGAAGTTGCAAAACTCAGATAAATACACCAACAATGGAAAATCTGTTACTATGTGATATCAGGTTTTGCTTTCTTTGACCTAATAACTGTAGAGTCCATTTGAATCCATATTTCTCTTGGTAAGATCTTGCAGGTACTTGCAGGTACATTGATATGTACTTTATTCCCCCATAGAAAAGACCTTTCAGTTCTCCTTATGTGTGACATGCTGGTATTTAACTCTGGAAGCAATGAGAAGTGTTGAGATTGTGTCTTTCGGAAAAGAGGTATTATCTCTGCATAATATTCCTGCTACAGTTGAAGTTATTGAAAGGCATTTAAACAAAGAAAGGTTTTTGTGGGTTCAAATTCAGTGTATGAACTGGACCACTGTATGCCCAAATTCTCAATTCTCAGGGATCCGCTTCTCCCTATTATTTTCTTAAGTATAACATGAGAAGAAACTTGATGCATTGATGTATTTTATTGGAATAAAAATTGTGCAACCCAAACAGTTTTTGAGTCAGGTGTTTAGCCTGTTAGTCTTATGCTTACAGGAGAAAAGATAACTTTTAAAAAGGGACTCATAAAAACATTCAAGTTCTCTTCTCTAGCCTTGAATTAGGTATATTTACTTTTTATACTTTTCAGCATTCTCTGATGTCACTGGCCTCTTCTATATTCTTTATATGTGTCACTGTCACTATTACAATGAATTACAAGGACCACATAATCACCCAAGTTCTTGTGCTATATTGGTGACCTATTCTAAACTACTACCAATGGTAATCTGGATAACTGTGATGCAATGTATTCCACATATGAGTACCTAATTTTTCCCCTCACTAAGAGGTCATGTTTTCATCAAATATATGAGCAATCCAGATGCATAACCTAATGTTAATGGTCAGATATTGGTTACCTTTCCAGAACTCAAAGGGCAAAGGGTAGGGTATAGTCTTATTGGAGCCACAGAATTGGGGCCATCTGATGGAAATTGTTGTTACAGAAAGACACAACTACTGTCTGAAAGTGGTGTCGAATATGGGGCACCTGGCTAACTCAGTCAGTTCAGCATCGGTCTATTGATTTTGGCTCCGGTCATAATCTCACAGTTTCATAAGTTCGAGCCCCACTTAGGGCTCTATGCTAACCCTGCAGAGCCTGATTGGGACTCTTTCTTTCTCTCTCTCTCTTTCTCTGCCCTTCCCTGCTTACATTCTCTTTGTCTCTCTCACAATAAATACATTTAAAAAATAATATTAAAAAAAGTGGTGTCAAAGAAAGGTGGTAAAGAGAATTACTTTAATGTCTCTTTACTTCTGCCCACTGATTTGTTTGTTCCTCCCATTTGAGGTAGAGTACAACTAGAAGTCAGACATAAAAGATTCTAGTGATCCAGTCATGAAGTCAGCCTCCTGGCATGGTGAAAATCAGAAATTGTTAGAGAGTAGTTTGGAGATGTGGAAACAAACAGAATAGTCCATTTACGAAGTAACAGTTACACCAATGCATAAAATCCAGAGCATTTTTAACACATTCTTGTCTTAAAGAATATGATATCTGGAAAAATGTTGAAGGGAATGTTTTATGCATACACACACACAATCATGTCCAAAATCTGGGTACTGAGATGTTGTATTTTTCTGAAATTAAAAGAAGATTGGTATGGCTGAGATGTGAAGTGGGAGGTGGTGAAAGGGCAGGTGCAGCAGACTCTTAGATAATGCCACATTTTCTAAACCAAGTTGAGAAATTTAGATTTTTTATCCAGGAGCAATAGAAAGACACTCAATGGTTTTAAGCAGGGATATGGTAAGGTAATTTTCCTTTAAGAAAGGGTATAGATTGGAAGAAAAAATGCAAGATGTATTAGAAAAAAAAATCAGTGTTTTAGTTGATAAATAATGGGATCCAGAGTAAGAGCAACCATTGGAATGGAGATGACACATGGACAGATATTTAGAAAGTATAAACAGCAGGACTTGGTAATAGGTGTGTGTGTGTGTGTGTGTGTGTGTGTGTGTGTGTGAGAGAGAGAGAGAGAGAGAGAGAGAGAGAAACAGTAATGAGTAAAGATGCCTATAACCGAAATGTATGCATTTTACAAGGCTCTATCCTTGGAACACTCTCCTCTTTCCTACAATACCTTCCTTGTCAAACTTTTTGTAATTACAGAGCCTCTATTATGCCAGTGTCATTTCCAGCCTGTATCTCCAACTAAAATGTGGTTTTTTTTTTTGTTTTTTTTGTTTTTTGTTTTTTTTTTTTTTTTTTT
>NW_024412407.1:30439914-30506219 GCF_014898765.1 Herpailurus yagouaroundi
GAGAGAGAGAGAGAGAGAGAGAGAGAGAGAGAGAGAGCACAAGCAGGTAAGGGGCAGAGAGATACAGAATCCTAAGCAGGCCTTGTGCCATCAGTGCAGAGCCCAATGCGGGGCTCAAACTCACAAACTGTGAGATCATGGCCTAGGCTGAGATCAAGAGTTGGATGCTTAACTGACTGAGCCACTCAGGTGCCCCTCCAACTAAAATCTTCTTAATTTTTTTTTTTTTTTGAAATCCAGCCTCAGAGGAGCAGTTGCAAGGTAGTTCTACCTAGATCACGCTGATTTCTGAAACTGAACACGTTCTAACAGAGATCATTTGTCTTTCATTATACTTCAACCCATTTTTCTGATTTTCTTATTATTTGAATGGTGCCGTCATTCTCCAAATTTCTCATCCTTGAAACCTTGGAATCATCTTTCATTTACATCTCTTTCTTGGTTCATCATCATATGCAATCAAACAAGTCTTGTTGAATTGAACTTTTGTAACTCTTGCACTCATCCCTTCTT
Source organism: Herpailurus yagouaroundi (assembly GCF_014898765.1). Taxonomy (NCBI): domain Eukaryota; kingdom Metazoa; phylum Chordata; class Mammalia; order Carnivora; family Felidae; genus Herpailurus; species Herpailurus yagouaroundi. Next base: position 30,440,428 of record NW_024412407.1, read on the forward strand.
TCCTCTGCACATGCTGACTTCGTCTCTGCTATACTTTTAAGCCACCATTTCTTTCCAAATGCCCAACTGTGATATCCTCCTAACTAGTTTGATTAGATTTTCATTCCAATACATTAGGTAAAATTAGTATCTCTAACATAATATTGGGTATGTCATTTCCTATATGCAATATTATCAAAATCACTCTTTACAAACTAGTTTAAATCAATATTTGACATCATTCCATTCATTACATTTTGTTTTCTTATTTTCATTCACATTGGTTAAAAATTTCTTTAGAAATCATAAAATTTGTCCTTTAACTGCAGTAAGTGTTTGGTCTTAATTCAATTGCTAACCATGTCCAATCCTTTATGTTAAAAATGTCTAGTTGGTTGTGAATATGAAAACAATTATCTATAGTCAGAAATACAGATTTTCTAAATAATGTGTTCTGACATCTACATATATCTGTCATAACAGCTATGGATATTAAGCCATCTGGACCATACAGTTAGTTAAATTGGTAAAACTACTTTAAAAGATTGATTCTGTACTGCCTCTTCAGACAGAATTTTTCTCAGTGCTTCTTAACAGTAATAGCTTCTTTATGATAACATTATTATAAACAAGAAGGAATTAATCATAATTGCTTAGTGAGAAAACATTTGACTTCCTGGAAATGAGATTTTTATATCTGTAAATGGGGACCATAGCACTTGCCCTACATACTTGACAGAATTGTTTTGAGGGCCAAAAGACACTTTAAAATACAAATATAATATGCTAGAGAGAGAGATAGGGATCCTATATCTGTGCTTCAAAATCTCAAACACATATAAGGATGAGAAAACTGCTTGTTTTAGTTTCAGGACTACCATTAAACATGAATCCTTTCTGAAATTACTAACTGGGATGTTGGGCATGTTTAAGTAATACTTAAACTCACCAAGTAATTGTCTCTTTTTATTTATTTATTTTTTTTATGTTTATTTTTGAGAAAGAGAGAGACAGAACCCAAGTGGGGGAGGGTCAGAGAGAGAGAGGGAGACGCAGGATCCGAAGTAGGCTCCAGGCTCTGAGCTCTCAGCCCAGAGACTGACACGGGCTTGAACTCATGAACCAGGAGATCACGACCTTAGTCGAAGTCAGACACTTAACTGACTGAGCCACCCAGGCACACCACTAAGTCAATTTCTATATTTGAAAAGTTAGGTTAAAATCTAATACTCATCTGTCAAGTCACTGTACTATGCTTGGTGAGTAAAATTCTCATTAAGTCTTAGTTTATTCAATTCTCCTTGTTCTAGACAAAATAGGCCAAAACATATGAAATAAATTCCAAGTGTAGTAAAGTTCAGTCAGTAGAATCATAATTGATACCCATTAGTTATATCTTTCTGTCATTTTGAAAAAAATCACAAAAGTGTTCCAGCTTCAGTTTCTAACAAATTTTCTAGCCACATTAGGTTAAAATACTAAACTAATAAAGATCAGCTTAAAGTTGTTATCATTGGAATTACAGGAAAATAAAATCAAAGGAAGTAATAGAAACCATTTCAAAACACGGGGGAAGAGGTTGGCATTCTTGCTTTTAAAGTTTATTATTTTATTTAAAAAAATGTTTATTTGTTTATTATTTAGAGAGAGAGAGAGCAGTGACGCCCAGAGAGAGAGAGAGAGAGAGAGAGAGAGACAGAGACAGAGACAGAGAGACAGAGTCCAAAGCAGGATTTGCACACTGTCAGCACAACCCCTATGTGGGGCTCAAACTCACAAACCATGAGATCATGACCTAAGCCATGACCTGAGCCGAAGTCAGGTGATTTACCAACTGAGCCACCCAACTGTCCTGAGGTTACCATTCTTCAAACTAAATTCTTCATATCCGCAGGGCTCAGGGATGCACCAGAAGGCAGAGGTGGAGGGAAGCTTACAAAAGACTCTGACACCTCCCCTAAGTAGTTACAGAGGCTTTTCCCAAAATCTTTTGAGAAAAGTTTCTGTTGTCACGTGTTCCCCTCCCTGCCACTTCCCACGGTAAGTCCCCCAAGGAAAATGTTTGAACAATTCCATTATAGAGGAAGGCATTTCTTCTCTGCAATGGATATTACTCTGCTACCCCACACTGAAATGTTGTTTCACATGATGGTGATGTTATGTCATTAAGAATACTACACTATGTTCACATAATTCTCTGTCAGAATGCAACTGAGTTTTAGTGATAGGCTGAACAACTGAATGTTTCACTTCCCAAAACCTATTAATGTTACCTTACACGGTTAAACAGATTTTGCATATGCGATTACATTAAGAACTTGAGAAAGGAAATTACCCTGGATTATTTGTGCAGGTCCAATGTAATCACAAGGGTCCTTACAAGAGGGACATAGGAAAATCTGAGTCAGAGGAGAAGGAGATGTGTCTGTAGAAGCAGAGAGCAGTGTGATGTATTTTGAGCATGGGGAAAGGTGCCACAAGCTAAGGAATGCAGGTGGCTTTGGCTACTAGAAGCTGGAAAGGGCCAGGTAATAGATTCTCTAGAAGGAACCAGCCCAGCTGGCACCTTGACCTTAGTCCAGTGAAACAAATTTTAGGATTATGATTTTCAGAACTATAAGAGAACAAATGTGTGTTATTTAGCCCACTAAATGTTTGGTAATTTGTTACAGCAACTAGAGGAAACTAATATAAGTAACACATTTGTATCTGTGGCTGTGATAGCAATGTGTATGTGATGATTATAGCTTCATGTGACAGTGTTTTCTATGCGAGTTCCTATGAAGTTTCTCTAAGTCATTCACACATTCATTTATAAACTTAATGCATGCCAAATATTAGCTGCTGTTTTAGGTTTTGCAGATTACGTGTGTGTGTGTGTGTGTGTGTGTGTGTGTGTGTGTGTATTTCTACAGTGCCAGATCTTAAGGGTCCAGGAAGAGTTTGGTTGAAGGGATGGGATAGATATTAAAGAGGTAATTATGGTAAAGAGTTAAATCTTTGTTGGTATTGTGATTTATAATAAAAAGTGTATATTTGGTCTTCATCCTCAGTTCCTCACACTCGACTTCTAAAATCCTCGTAAATTCCTAAGTGATAAGAGAACCAGGAGCATTTTTTTATTCTAATGAAGTGACTGTGTGTAAACTCCTGGATGGCTCCTAGATGAGGGCTGGTCTCTGGTAAGACGAAGCCATGATTAGAAACTGGAATTGTCAGCTCCGCCCTTCTTTTGAGAAGGTGGAATGGCTAAAAATGGAGTTTTAATAATAATAATCAATCATGCCTATGTGATGAATGCTACATAAAAATATCAATATGTATAGGGTTGGAGGAGCTTTCAGGGTGATGAACACATTCATGCACCAGGAGGGTGATGTACCCCAAAAACTTATGGACAGAAACTCCCAACCAAGCTCAGGACCCTCTCTGACCTTGCCCTGCCTATCTCTGCGCCTGGCTCTTTATCTATATCCTTTATCATACCATTTAATAAACTGGTAAACATAAGTAGGTGTTTCTCTGAGTTCTTTGAGCTGCTGTGGCAAATTAGTCAAACCCAAGCAGGAGGTTGTGGGAACCTCAGATTTACAGCCAGTTGGTCTGAAGCACAAATTACAATCTGTGGCACCTGAAATGGGGTGGGAACAATCTTAGGAGACTAAGTCCTTAACCTGTGGGATCTGATGCTATCTCCAGGTATGCAGTGTCAGAATAGAGTTAAATGGTAGAACGGCCAGTTGATATCACAGAAGATTGCTTGGTGTGGGGAAACCACAACAGCAACAACAACAGACAGCTGGTGTCAGAAGTATTGTGAATGTGGCGATAGCGTGACAATAAAAGAGAAATACGTAGAAGAAATACTTAGGGTGTTCTAACACAATCCTATAAAATAGGTATGTATAAAGGAACATTGTGAGACAATGTGAGAACCTTAAGGGAGAACCTAACCCTATCTGGGAAAGGCTAGAAAGACTTCATGAATGAGATGATGCTTGGGTTAAGTCATACAGAAACAGAAGGAACTTTCCAGAGATATTAAGCCTGAATAGGATATTTTAAGCAAAAAAAAAAAAAAAAAAAAAATACAAAATATGACAACATGGAAATTTTTAGCCTACCAAAAAAATTGGAATCTGGAGATTGGAGAGTAATTCCAAAGAGGATCATTAAATACATTAAAATTAGGCTGATGAATGTATGCAATGGAAAACAACTGTTAAAAAACAAAATGCAACTCAGTAAACTTTAAAGATCTTATTGGCTTTATTCAATGACTCATGAATTGGCAGCATCTGATCTACCAGATAGAAGCTCCAAGAAACTGTATACAATGAGATACTTTTATAGGTAGAGGGAGTGAAGACAAGGAATTATACTAGCAAAAAGTAGATTGGTTGTGACAAGGTCACCTTCCTCCAGGTGACTGCAATTTCTCTCAGGCAGATCATCTTATTTGTCCTGACCAGATGATTCCTGATTGGCCAGTTGAAGATTCCATTTCTGGGAGAGGCTGAAACTGTCATTAATTTTTGGTTTGATGATGTAGGTCTTAACATAAGTGACTCCATTTGGGGACTCTTATCTTGTTTTTACCACTCACTTACTATCTTTCACAAATAATTTGAAGATAAGGAAATCATACCTATCAGGTTATAAATGAAGGTGGGTGGTATGGCTAATTTGCTTTATGATGAATGAAAACATGATTTAAAGAAATATGCATTGTTTACAAGATGAGCACCAATGTTCCTTCTAGCTATATGCTTGTATGATTCTGTTAAGTCTAAGTGAAGTGTATTCTAACTTCCTAAACTGACAGAAATAAAACCTTTGAATACATCACAGGAAAAAGAATTTATGCTTGATAGGAAGGTTCAGTTTTCTTTTTAAAGAACCTATTATTTGTGTGTGTGTGTGTGTGTGTGTGTGTGTGTGTGTGTGTAAGCATGGCATGAAGAAAAAAAGAAAATTTTCAAATATTTGTGTGTTACCATGTATACAAATATCTGGACAGTTGAAAAGATTTATTGTTGTTCGTTTATTTGTTTGTTTTACATTGCTTTTCATTAGAATGTTCAAGGATTGTGCAACTGTAGTCAAGGTCTTTATTTATTTCGTCCTATTCAGGATAACCTCTTTCTTTGGCAATAGTAATCTCACAATCCTCACATCTTCTCTACCACTCTTTGAGTGAAGTATGAATGTCTATTGTTTGCCACTGCTGTTACTCCTCTGATGTGAAGGCCACCTGTCATTGAAAAGAGTTACCATGCTCCAGTGAGGCAGATATGATGTTTTTAAATATATTCTAAGATTTATTTAATAGGTTTGACCTTTCCAGAAATTGTCCTTATCCATCATTATAGTACATGATCAATCATTTCATACTTCATCATCTATAGAACAAGCATTAACAATAGGAGAAAGAGTTTATATTCTATTTTTCTCTAGAGATTTATATCAAAAACAGTTTGGACAGCTCTGCTAATTAAGGACAGGAAACTCAAAAATGTAGACCAATATGACTACTCTTAAAAGGGTCAGGGTCTTAACTGAAATTTCTCTGAATCTATATTTTACTATAGATTTCAAGATCATAAAAAGTGGGTCCAGTGATTGTTCTGTGGCTGATTCCTATGTGATCGGTCTATTTGAATAAAGTATGCCTTGAATTCCGAGTTCCTTATTTATTTCTCCAATATCTTGGTTAGTTTAAAATTAAAGTAGTATTTATTATTTTTCAAATATATAAAATAAACAGTTACAGGAATGGTTAATGAATCCCTGTATACTATGACTAGGTGCTACCAAAAATTTAACTGTTTCAAGGTTGGCTTTATTATTATTATTATTTTTTACTATCACTGCAGTCTCATTCCAAGCAATGGAGAGATGTTGGAGAGGGCTTACTCACTGAATCTGCATTTAAGATGAGTGATTTGAAATACATAACTTATAACTTGGGTACTTTGCCCAAATTAATTTTTCATAAATTAAATTTTAATTTTTAAAGAAAAAAGAAGATTCCAATATCCTTAAAACTATAGGAATACTTCCTGAGCAAGATCTGGTCTCATCTTTCCAATATAATCTTAACAATGTCTATTGGGATAAAAGTATTTTTTTCTAGCAGCTAGTGTATGGTAACTAAATACTAGTTGGATTAATAAAGGTCAGAAGAAATTCTAAGGTATTTTATTATAGTCTCTTTCATTCTGATTTTAAATGATTGGAAGAGCAGTAGATGTAGGAACACAAGTGACAGTTCTGTTTTTAAAATTAAAAAAAGAAAACATACAAAAAAAACAAAAGCAAACCCACCTCTTTAATATTCTGTATCATAAAATCAAATTTAGCAAGGATAAAAACTGGAGGAAAGACATATGCAGAGGAAGAGACAGCTTGTATCAATTCCATCTGAACTATTGAAGAAATATACAAAGATACCATTTTCCAATCATATTAAAAATAATATAAAGGGTCAGCCATGTAGGTCATCAAAATTCAAGTTTAAGGATAGAAGCAATCTTGTAATAAATGATAAGCATGACCTACATTTGATCATAAAGTAGATGGCTCAAAAACAGAGCCAATCCCTCTTCTGAGCTTCTGGTAATAAATCTCTAGAGTTTTTTTTCCCAACTTACCATGTTTTATATAATGAAATTTCATAAGGTAATAGCAATATTTATGATGCTTCTTTCAGTCTATTTATCTAGACTAAATATTCGTTCTGCATCTTCATTTGTATAAATCAATAGGCTAAAGATTTTTAATATCCAGTAAAGACAACAATGATTTCCATGTACTGTGGTTACTTTGATTGATATCTAGATTATCTCTGTAGTATGCTGAAATATTTGAGAAAAGTCAAAGCAATACAGCAATAACCAGAACAAAATCCTACTCATCCAGGTATTTTCCCTACCTGACAACAAATATTTGAAAACATCTGGATGACTAGATCTTTCACTTTTCATATAGATGTGAAATTGAAGCTATAGTTAGACATATTAATCTGTCTTTAATTGAATTAATTCTGTAATACATTCACCAGATAGCGATACGTCCTAAATTATCTTACAAGTCGTTATTTCTTTTTAAAGAAAGTCATTGTCTTTGGTCCAGACTGATTTGTTTGCTAAGCTTTTGATATTTTCTCTGATTTTAAAAATCCTCAATTGGAAAATGATCTCCCTCTATCTCCACATTCATCTCCATACAAGCTAAATGTGAGAATTCAGCTTTATTCAAAAAACCCACAGCAAACTCAGAGAAGTAATAAGGAACAAAGACAAAGAATGTGATTGATGCTAAACTGATGTAACAGCTGCGAAGTGCAGGATGCCCCATAGAGAAACATCTGAAATCATATCGATCATAAGTTTTTCCTTCTATATTTGTTTACGTGAAAACAAAAGTCCTCATTTAAGTAGTTTTTCCATTAGCATTCCATTAAACTTGTATACTGTTAATTAAGAATGTTAGTTCTTGATATACTGCATGTTCTAGTTTGCGAACATTTTGTATATTTCAATTTTAGACAGGGACTACTATTCTATTTTTTAGACAAGTAAATTAGAACTTGGAGAAGATCAAATATCTAACTTGAGATCCAGTACCTAGATTGTCACTATCCTAAATCTGAACCCAGTTTTTCCTTTGCCTAGGCCTTTACTCTTTGTACCATGTTTAGTTGCCATGCAAAATAGCAAATATTAGATCATTTTAAAGAGAATATTAATTTACTGGGGCACCTGGGTGGCTCAGTCTGTTAAGCCTCCAACTTGGGCTCAGGTCATGATCTCACAGTTGGTGAATTGGAGCCCTGCATCAGGCTCTGGGCTGAAGGCACTGAGCCTACTTCAGATTCTGTGTCTCCTTTTCTCTGCCCTTCCCCTGCTTCCACCCTCTCTCTCGCTCAAAAATAAATAAATAAGCATCAAAAAAAAAAAAAAAAAAAGAGAATGTTAGTTTACAAAGAGGTATCAAATGTTAATTAAAATGATCATATGAGGGGCGCCTGGGTGGCGCAGTCGGTTAAGCGTCCGACTTCAGCCAGGTCACGATCTCGCGGTCCGTGAGTTCGAGCCCCGCATCAGGTTCTGGGCTGATGGCTCAGAGCCTGGAGCCTGTTTCCCATTCTGTGTCTCCCTCTCTCTCTGCCCCTCCCCCGTTCATGCTCTGTCTCTCTCTATCCCAAAAATAAATAAACGTTGAAAAAAAAATTAAAAAAAAATAAATAAAATGATCATATGATTTAAAATTTGACAATAAATTTCATATTAAAAAATAATAAAATAAAATTTAAAACATGCATCCAGTGAACAAATATTTTAAATTGTAACTGGATGTGAATATAAAAGATAAAAAAAAAAATAGATGTGACCCCAGTTGCCTCACTAAGTGTACACATTTGTCTTCTTGTAAAATCAGCTACTAAAATATAAACACCCCATAAGTATGATAAATAACTGTAAATTTGTGATTCTTAAGCAAGGTTTTATCATCAAGAAAAAATAGAAATAATCTTAATTTGCTGACATTAAAACTTCTTTGAATGTTATTTTTATTTAATCAGTTTTAAATCCCCAAGTGAAGACTTCAAAATAAAATCAAATCTACGTAGTTTGGAAAACTTAATACTGATCATAAATGAATCAAAATATTTTTCACCTATTTTATGGATTCAAATTAGTCTAGTCTCAATATTACTTCAGTCATGAATGATGACTTTATGCCTGGCAACCAGGAAAATGTTTCAGCTTAATACAGCTTAATATCTACCTACATGCTGAGATCAGTAGGTAAGCATGCTTAGGAGTAGTTGAGAAGTTTCACATCTCCCCCAGACTGGCACAATTCAGAAGTCCCAGAGGGACAAAAGTCTGGAGGACAAAAACTTAATGTCGATCGGAAAGAATAAACAAATTTTAGGTTAAATTAAGAGTGAGAGAATCAGGTTGTAAAAGATAAGGCATCAACAACCCAAACAATCTAAGCAAACCAGAGAGAAGAAAAAGATCAATTTGAATAAATATGAAATGAATTTTAATTGACTCATAACAGGTGATAGAAAAATAAAAAGTATTGCTACTTTTAGGTCAATCTTAAAAACTGGATTTTCCTTTATAACTTTAGTATTGGTTGGTAGGTGGTATTTAAACATCAAACAATCGTATGCATCAATGACTCCAGTGTGACATGTTGATGATTTTGGTTGTGTCTTACTTTAAGCTCTCAGAATGATCATTTCGAACCCTGATCACAAGGACTAATTATATCTTGACTGGTTGAATCTAAATATCCTTCTGTTGCTAGGTAAGAACAGTTTTTGTCATTAATATTCCTCTTCTCCACAGACTTTTAGTGGATGACTAACAAAGCTTCTGTAATTTAAACTCACTTTTGGGGCACCTGGGTGGCGCAGTCGGTTAAGCGTCCGACTTCAGCCAGGTCACAATCTCGCGGTCCGTGAGTTCGAGCCCCGCGTCGGGCTCTGGGCTGATGGCTCAGAGCCTGGAGCCTGTTTCCGATTCTGTGTCTCCCTCTCTCTCTCTGCCCCTCCCCTGTTCATGCTCTGTCTCTCTCTGTCCCAAAAATAAATAAACGTTAAAAAAAAAAATTTAAACTCACTTTTAATTTTTTAATAACGAGCTTGATTTCTGTCATCAATACTTTTAGTTCGTTTTAATTAAAAATTTTTGAAGAATCAGACAAGACTGATTACCATAGTGAGCATATTTACCACAGCTGGACCTCTTCTAAGATGGCGCAACAGTGATTTGGGACAGTTCAAAACAACAAATGAGAGATAAACCTTACCTTTAAAAGAATCATTCACATATTCTGGAAGCATCATTGGAATGTTTTCTCAAATGTGAAGCAGAAGAAAGCCGATAATTTTGAGTCCATAATACTCAAATAAAAACTTTCCATGTGAGATCCCTTTGGGATAATAGGAAGAATAGAAGCTTGAGAGTTGGGAAGACATTGACTCAAATTCCAGCCCCATTAACTAGGGTGCGTTATCTAATTTCTCTGATTCTCAGATATGTGATTTTGATAATCTTTCCCTTGCAGCAATATTGAAAAGATCAATTTATATCATTTAGTTAAAACTTTGAGCACAATGCTTAGCATAAAACTTTTAGCACATGGTACCTACTGTGCCAAGTAATAGAAAATGTAAGTGTATTTATGGCTAAATAAAAAAAAAAAAAAAAAACGATTCCTGAAACAGTATATAGACTCAAATCTGTAAAAATTGCATTCTCAATTCAGATATCCATACCAACTCAATTTAAAATACGTAAAGACATTCCTCAAGATAGAAAAATTTAATTTCTGTATATGATACAAAATTTAAAATAAACTTAGAGATAATATTCCAGGGACAAATATAGTACTTTCTTTATTGTTCCAAAAATTCAAATATTTTATTAAAATACATTTGAAAATAGCATAAAAGCACTTATACTGTACTTATACTTTTTATATTTTAAATCAGAATTTTCAAAACTGTTTTTGCACAAATAGCTCAGTTACACCCACAAATCACTGAATCTATTTAGCATCTTTTGAAGAGGTGTAATTTTTTGAAAAATGTGACATTTGTTTTTGTGCCAGTGCATTTGTCAACATTAGTGTAATTAGCTCAAGTTTCATCAACTAGCTGGTGCAATCTGTTCAGAATGCAACTTTGAATTTTGAATAGTCTTATAGACTCCAGTTTGAGCTGAAGCCTATGGGATTTAATTTTAGTTTTTATACTTGAAAAATAAAAGAAGAGAGTACCTCTTAATAGAGTCAGAATGATTTTTCAAAATTCAGATTATATAGTATAGGAAGGATCATCAGGATTTTTGAGGTATCAATAGAAACTTTAGGAAAGTATCAAAAATAATCTCCTTGAAATTCCCATTTATCCACAAAAAGTAATTAGTTTGCTGCATAGCAAATAACTACACAATGCACGATCAATGCATTTATTTTATATGTAAGAAAGTTCAGTGTGACTTGAATCAAAAGGAACAAAGATGCTAACAATTATTATTTCTTATTGATAGGGATTTGTCTCCACCATGAGGCAGCAAAAGAAAAAGCTTAGAAAATGTTAATTAGTTTATCAAGATACATTTTTTTTAAGATGGATAAAAGTGCGTTTCTACCTATTCACATTCTTGGTACAGATGTTCTTATACTAGTAAGGGGAATTTTAGGAAGTATGAGAGAAATGCTTTTTTTTTCTATGCTAGTATAAAATATGCTTAGAGCAAAAATCATATTTGAGAAACAAAGAATAGAAGGCAGTATCTCTGAAAATGAATAATTTATGCTACCACAATATTCAGTCTAACAAATAGATGGTCTTTTAAGTTCAATGATTAAATCTAAATTTCTATTTACAGAAATAGAAGGTTGAAAATACTCATTTTTCTGCTGAATAACCCAAATTAAAGAATTAGATTTTAAAGAAATCAAATACATATTCAACACATTACAGTCAACTTTCCTGTAAAGATACACATACACCTCCCCTTCCCCCAAACACACACACATACTATGGTCCCTGTTTTCAAAGAGCTTATGCTCAAGTTGGTTAGAAAGATATATGGAAGGAAAAAGAAAACTATTTTATTGACAAGTAAGGTCCAAATAATACCGCATAAAGTACAGCATCATCTTAGAAGAGATGGCTTTTGAAGAATAGGCCAGTTTTTTTTAATTGGTTGAAATGCATGTTTGGTTAAGAATTCTAGGTGAAAGATATCATGGAAAGTGTATATGTGAGAAATATAAGAAGTTAAATTCTATAAGTGGAACATACTTTTGAGAGCAATTTAGAGAAAGGTCTTAGATGTATTCATTAAATAAACTTTGAAGGCTTGTTAATTGTAGTCTTTATGCTTATTTTAAGCGGTTGAGATGATTGGCACAGACTTAGCCTTTGAAATACTTAAAATAGCAAGACTTTGAGAGAATGTAAATGTCCACAACCATGTTTATAAGAAAAAAATATTTTAAGAAAGGAGAAAAATATAAAAATAGTTGTAGTGTGGTTCTTAAGGTGGTGAAGACATCTTTGATGTGGGAGATGATGATGGAGATGGCATTGGGACAACCTTGAAAGATAGGTAGAATTTAGATATGGAGGGATCAGATGGTGGTGACACATTAGTCTCACAGGTGACACATTAGTCTCACTCCTGTTGGAGCTCCAATAACCTATGTTATTTCCTTAGCCTTCAATACAAGTGTGAGGAAAAGGGACTTAGAACTGACTCTAACAACACAGGTTTGAACTGTACAAGTCCACTTGCACATGGATTTTTTTCAATAAACACAGTACTATAAATGTACTCTCTCCTTATGATTTTATTAATAACATTTTCTTTTTTCTGGCTTATTTTATTGTAAGAATACAACATATAATACATAAAACATAAAAAATATGTTAATTGATTGTGTTATCAGTAAGGCTTCCTAGTCAACAGAAAGCTATTAGTTTGGGGAAAGTCAAAAGTTATACATGGATTTTTGACTGCATTGGCAATCAGTACCCTTAATCCCAATGCTTTTCAAGTGTCAGCTGTATTAAATATTAGAGACAATTAATTATAAAGAAATCATTGAAGACTATATCATAAAAGTGATGATTATTGAGTAAAAGTAGTGAGAGTATATATCCTTTCATTCCAGATATTAGAGCAAAAGCAATGTCATTCACCATTTACTATGTTGTTAACTTTGGCCTTTTTGTTTTTAATATTTATTTATTTTGGAGACAGCACAAGTGGGGGAGGGGCAAAGAGAGGGGGAAAGATGATCCTAAGTGGGCTCTGCGCTGACAAGTTGACAGCAGCGAGCCCAATGGCAGGAACCACGAGATCATGGAACCTTGAACTCAGGAACCATGAGATCATGACTTGAGCTGAAGTCGGGTGCTCAATCGACTGAGCCACAAGCTCAGGGCAACCTAGCTTGGGCCAGGTGCCCCAAGCTACAGGTTTACATATATGGACTTTATTAGGTTGAAAGTTCCCTTCTAGTGCAGATTTGCTAAGGATTCTTATCAAGAAATGCTGAGAGTTTAGCTAAGCTTCTCTGTGGAATTACTGCTTCCGCATCCATTTTGTATGGCCAGGTGGCCCGTGGGAGCCTTGAACTACCATTAACTCCCTCCTGCAAGCACATGCCCTAGATAACATCCTGCAGAGTCCCATGTAAAGGTAAGTTTCTAATACCCTTGTGATCAACAGTCTTCACCCCTCAGGACCTTACCTTTGTGCGCCCCTTAGACAAGACCCCATTGAGTTAACCAAATCCCCACTCTTTTTTGGTTTGGATTGTCTAATTCAGCTTTAGCTGTGGAACCCCACAGCACTCCACCCATGGACCCTAATAAAGGCATGTGTCCTAAGTCCTGCCTCTCTCTCTGCCTGCACTGAGACTTCTCTCTGTGTGGCCCCTTGGGGAGTGCCATGTATTTCCTTCAGGACTTGTGAGTCATAAACTTCTGTTTCAATTTCTCTTGCGGTCTTTTTTTGAACCTCAACTCTCCATCTGGCACCCTATGTTCCACTTAACAAATGTTAATTTAACAAAGTTATAACAAGAACTGAAATTGTATTTTGTAAAATGCTTTTCTGCATCTGTTGGAATAATCATGTGTTCCCTTCTCCTTAAGATGGATTATATTGATTTATTTTTGAATATTCAATCAGCCTTACATTCCTGGGATAAACTCCACTTGGTCATGCTGTAATAATCTTTTTCTGTATTGCTGGATTTAATTTGATGATATTTTGTTGAAGATTTTGCTCCTCTGTTTATGACAGAAATTGCCCTGTAGTTTTTTGTTTCTTTTTTCTTTTGTTTTTATATCACCTTGTTATGGTTTAGGGATCAGGGTAATTCTAGCTTTGTAAAATGAGTTGGGAAGAATTAAATCTTCACCTGTTTCTGAGGAGATGCTATAGTGTTGGTGCTATTTATTTTTCAAATGTTTGGTAGAATTCATTAGGAAAACCATTTGTGCATGGGGATTTCTTTTCAAAAGATTTTAACTACAAATTCAATTTATTTAAGTTATAATGATAGATAATCTGCTTCATCTTTGGAGAGTTTTAGTAGTTTGTGTTTTTGACAAATTGGTCCATTTTATCTAATTTGTAAAATTTATGTGCATAGAGTTGATTATAGCATTCTCTCCTTATCTTTCCAATAATTCTTTGGTGGAGTCTGTAGTAATATTATGTAATATTATGTCAGGATCTGTGGTGTAGTCCTTCTTTCATTCTTGATACCAATTATTTGTTACTTCTCTTTTTGTCTTTATTAATATTGCTAGAGGTTTATAAATTGCATTACTGTTTTCAAAGAACGGATTCTAAATTTTCGTGATTTTCTTTTGTTTTCCTGTTTTCAATTTTATTGATTTCTGCTCTTTATTATTTCCTGCTTTCTTGATTGATTCTAAATTATCTTTTTCTAGTTTCTCAAAGTGTAATATTTTTTTTAAGTTTATTTATTTATTTTGAGAAAGAGAGAGAGAGAGAGCAAGAGTGTGGGAGTGGCAGAGAGAGAGGGAGAGAGAAAGAGAGAATCCCACAGGTTCTGTCAGCACACAGCCCGACGCAGGACTTGAACTCACTAAACCATCAGATCATGACCTGAGCTGAAATCTAGAATCTGAAGCCTAACTGACTGAGCCACCCAGGTGCTCCTCAAGGTGTAATCTTATAATATAGATTAATCCTTCAATTCTGTAACTTTTCTCTGAGCACGACTATCGTATCACATACATTTTGATATATTGTATTTCCATTTTCATTAAGTTAAAAATATTTTCTAATTTTCTGAGACTTCCTCTTTCACCCACACATATTTTGAGACTGTTATTGAATTTACAAATGATTGGACATTTTCTTATCTTCTTTTACTTATTTTCAGTTTAATTCTAATATGCTCAAAGAACATATTTTGTATGATTTCGATTCTTTTAATTTTAATTTTAATTCTTTTAATTGTGTTATGGTTTGTTTTATGACCAGGCATATAGTTTATCAGGTTGAATTTTTCATATGCACTTGAAAGGAATCTGTAATCTGGTGTTGTTGAATATTCTATCAATGTCAATTTGATCTAGTCAGTTGATAGTATTCTTTAGTTCTTTATAAACTTACTGATTTTTCTTTCTACTAGTTCTATTACTTAAAGAAGAGTTTTGAAATACCAACTATAATTGTAGATTTATCTGTTTCTTCTTTCAGCTTCATCATTTTTTGTTTCATGTATTTTGAACCTCTATTAGTTGAATACAGATAGATTATTATACTTTTTAGCAAATTGACATTTCATTCAATATACAATCTCATTATTTCTTTATGTCTGGGAAATGTATTTGCTCTGAAGACTACTTTGACAATGAGATAGCCATTTCACTTTCTCTGATTAGTGTTTGCATCATATATCATTTTCCATTATGTTACTTTTAACCTAATCATACCATTATACTTGAAGTGAGATTCTTATGGACAGCATATATTTGGGTCATTTTTAAAATTCCATTCTGATAATCTCTTATTTTAATAGTTGTGTTTGGGGGCACTTGGGTGGTTCAGTTGGTTAAGCACCCAGCTCTTGGTTTTGGCTCAGGTCATGATCTCACAGTGGATAGGTTCAAGCCCCACATCAGGCTCTGCATTGATAGTGTGGAGTCTGCTTGACATTCTCTCTGTACCTCTGTCTCTACTCCTCCCCTGCTTGCTCTGTCTCTCTCACAAAATGAATAAGTAAACTTAAAAAAATAGTTGTGTTTAGACCATCTGTGTACCTAATATTATTGAAATGTTTGAAATTAGGTCTATCATTTTATTATTTGCTTTATTTGTTCCATTTTTATTCTCCATTTTCACCATTCCTGCTTTTTTGACTTTCAGCATCTTTCAGATGATTTGAATATTCTAATATTTCATTGTTAATTTATTACTTTGATTTTAACAAAATCTCTGTTTTAATAGTTGTTCAAAGGATTGCAAAATACATAAATTTAAAAACTTACCTTTTAAAAGGCTATTTAGAATCAGTATTTTATTACTTCAATTGGATGTAGAAATCTTACTACCATATAGACTCCTTTGTTCTCTCCTATTAATGTTATAATTGTCTTATTATTACAACTACATATATTGAAAAGTCAATGTGGCAATGTAGCTTTTGTTTTTAACCATCATATAAAATTTAAAGAACCCAACATGAGAAGCAAAGCTTATTATATTAACCCAGATATTTACCATTTCTGTTACTCTTTCTTTATTCCTAATGTTTTCTGTTTCCTCTGGTATCATTTACCTTGTTTCTGAAGATCATCCTTTATCTTTTTTTTTGTTTTGTTTTTTTGTTTTTTTGTTTTGTTTTTTTGTTTTTTTTTAATTTTGGAGCAACTCTGCTGGCTATGAATTCTCTTAGCTTTCTTTCCTCCAAGAATTTATTGATTTCCTCTTTGCCCCTGAAGAATATTTTCCCTGGATATGGAATACCAGATGATAATTCTTTTGTTTCAACAGTTTAAAAATATTGTGCTTATTGGTGGGAATACAAACTGGTGAAGCCACCATGAAAAATGGTGTGAAGTTTCCTCAAAAAGTTAAAAATAGAACTACCTTATGATCCAGCAATCTTCAATACTGGGTATTTACCCAAAGAATACAAAAACATTAATTCAAAGGGATACATGCACCCCTATGTTTATAGCGATATTATTTACAATAGCCAAGATATGGAAGCAGCCCAAGTGTCCATTGATTCATGAATGAATAAAGAAGATGTGATACACACACACACACACTGCATGCACACCACACAATGGAATATTATTCAGCTATAAATAAGAATGAATTCTTTCCATTTGCAATGACATGGATAGGCCAAAGAGTATAATGTTATGTGAAATAAGTCAGACAGAGAAAGACAAATGCCATATGATTTCTCTCATGTGTGGAATTTAAGAAACAAAACAAACAAAGGAAAAAATGAGAGAGAGAGAGACACTTTTTAATTATAGAGAACAATATGATGTCTACCAGAGGTGAGGTGGGTGTAGGGATTGGTTAAGTAGGTGATGGAAATTAAAGAGTGCACTTGTTGTGATGAGCACAGAATGATGTGTGGAAGTGTTGAATTACTATTCTGTACACCTGAAATTAATATAACACTGTATTTTAACTAACTGGAATTATAATAAAAACTTAAAATATGTATACTGTACTAGTTCTTTGGGGTCTAGTTTCCAATGGAGAATCTACAGTAATTGCAATTGTTGTTCTATAGGTAGTTTGTCCCCTATATTTTGTTACTTTTATAGGTGTTTTATTTCTTTTTTCTTTTTCCATTGTCTAGTTTTCAGCAGTTTGATTCCAATGTATATGGAAATGGATTTTCTTAGGTTTATTTTACTTGGGGTTTGCTCACCTTCTTCAATCTGTAGGTTTATGTCTTTTATCAAACTAGAGAACTTTTATGTCATTATTACTTCAAATATTTTTTTGAACTGCAATCATTATCCCCTCTTCCTGGATTGCAGCCACACTAATGTTAGACTTTTGGTGTTGTTCCAAAGGTGGTTGAAACTCTGTTAACTTATTTTTTATCTTTTTCTCTTTCTATTGGAAATACTGAATAATTTCTATTAATCTATCTGTAAGTTTGTTGATTCTTTTGTTCTATTATTTCAATTCTGCTACTGAGTGTATCAGTGACTATTTTTATTTCAGTTAAGGTATATTCAGTTCTAAAATTTCCATTTGGTTTTCCTTATGCCTCTGTTGATACTTAGTATGTTTAATAGAATGTTTGCAATTATTTATCAAGGAATTATATAACAACTGCTTTTATGTCTTTGTCAGATAATTCCAACATCTATGTCATCTTGTCATTGGCCTCTGTTGACTTTTTTTATTATTAAAAAAAATTTAATGTTTATTTATTTTTGAGAGAAATAGAGACAGAATGTGAGCAGAAGAGGGAGTGTGTCAGAGAGAGGGAGACACAGAATCTGAAGTAGGCTTCAGGCTCTGAGCTGTCAGCACAAAGCCCGATATGGGGTTCAAACCCATGAATCATGAGATCATGACTTGAGCTATAGTCGGCCAATTAACCATCCAAGCCACCCAGGTGCCTTGGCCTCTGTTGACTATTTCTCATGTGACTTGATAGTTTCACAATTTTTTGTAAACTGAGTAACTTTGAATTGTATATTGGATATTTTTGTTGTAGCAGGTAGTTGATATTGTTAAGTTTTTAGGCTAAAGATTCTACTCCACATTCATTGAGCTAATACTCGAAGGTCAGTCCAGTTTTCAGAGCTTTGCAGTGCCATTCAGATACATCTATTTGTGAGTCATCCAGTGGTCTATCTGGCACCTGGGTGGAGATCTACCCATTAAGTCGGTTCTTCAAAGTCTTCTATATGCTAATTTGTGTCCTATTCATGGACACACTAATTGTTAGTGGACCTAGGAGTTTATAATTAACTTTGTAGAGTTGCTTTCCCAAGCTCTTCTTTCTCTGCTATCAAGTTTTGTTTTTTGTTTTGATTCCCAAAGTATTCCTCTTTTTGTTGCACCAGGAGACAATTTCTACTTTTGTGATTGACTTGTACCACATCCAACTGGCTGAGACAGAGAGCAAGAAAAAGAGAGTTAGAGAGAAAGAGAAAAGGAAAACAGTAAGGTTTTGGCCTATAATCAAGGAGCACCAGTTTTACTGAATGGAGAGAAAGATTTCCACCCTAGGTTTGGTTCCTATAGGCTCTTATTGCCAGTGTGGGATTCCTTGGAAGATGGGGTATAAAAGACTGGATAAAACAAAAAACAAAAATGGGACTTTCTCCCTTCCCTCTCTGAGTATAACAATTCCTTTTTCTACTGATCAAGATAGAATATTTCTGTATCTTTCTCTTACTCTGCCCCATTTTACTTGCTAGTTGGGTTGACTTTAGGTTGGGAGACACTGGGGTAAGAAAAGTCATGGTAAACTCAGCACAGATTTGGTGGTACACTGGATTCTGGTGTTCTTCCCTAAATTTCTTGTTGCTATTTGTTCGCAGAGTCCTCAAGTATTCTGTACAGATTTTATAGTTATTTTCAGTGAGAAAGGAAAGAAAACTTGTGTTTACTTCCTCTTACCTGGAACTGAAACCACCAATGAGACCGTGAAAATTTGGTTTAAAAAGTTTCTGACTCAAATTCCAGACTTGATACTAAATGTTTATATAATTGTAAAATCCTCTCCCTTGACATGTAATAATGATGTGGCTATTTATTCATTTTTCTATCACTCATATTCTGCTGTATGAACAAAACTTTATTTTTGTTTTGTTTTTGACTTATCATACAGGAGCTTTCTTCATTACCACATCATTATTTCACCCAAGATAAGATGCTTCCAAGGTGACGTTGGAAGAGGGCTAGTGTGAAAACTGTATAATCATAAACTTTCATACACTTAATATATTAGATGAAGACTTAAGTCTATCTATGGGCACCGACACCTCTGGAGCAGGGTTGAAAGTAACCCATGTCTAGGTGGTTTACTAGTGATGAAATATTAGATAGACATCAGATCTGGACTTATTTGTATACTGTGTGGAGTTAGTATTTTCATGAGAATTTCCATCTTGCCAACTTGAAAGTAAGGACAGTCTATCTGAGATTGCAGGGATTACATAAATTAATGTGCAAGTAGAGAGAAGCTTGAAGTTCAATTTGTTTAGGAAACTGAATGGAAAGATAAATGAGTCAGAGCTATGGAACACCTTGAATGTCTAGGGAATCTAGACTCTGAGACTAACAATGGTGAGTCTTTGAGGTTGTTAAAAGGATCAGCCAAATATTTAAATATGATATTGAGTAACTAAAACCTATTTATGATAAAAAAAAACCAAGAGGCACTAGCAATTTATAGGACTAAAGAATGTAATAAAACACCAAGCAACTTTATGATATGTTGCTAGGGTATAAAGATATTTATCTAAATTTCACTGACTCATTAAAAAAATCATCAAAGGAAGTACTTTAGAATGATAACAAACTTCAGAAATTGATTAGCTTTAAATGTCTTTGAAGAGTGTGTTTTTCTCATGTGTTTCTGATAGACAGTATCTGATAGATACTAAGACATTAGTTACCTAAGGAAAAATATTAGCTACCACTTAGCTTGCTTGTCATAGGCTGGTAATACTTGACATATATGAATGTACTGATTCTCATAGAAAGCTTAAAAAGTTTTACAAAGTTTACAATTACTCTGTATCATATATGGGGAAAACTGAGGCACAGAATATGAAAGACCTTGCCCAGCAACAAAACACTCCCAAAGGAACACATTTCTTTAATGTTTTTGGCATAATGTATTGTTTACATACTCCCAAAGCAAAAAAGTAATCTAAAAAAATCCATGAGAAAGTAAAATACAAGCAGCTCACCAACTAATTGTACTAAACACTTAGAAGATAGTTCATGCATTTACAAAGATGCAAAATCCCTTTACGTGTAGAATACACACACACACACACACACACACACACACACACACACGTATATTAATCTTCAAACAAGTGGAAGTGAAAAATCTTGATTGAAATGAAGAAATTGCTGGAAATTACAAGAGAAATTTTATAATAATCAGAACTGAAGTTCAAAGACAAATATAGGGGCGCCTGGGTGGCTCAGTCGGTTGAGCGCCCAACTTCAGCTCAGGTCATGATCTCACGGTTTGTGGGTTGAGCCCCTCGTCAGGTTCTGGGCTGACAGCTCAGAGCCTGGAGCCTGCTTAAGATTCTGTGTCTTCCTCTCTCTCTCTGCGCCCCCCGGCCCCCCCCCGCCCGCTCACACTCTGTCAATCTCTCTCAAAAAAAAATAAATAAACATTAAAAAAATTTTCAAAGACAAATACAAAATTAAAATATAGGACAGGTTTGTATACCCACTCAGATTCCTCAAGCAAAAAACAATTCTTTTAACTGCTGTGCAAGTGATATGTTATGATATCTGGTGAGAAACTATTAAAACATATCCATAAACACTAACCGAATTACTTTATTGATAAGAAATATTTCATTATTTGTTGCCAAATATGCACCTGCATTTCCTTTCTTCTGGAGGTACATTCATAAAACTTTTAGATGAAAATAACAATTTAGAACATGTAGACATGAAAGACTATTGTAATCCTCAATTTTAAAAGATCTTCTTGGAAGAATGGTTTCTGATCAAATGTCAATACCACATTCAAGTGTTTTGACATCTTTAATTTCCACTATCATAACAAAATTGTCTAAATTTTTATTCTAGAGTGTTATCTATAGACATCTGTATTAGGCATAAAGATCTTTACATGGACAAAGAAACAGCCTCTACACTGTCAATCTTAAATGTGCTCTGCATGAATTTAATTATTTATCCTTTGTTGTTGATAATACTTACAATGTTTTTTTGTTCAATAATTTGCTATTCAATATTTTTTAAGCTGAAAATGATCCAAGTGTTCAATGTGAATTTTAGCATAATGCTAGCTAGAGGTTTTCAATAAATATGAGTTGCTTACCTACTTTGGGATAAACTGTCTAGATATTTTTCTCATTTCTGAGTTAAGTACATAATTTATTTTGTTATAATGTTCAAAATGATTGTATTTACATTTTATAAATTATCTTTTCATAATTACCTTAACTTCCCCACTCATTATTCCATTTCCAAGTTTGTCTTTTTGTGATTTAACTTGTTTCTTTATTGAATTGTTTAAAATTTGGGAATTTGTTTTTTTTTTAACTTGAGAATCTTTTCTTGGATTTACTTACCTATATTTTATTCTTTGCTAATTCACTGATTTTTTTTGTCTGTTAATGTTTTTTAGTTCTGGTTTAGTTAATTTATTGATTTATTGTTACTATTTTATATGTTAATATGATTTCTTAAGGCATATTAATAAATTAATTTATTCCAAATATATTTAATATTTACTGTCTTAGTTTTGTCTCTTTCTTGCAGTATCAACATTGAAGTTTATTGAGTCTTTGAAATATTTTCTGAATTTATGAATTTCTCTGTTTGTGTTTTGATTTTAAAATGTCATTTGCTATGTTTGCCTCATATTGATAATGAAATTAATTATTCATAATAAAGCTAAAGTCAACAAGATGCTAGTTTTTTCTGTTGATCTTTAATAATTATTATTTAGGTTTACCAGCATGCTTTGCCAGTGACTTTGCTCACATTCTATTCTTGCATTCTTCTCCTTCATTCTGTCCTTGATTTTCATCTTATCAAGGTACACTTTTTAAAATTCTTCCAGCTGTGGCCGATGTGTAAATCTTAGTGTTTTTGTTTTGTTTTGTATTGTTTGTTTTTGTTTTTCTAGTTTCAGGTGTATAATTGAATGATTCATCACTTACATAAAACACCCAGTGCTTATCACAACAAGTGCCCTCCTTAATAGCCGTTACCCACTTAGCCCATCTTCCACCCACCTCCTTCCATCAACCCTCAGTTTGTTTTATGATTTGCCACTCTTTTTCCCTCATATGTTCATCTATTTTGTTTCTTAAATTCCACATATGAATGAAATCATATGGTGTTTGTGTTTTGCTGTCTAACTTATTTCACTTAGCATAATACTCTATCCATGTCATTGCAATTGACAAGATTTCATTCTATTTTATGACTGAGTAATACTCCATTGTATATATATACCACATCTTTATCCATTCATCTATCAAGGGACACTTAAGCTCTTTCCATAACGTGACTATTGTTGATAATGTTGTTTTAACCATCATGGTGTGTATATCCCTTCAAATCAGTATTTTTGTATCCTTTGGATAAATACCTAGTGGTGCAATTGCTGGATCCTAGTTTTTGAGGAACACCCATACTGTTTTCCAGAGTGGCTGCACCAGTTTGCATTCCCACCAACAATGTTCCAGTAGGGTTTCCCTTTCTCCACATCCTTGCCAACACCTGGTGTTTCCTGTGTTATTAATTTTAGCCATTCTGACAGGTGTGAGGTGATATTTCATTCTAGTTTTGATATGTATTTCTCTGATGATGAGTGCTTTCAAGCACATCTTTCATGTGTCTACTAGCCATTTGCATGTCTTCTTTGGAAAAATGTCTCTTCATATTTTCTGCCCATTTTTTAACTGGATTATTTGGTTTTGGATGTTCAGTTTTATTAGTTCTTCATATATTTTGAATACTAATTCTCTATCAGATATATCATTTGGGAATATCTTCTCCTATTCTGTAGGTTTTCTTTTAGTTTTGTTGATTGTTTCCTTTGCTGTGCAGAAGGTTTTTATTTTGATGTAATGTCAATAGTTTATTTTTGCTTCTGTTTCCCTTGCCTCAGGAGGTATATCTAGTAAGACGTTGCTACGGCCAATGTCAAAGAGGTACTGCCTCTATTCTCCTCTAAGAATTTGATGGTTTCCTGTCCTGCATTTAAGTCTTTCATCCATTTTGAATTTATATTTGTGTATGGTATAAGAAAGTGGTCCAGTTTCATTCTTTTGCATGTATTGTCCAGTTTTCCTAATACCATTTGTTGAAGAAACTGTCTCTTTCCCATAGGATACTCTTTCCTGCTTTGTTAAAGATTAGTTGACCATTTAGTTGTGGATTCATTTCTGGGTTTTCTATTCTGTTCCATTGACCTATGTGTCTGTTTTTATACCATACCATACTGTCTTGATCATATTGTAGTATATGCAGTAGTATAATTTTAAGCCTTGTAGTATAGTTTGAAGTCTGGAATTGTGATGCCTCAAGCATTGCTTTTCTTTTTCAAGATTGCTCTGTCTGTTTGGGGGTCTTCTGTGGTTCCATAAAAATTTTAGGATTTTTCTAGCTCTATCAAAAATGCTGGTGGTATTTTGATAGGGATTGCATTAAATGTGTAGATTGCTTTGGGTAGTATAGACATTTTAACAATATTTTTTCTTTAAATCCATGAGCATAGAATGTTTTTCCATTTCTTTGTGTCCTCTTCAATTTCGTTCATCAGTGTTTTACAGTTTTCAGAATACACATCTTTTACTTCTTTGTTTAGATTTATTCCTAGGTATGCTATGGTTTTTGGTGCATTGTAAATGGAATTGATTCCTCAATTTCTCTTTCTGCTGCTTCCTTATTGATGTATAGAAATGCAACCGATTTCTATACATTGATTTTGTATCCTATAACTTTACTGGATTTGTGTTATCAGTTCTAGCAAAATTTTTGGTGGATTCTTTTGGGTTTTCTACATAGAGTATCATGTATTCTGCAAATACTGAAAGTTTGACTTCTTCCTTGCCCATTTGATGCCTTTTTTTTTCCTCTTTGTTTTCTGATTGCTGAGACTAGGACTTCCAGTATTATGTAAACAACAATAATCAGAGTAGACAGCACTGTCTTATTCCTAACTATAGAGGAAAAGCGCTCAGTTTTTCCCCATTGAGGATAATATTGGCTGTGGGTTTTTTGTATATGGCCTTTATGATGTTGAGGTATGTTCTCTCTATCTCTACCTTGTAGAGGGTTTTTATCACAAATAGATGCTTTACTTTGTCAAATGCTTTTTCTACAGCTATTGAGAGGATCATATGGTACTAGTCCTTTCTTTTATTAATGTGGTGTATCACATTGATTTATGAATATTGAACCACTCTTATAGCACAGAGACAAATCCCACTTGATCATATTGAGTGACTCTTTTTAATGTATTGTTGGAGTCCATTTGCTAGTATTTTGTTGAGAATTTTTGCATCCATGTTCATCAAGGATATTGGCCTATAGTTCTCCTTTTTAGTGGAGTCTGGTTTTGAATCAAGGTAATGCTGGCCTCATAGAATGAGTTTGGGAATTTTCCTTCCTTTTCTTTTCTTTTCTTTTCTTTTCTTTTCTTTTCTTTTCTTTTCCTTTCTTGTTTTAATAGTTTGAGAAGAATAGGTATTAACTCTTCTTTAAATATTTGTTAGAATTACCCTTCGAAGCATTTGGCCCTGAAACTAATGGTTGTTGGGAGATTTTTGGTTACTGATTCAATTTCTTTGCTGGTTATGGGCTTGTTCTAGTTCTTCCATTTCTTTCTCCTTCAGGTTTGGTAGTTTATATGTTTCTAGGAATTTATCCATTTCTTCCAAATTGTCAAATTTGTTAGCATATACTTTTTCATAATATTCTCTTATAATTATTTATATTTCTGTGGTGTTTACTGTTATTTCTCCCCTTTCATTTGTGATTTTATTTATTTGAGTCCATTCTCTTTTCTTTTTGATAAATCTAGCTAGGGGATTACCAATTTTATTATTTTTTTCAAAAAACCATATCTCCTGTCTTCGTTGATCTGTTCTACCATGTTTTTGTTTATTTGTTTGTTTGTTTATGTATCATTTACTTCTGCTCTAATCTTTATTTCCCTTCTTCTGCTGGCTTTAGGCTTCATTTGATGTTCTTTTTCTAGCTCCTTTAGGTGTAAGGTTTGGTTGTGGGAGATTTTTGTTGCTTCTTGAGCTTCTGTATTGCTATACACTACTCTCTTAGGACTGCTTTTGCTGCATTCCAAAGGTTTTGGACCATAATGTTTTCATTTTCATTTGTTTGCATGTATTTTTAAAGTTGTTTTTTTTTTTTTTTTTTAATTTTCTGGCTGACCCATTCATTCTTTAGTAGCATGTTGTTTAACATCTATGTATTTGTGGTCTTTCCAATTATTTTCTTGTGGTTGACTTCAAATTTCATAGCATTTTGGTCAGAAAATATGCACGGTAAGATTTCAATCTTTTTGTATTTTTCGAGGCCTAATTTGTGACCTACTATGTGATCTATTCTGGAGAATGCCCCATGTGCACTTGAAAAGAGTGTGTATTCTGTTGCTTTAGGATGAAATGTTCTGAATACATCTGTTAAGTCCACCTAGTCCAGTGTATTATTCAAAGCAATTGTTTCCCCATTGATTTTTTGCTTAGATGATCTGTCCATTGCTTTAAGTGGGGTGTTAAAGTCCCCTACTTTAATGTATTGTTATCAATGAGTTCCTTTATGTTGGTTATTAATTGATTTATATATTTGGGTGTTTCCTATTTGGGGTATAAATATTTATAATTTTTAGATCTTTTTGTTGGATAGGACCCTTTATTATGATATAGTGCTCTTCTTCATCTCTTGTTACAGTCTTTTGTTTAAAACTCAGTTTTTCTGGGAGTGTCTGAGTGGCTCAGTCATTTAAGCATCCACACCAATTCAAGATACCTTTATCTCTCATCTAGACTATCATGTAGCCTCTTGACTTGCAGTCCTTTTTGTGCTCCCTTTTTTTGGACCATTATTCTATATTCTTTATATAAAACCCCAAGTAATCCTTTTTAAAAGCAGAAATGAGGTGCCTTCATGGCTCAATTGGTCAAGCATCTAACTCTTGATTTTGGCTCAGGTCATGATCTCACGGTTCATAAGTTTGAGTCTTGCATCCAGCTCTGCACTGATGGCATGGAGTCTGCTTGGGATTCTCTTTCTCCCTCTCTCTGCCCTTCCACTGTTCTCTCTCTCTCTCTCTCTCTCTCTCTCAAGAATAAATAAATATATATATTTTAAAAGAACAGCAGTTGGGCCATGTCACTCACTTGCTTTAAATCTCTAAAGGCTTCTTGTATTTAGAATAAACTCTAATTTTTTCTTAATATGGTCTTCAAGGTTCAATATCAAGTGGTTCCATTTGTGTTTCTGATCTCATCACTTATGAGTTTTCTGTTATTTGCCAAATTCAATGACACTCAAGTGCATTCATTTAAGAAAATATTAGAAAATATTCTTAAACATTTAGTGCATTTCATGTACTTTTTAGGGCTTTATGATATATCTGCTAAAATTATGCAAATAAATATATTTAACTGTGGAATTTTCTTTCTGAATAATTTGAAACAGTTAAGGGTTAATTTTATTACACGAGTTTTAACTAAATTTAAAAAAAAGAAAGAAAAACAAATGCAACAAATGGAAAACAAGGGTAAATATGGTAGACGTTAATCCAAATATATAAATAATCACACTAAATATGCCTGGTTTAAATATACCAACTAAAAGCTGGAGATTGTCAGAACGAATAACAAAACGAGAGTCAACTACCTATTGTTTACAAAAAAAAAAAAAGTTTAAAAATAAAAATGAAGAGATTAAAACTAAAGAGATGGTGAGAGATATGCTATCTTAACACTAATTTAAAAAAAAAGCTATAGTAGCTCTATTAGTTTCAGACAAATCAGACTTCAGAACAAAGAAAATAAAGAGGCATACAGGGGCATTATATATCGATAAATGAGTTAATTTTTCAAGAACACATAGCAATCCTTAATTTATATGCATCTAGCAAAAGTGTGTGAAGATATATGAGGCAAAAACTGTTAGACTCCAAGGAGAAATAGATAAATCTATTATCACAGGTGGAAATTTTAATGCCTCTCTATCAGAAATGGACAGATCTTGGAGGCATAAATGAGTAAGCATATAGTTGAACTAAACAACACCATCAACCGGATCTAACTAACCCTTATAAAATACTTCCAACAAGTACAAAATGCCTACTGCTTTCAAGTGCACATGGAGCATTGATATATACCAAGATAGACCACATTTTGGGCCATAAAACACACTTTAACAAATTTAAAATAGAGAAATTCTACAACATGTACTCTCATAACACAATGGAATTAAGCTAAAAATTAATTGCAGATAGCTAGTTGCTGGTAAATTTTAAAATTCTTGGAGATTAAACAACATACTTCTACATAACACGTGGGTCAAAGAAGAAATCTCAAGGCAAATTTAAAAATATTTTAGACTAAATGAAAATACAAATATTATTTACCAATTTGTTTTCATCTAACAAAATCTATGCTTAGAGGAAATTTATAACATTAAACATATATTAGAAACATTAAAAAAATCCAAAATCTGTAATCTAAGTTTCTACTCTACAAAATTGAGAAAGAAAAGCAAATTAAATCCAAAGTAAGGAAAAGAAAATAAATTGTAATAACTAGAGCAGAAGCCAATGAAATTTATAACAAAAAATTATTAGAGATAATCAACAAAACCAAAAATAGTGACAAAATCAATAAAATTGGTGAACTTCTGTGTTTCATGAAAAAAGAGAGAATACACAAATTAAATCCATTAATGTAAGAGGAGCTAACACTATGGACTTAATAATTTTGAGGAATTAGACAATTTCTTGAAAGATGTGGCCTACTAAAATTCAGACAAGTGGAAATAAGTTTATCTAGCAAATAAATTCAATCAATACCTATTAATCTTCCACACACACACAAACACACACAAATTCACTAGGCACAAATAATTTCCCTGGTGAATTCTTGCAAACATTTGACAAATAAATGAATTTTCTAAAATCATTACCAGAAAATAGAAGCAGAGGGAACACTTTCTAATTCATTTTATGTGTTCAGTATTACCAAAATCAAATAAAACATTATGAGATAAAAATTATAGATTAATATCTCTTGATGAGGCACTAAGAAATGTATAGAATTTCTTTTTAATGTTTATTTATTTTTGAGAGAGAGAGAGAGAAAGCGTGGTCAGGGAGGAGCAGAAAGAGAGGGAGACACAGAATCTGAAGCAGGCTCCAGGCTCTGAGGTGTCAGCATAGAGCCCAACGCGGGGCTCGAACCCATAAACTGCGAGATCATTACCCAAAGTTGGACACTTAACCAATTGAGCCACTCAGGTGCCCTGAAATGTACAGAATGTTAAATCATATTGTACACCTGAAACTAATATACTGGAATAAAAAATCTTTTATGAATACAGATAATGATAATAATGAAAAAAATATTGCTAAATTGAATCCAACTGTGTGTAAAAGGAAAGACATACAACTACCCAGTTGGATACAGTCTGAGCATGCAAATCTAGTTCAGTATTTGAAAATCAAGTAATGTAGTCCATCACATCAACCAGCTAAAAGAGAAAAAAATATCAATATTTGCAGAAAAAAAATTTTACTAAATCTAATAACATTTCACAGTAAAATCTCTCAGAAAACTAGGAATAGAGTGGAACTTTCACAAATTGACAAAGAACATTTACAAAAACATAAGCTAATATCATACTGGTAAGAAATTAGATACTTTCTCTAAGATTAGGCATAAGGCAAGGAGTCTTCTCTCACCACTTCAATTTATCTCCACACTAGAAATCCCAGCATGAAGGCAGGAAAATGAAGAAAAGGTAATAAATGGAACAGAGAGAAGTAAAACTGTCTTTGCATAAAGATGGTATGTTTGTCCATGTAGAAAATCCTAAAAGTTCAACTAAAGATCTTCTAAAATTAGTCACCGTTTATGTCAAGGTTGCAGTACACAAGGTTAATATATAAAGTCAACTGCTTTTTTATAAACCAACAACAAACAAGTGGAAATAAAAAAAACAGCTTTACACTGGCACACAAAAAATGAAATACTTAATTTTAATTCTAACAAGATACACACAAGACTTATATGAAGAAAACTGTGAAACTCTAATTTAAAAACTCAAAAGAAATGTAAGTAAATGAAGAATATTCCATATTAATGGATTGTTAATAAATCAGTTCTTCCCAATTTAGTATATAGATTCCAAGCAACGCAAATCAAAATCCCAGTAATTTATTTTTTTTTGGATATCGACAACTGATTCTGAAGTTTATGTAGAGTCAAAAGACCCAGAGTAACCAACACAATACTGAAGAAAAAGAACAGTCAGATGACTGGCACTATCTGAATTAAACTATAAATCTACAGTAATTAAGACAGTGTGGTAATGGTAAAAGAACAGCTATGTTGATCAATGAAACAGAATAGAAAGGCCAGAAATAGACTCCAGACAGATATAATCAACTAACCCTTGACAAAGTGCCAAAGACAATTCAATGGGAAATGGGAAAAGGATCATTTTTTCAACAAATGGTGTTGGAATAAGTGGGCATCAACACCCACACAAAATGAATTTAGACACAGACCTTACACCTTTCACAAGAAATAGCTATAGATCTTAATGTATAATGTAAACTGTAATAGTTATAGAAGATAGTATAAGAGAAAATTTAGCTGAACTTGGGTGTAGTGATGAGTTTTTAGGATACACATTAAAGCACAACACATGAAAGAAAAAGTTGATAAATTGGACTCATTACAATCTAAAAACCTCTGTTCTGGAAAAGCCACTGTTAAGAGACTAGAAAGGGAAGTTATAGACTGGAGAACATTAGCAAAATACATAGGTGATAAAGGTCTTTATCCAAAATATCCAAAAAATTCTTAAAACTCCACAAACAGAAAGCAAATAACAATTTTTAAAAAATGGGCAAAAGGTCTGAAGAGACACCTCACCAAACAGATGGCAAGTGAGCATAGGAAAAGATGCTGATCATATGTCGATAAAGAATTGCAAATTAAAACAAGGAGACACGTCTACACACTTATTAGATAGACTAAAATCCAAAACACTGAGGATACCATATGCTGGCAGAGATCTGGGGCAACAAGAACTCTGATCCTTTGCTGGTGGGAATGTACAATGGTAAAGCCTCTTTGAAAGGGAGTTTGACAGCTTCTTACAAAGCTAAACATTCGCTTATCATATGATTCAGCAATTCTGCTCCTTGGTATTTACGCAATTGATTGAAAATATTTGTTGACACAAAAACCTGCACAGGAATGTTTGTTTGTAAGAGTTTTATTCATAATTGCCTAAAAATGGAAGCAGTCAATATGTCTTTCAATAGGTGAATGGGTAACTAAACTGTGGTACATTCACACAATGGAATATTATCCAGAAAAAAAAATTAAGTTTATGTATTTATTTATTTTTTAGAGAGACCACAAGTGGGCAAAGAAAAGAGAGAGAGAGAGAGAGAGAGAGAGAGAGAGAGAGAGAATCTCAAGCAGGCTCCATGCTGTCAGTGCACAGCCTGATACAGGGTTTGAACTCACAAACCGTGAGATCATGACCTGAGCCTAAATCAAGAGTTGATTGATTAACTGAGCCACCCAGGCATCCCTGAAAATTTTTTAAAAATGAACAACAGTCCACCAAAAGACATGGAGAAGCATGACCACATTGCTAAATCAAAGAAGCCAGTCTGATAAGGCTATTCACAGTAGATTTCAACTATATGACATTTTGGAATAGGCAAAACTAAAGGTGTAGTAAAAATATCACTGGTTGCCAGTGGCTTGTAGACAGGGAGAAAAGAAAAATAGGTCGAGTAGAGATGTCTATGATAGTGAAACTGTTCTGTAAGATACTGTAATAGAACATACTTAACATGCATTTTTTTAAACCCATAGAGCTGTACAACAAAAAAAGTGAAGGCTGAAGCACCTGAGTGACTCAGTCCCTTAAGCATCCTCCTCTTGGTTTCTGTTCAGGTATGATCTCACAGTTCCTGAGATCTAGCCTCAGGTCAAGCTCTGACAGCACATGGCCTGCTTGGGATTCTCTCTCCCCCTCTCTCTGCCCTTCAACCACCTCTTTCTCTCAAAATAAATAAAAACTTTTAAAAATAAGAAAAAACTTTAAAGAAACAACAAAGGGTGAAATTTAACAAGGACTTTAGCTAATAATTTATCAATATTGGTTCATTTATTGTAACAAGTATACTACATTAATTCAAAATGTTAATTATAGGGAAAAAATGTCTGCAGAGCAGTGTAAGAGGAGGAGTACATGGGAACTTTATGTACTTTATGTTCAATTTTCTGTAAACCTAGAGTGCTCTAAAAATAAAGTGTATTAAAGCACAAAAAGTTATAAAATATCAAATACATAAGAATATTCTGTTAATATACAAAGTTATAAATGTATGTGTGTGCTTAGGTGGGTATGTATGTACATATGTGTTTATGCATATGTGTGTGATTCTAAAATAAGCAATTGAATAAATGCTTATTAACACAGTTGCTGGCTCATGTTCTTGGTGTTTTGGGGTTTGTTTACATGTATGCACACACATAACACACTTTATATGTGCAGATGTGCACATATCTATTCTGAGACATTACATTGATGTATAATGTTCAGAGTATACATTTGTATATACACACATGTGTATACATTTTTATATATGTTGCAACTTTAAAGAATTTACATAAGGAAAATGGGGCCTTGACTGGTTATTTGATCGTAATTGTCCATTTGTCTAATTTATGCTAATATTGCACTTAAGGTTACAGTAGATTCATCATTTCTGTGAATGATTAGAAAGCCAAATCTATCCTCATTTCTATCATTCTTCATTATCTGTTGTTATTGTCCTTGTTTTGAATCTTCTCTGTCATCTGTCCTTTGTGTAAACTGAAGGACGTTTAAAATTCTGAATATCAAATTTTTTTGGAATTCTAATTGGAATAAGTCTACATTTATTAATGGATTTTAGTAATGTTGGCATTTTGATAGTAAGTATTTCTGTCCAACAATATGGTACAACTTTCCATTTTTTCAGTTTGTTTACATCCTCCAATAAGATGATTTACTTTCAAGTAGGTTCTTATATTTTTATTGTTCCAAAAATACTATTCATATATGAGTAGTTAAATTTGTTTTAAAACCTTTGTGAATTTTTTACATTTTAATTTTTTGTTAATTTTGAAAAAGTTACTGAATTTGAGTATTTTCTTGTATTCAGCAAGATTAACAAATTCTACCATTAGCTAAATTCTACTCTTATATAACTCAGAGCTTTGGTCTTTTTGATAAATTATTACTTAATTGGAAAAGATTCTTCTGTTCTTATAATTGTACCTATTTAAAGAAAAATTTTTTTTTAGTTTATTTTATGGAGTTTCCAAAACAATGCTAGGTAATAATAGTGGGTAACCTTATCTTGTACTAGACATTGACAGATATGGCTTTAAAATGTTTACTGTTTAAACAAAATTGTATTTTCATCTGTATGGCTTTTTTCACATTTAATTTATCTCTCCTCTGTCTTTTGGAGCTTTTATTAGGAATAGATGCTGAATATTAGCTAATTTCCTTTTGACATTCATTGTTTTATATCTCAAGTAGTAAATTTTGTTGACACGTCTCCTGATTGCTAGTTTCAAAATTAAATGGGGAACTTTTTATTTCTTTCTATGGTGTAACATAATTGTTAAGGATGAGCTGTTATTTAGAGGTGAACTATAAATAAAATAAATAGTTTGGATGAACGACTTTTAAAAGATAGTGTTTTTTTTTTGTCAACATCCAGCATAGAACATGTGTCATAAGATATGGTGAATGAGAGATTAAATGGATTTCACTTGATGAGGCTTCAGTAGGAGTTGTAAGGTAAGATCTCATTTCCAATTGTAGTAGGAATGTGCACAGGACATTTAATTTTTTTTTTTTAATTTTTTTTTCAACATTTTTTATTTATTTTTGGGACAGAGAGAGACAGAGCATGAACGGGGGAGGGGCAGAGAGAGAGGGAGACACAAAATCGGAAACAGGCTCCAGGCTCCAGGCTCCGAGCCATCAGCCCAGAGCCTGACGCAGGGCTCGAACTCACGAACTGCGAGATCGTGACCTGGCTGAAGTCGGACGCTTAACCGACTGCGCCACCCAGGCGCCCCATGGACATTTAATATTTTTAAATGTTTTATTTATTTTTGAGAGAGAGGGAGAGAGTACGAGTGGGAGAGGGGCAGAGAGAGAGGGAGACACAGGATCCAAGGAGGCTCCAGGCTCTGAGCTGTCAGCACAGAACCTGCTGTGGGACTTGAACTTGTGAACCATGAGATCATGACCTGAGCTGAAGTCAGACACTCAACTGACTGAGCCACCCAGGCACCCCATGAATGTACATAGGACACTTAAGGGGAAAGCTGAAATGGTGTTTAGTGTATTTCTGAGGGTACAGTGCAAAAGTTATGATTTGGAGCTGTCCAAAGGCCATTACTTATGTTAGAGATATGTTTACAAATCTGTCTCAAGTTTTTTTTCATTTTGTCAAAGTACAAAAAACACATACAAACACATACATTCACCGAAACATAACCCTGTGATTTACAGCTCACATCATGTGTTTGCCAATAAGGTGAGGAAAACTCGGTGGTTAGACAGAAAGTATCTTTACAACAATCTGCCCATCAGGGTTTGACATGCAGTAAAGGAGCAAAGAGTAAAATCTCATTTCAGCATACTTGGGGTCCCCTAAGATGTCTGTTGACTGCAGAGACAGTGCTTCTACTAGCTGATCTCAGCAGGGACACCATGAGCAGAGAGCATGTTTTTGCCTCATCTGATTGTCCCAAGAGGATGTGCAATGTTTCTATTTTATGATGCTAACTGGACATCACTGTTATTTTAACTATTCATTACTTGATATACCCCAATCGATCCAATACACTTACAATTCAAACACATACTTTACAAATTTAGTCTTATAAGCATGTGTTAATTTAGGCATAGTACTAGGGACTGTTTTAAAGTTATTTTATGACTAAATGCTGGGGGGGGGGGGATGCCCATTTCAATTCTTCTAGAGTCTTTATGGTTTTAGAGGTAAAGTTTTAAGTTTGATAAGGGAAAGGAAATCTCAAAGCATTATACAAATAACAATGTAGTAAGAGATAAATGCTTGGATGATGCTTATATATGTAATGATGAAAGATCATAATGGCAATGTGAAGCATGATTGGGTTTAACTGGCCAGGAGATTAGAAGAATGATTAACCTCAGGAATCTCTTGTGGGTGGGAGTTCCTTAATCTCTAGATGCTAGAGGGATAATGTAAGTAGAAGCCTGATGTCTTTTGTGATCCAGCTCTGAGGGGTGGCATGGTTCTGACCAAGAAATGAGGATGAATTATGATAACGGAAAGAGAAAGCAAGGGGTAAAATGTATAAGGCACTGAAGAAGTAAACTAAATGCAGTGACCTTGAGCACTCATGTGTACAAGTTTTCTGGCACCAGTATTTAAAACACCCCATTATGCTCTCAAAATATCCCAGTTCATAATTCATTGTTGATCCCCTGTGATAGGAAAGACAGGATAAAACAGGCAGAGAGGGAAAAGTTATGACCTTAGGTCCCTGGGTGCCGAAAAACACATATTTTGGAACAATGGTGGGAGTGTCTGACTGCAGCCAACCCCCTCAGGCTTAAGATTCTTCTTAAAAATGTAACAGATACCACCTCCTCCCTTAAGGATTCTATCAGGAATTTGACAAAAGACCTAACTAAAAATAATTAGTAGACCATAAAATGTATGACCCACAAAAAATGGTATGGCCATACACTACCCCTCACACAAGGGAATTGAGCCAATCAGGAA
Source organism: Herpailurus yagouaroundi (assembly GCF_014898765.1). Taxonomy (NCBI): domain Eukaryota; kingdom Metazoa; phylum Chordata; class Mammalia; order Carnivora; family Felidae; genus Herpailurus; species Herpailurus yagouaroundi. The sequence goes on from NW_024412407.1 coordinate 30,475,774, forward strand.
TGAACAATCCAGAACCTAGAGTTATCAAGCCAATAAGGGTAAAACCTGAGAAGGAATAAGGGGGAGGGAAACAAGAATCCTTGCCTGAAGTCGCAGGCATTCAGGCATTTGTTATGCCCAGAATTCGTGATCCCCAAAGACCACTAGGGAGCCGAGTCCGATGCAAAAGCAAAGAGCCTTTATTCGAGCTAGCTCGAGCTCAATCCCCGACGCAGCGGTGAGATACCAGGGAAAGAGAGCGAGTTTCAAAAGGACAAAGGTTTTATTGGGGCCTGGGGGCAGTTGGTGAGGTAATGGCTATGGCCTCAGCCGATTGGCTGGGGAAGGGTCCGAGTCCTGTTAGGCAGATGAGGGGGGGTTTACTCAAGGGGAGGAGGTGTGGTCAAGGTGAAGGACACGGAACAGGATGGAGTCGGCCAGCGTAGGCCCGCCCTTTCAGCATTCACCTTCAAATGTCCCCTTTCTGTAAAGATTGTAATCCTACTATTATTATTTTCTAATCTTTTACACTAATAAACGTATGACTGCTGCTTATTCTATGTCCACCTCTTCATTCTTTGAAGCCACAAGACAACGAACCCCAGGTATTGAGGCAAAAAATCCAGCAACACCCCTAATTAAGCACTTATATAATATGTTATATTGTTATATATAACTTCATTATTTTTTCCCCTCGCCTTGTCTCTTTTAACGGTGAAGGTAGATGGTAAGAGTGTGATATCCAGTTAAATCTGCGAACTTTGCAGTCAGAAAGAGTTAAGTTTTAATGGCAATTATACGACTTACTAGTTTTATGACATTTACCAAGTTACCCCTCTGAATCTTGCTGTCACTTTTGCCCCTTTATTAAATTCTTTCTCAAATTACCCACTTTGAGTATGCCATCTATTTCCCTCCGGGAACCTGACTTTTTCCCTATGTGACTACAATAAATTTCAAAGACCTGCAAAATTTAATACTTGTCACTCTTATTCCTAGAAAAATACTAAATATTGGTTTTCTATTCATTATACCTGTGAGTTAGATTTAGGAAAGCATATTGTAGAAGCCATGAATTTACATATTATTGCACATTAACATTGCATGTAATGATTCCTGAGTCCAATGAGGTGATGTTCTTAGCAACATATATCCTTGGTGGCTTTCATCAGAGATTCAAAAGTGTGTTTGCTCCTTCCTGATTATGCTATGCATGTTGTATACATATTTACCCTAAGGGTGAACTGAAAGCATTAAAAAAAACTCATCTTGAAATTTCACTGAATTATTAAATGATAGTTGAATTATTGTGATAGCTGAACATGACTAAATTATTAACTAATACCTAGGAGATGAATGGCTACTTTATTGGCTTAGCTATCGAGTGTGAGATCAAGTGATGTTTTTAATGTAAAGACTATAATTTAAAAGAAAAGGCCTGTTTTGTGATAACTTTAAAATTCTTATTTTACTACAGCCTTTTTTTTTCTCCACTCATTTGGTTATTTCAGCATTCTAATGCTTTAAATTCTGTCTCTAAGCTTATCACTCTTATGGACTTTAGATCAATGTCAAAGGTCTACTGCCAACTGTCTACTCAGTATTTTCACCTGATTGACAGGTAAGCTCCTCAGATTTTGAATATCACAGTAAAACCTTTTAATAACCTTCAAAGCATGTTCTTTCTAATATCATTAAATAAGAACTTCATCATTCCACAAAAAAATTCATTTATTTCTAATTTCTATTTTTTAATGTTTATTCATTTTGATAGATAATGAGTAAGCACAAGCAGGGGAGGGGCAGAGAGACAGAGGAAGAGAGAGAATCTCAAGCAGGCTCCAGGCTGTCAGCGCAGAGCCCAACTTGAGGCTCAATCTCACAAAATTCACAAACCGTGTGATCATGATCTGAGCTTAAATCAAGAGTCAGATGCTTAACTGACTTAGCCACCCAGGCGCCTCTCTCCTATTTTCAAAATACCTAGAGAGTAGAACTTCTATTTCACTATGTTCCTTGCAGCATACACTTGAACCAATCTCTCTTTCATAGATTTTTACTACAGGTTCCTAACTAAACCTTCTACTCCACCCAAACCTTCTTTTGTCTACTCTGAACACAGCAATGATAGTTCTTGCATCAGCATTTGATCATGACACTTGTTTTCTCAAAACCCACCAACAGCTTCCCATCTCACTTTGAGTAGATGATGAACTTGAGGTTTTCACATGATTTGCTCTCTTGTTGGCTTTCTGATCTTGGCTCCTATGATTCAACCCCTTGCTCACTCACCTTCATCACACTTGTCTTCCTTCATGTTCCTGAGCTTGCCAGACATGCTTCCATGATAGAATCTTTGCTCACCCTCTCCTTGTGCCCAGGATTGCTCTTCTTCTTCATATCCACATGGCTTCATGGCTTGTTGTTTCATACCTTCAGACTTATTCACATCACTTCAATGTACCCTATATGACTCCCCCTTTAAAAAATTGCAAACACTCTCCATCCTCTCTATTTACTGTACTTCTTACTATTTTGTTTATTTTTATGGTTTTTATCACTCCATCTTCCATAATATATATTTTGCTAAGACTATATTTAAAACAAAACAAAACAAAACAAAACAAAACAAAACACTTCTTCCTGTAAGACACTCTCAGACTTTCAGACACGTGGTGGCAGGGATTTTTACTTGGTTACTATCATATTCTCAATCTCTAAAAGATGCTTGGCACTTTCCAAAACTCAATAAATATGTGTTGAGTGAATAAAAACTGTAGAAAATCAGCTACAAAAATCCTAAAAATAAATAATAACCTCAGCTTTTCGTACTTAGTTCTAAGCAATTTGTTTTCTGCTTCCTAGTCTACTCTCTATAACCCAACTTTTAATCCCACCATATGAAATACTGTCTCTTGGAGGTTTTGATAACAATCTTTTTATTTTTAAGCTGATAAGATTATTTTAGCTATGAGGTCATTGGCCTTGTAATTCTTTCCACTAATTAACAGTAAAATGCTGGGCCCACCTATTGGAAAAAGTTAAATCTGCTACTAATTCTGATAATAAATTATTAATAGTGGGTTCCTGTGTTCATCAGTAAGTATATTTCATCTGTCTATAGGTATAAGGATATGCCTATTCTTGATGGTTTTTATCACTACAAAAATTCAAAAAGATAATGGAATAGCAAGGTAAAATTCATCTAGAAAATAGGGTTTTCAGCTCTCCAATTAAGACTGAACTTACAAAATCACGCTAAGATGTTTTAGTGTTCATAGAGGTTCAGAATATTATCTTATTCAATGTTTATACAGTGGTTTGAATTATGTAGCTTAAGTTTTTTTTCACAAGTCAACATATTCTTAGAGAAAATATAGAGAATAACCAAATATGGCTGTTACCAGTTGTTTGTATGCTCACTTATTTACAGAATTAACTTACTTGCCATCCTTAATTTGTTGGCTTTCATTAGCTTCAACAATTTCTTTCTGGGATCTAAAGCTCCTATAATTCTACAGATTTATTTTAAAAGTGCACACGAAGACATTTCAAGTAGATATAAATCAAGGAAATATTTCGTGATGAGAAAATAGCATCTGGGTACATACCATGATCACAGAGTGGACATCATGAGGTCAAGTTCAATGAATATGTATTTTCTCCTTAGTACAAATAGTTAATGATGCAGATCTCTGCCTATCTGGATAAGGAAGAGAATAAATGAGAATTAGAAAAGTTCTTGTAAATCATCCAGACAATTTTTTTTCTGCCATATGGGAGGAAAATGAAGCCCAGCCAGAAAAAGAGATTTAATTCATTGAGAATAAGACTGCATCATGTTAATATAACTAAACTAAAATAAGTTACAGATAAAACAATTCAGAAAATATTTGTACAGTTGACTATACAAAGTCACAAGTTAGCAATCTAATGGAATTCTGAAATGGCCTTTTATAGGCACAGTTAAGGCATCAGCTTGAAGACTACATCCTACTGCACAAATGTGTGTAGGCGTCTGTTATATGGTTCTGTGTCCCTGATAGCTAGACTACACAGGTCCTGAAACGAAGTGTTGGAGGAAGGAATGACCACTCCCACAATCCTTTTCTGTGTTCCACTTACAGAATATGTACTTCCCATCTTGTACATATTCAGGATCTATGTGATTGAATATTTGGTTTTTGAGGAATAGAGAACACTTCTATAATAGTACAGGGTTATAAAAAATTAACTTCTGTTTGGGGATCTCTTACCAGAAGACTTAGTAGGAAAAGAAGGGAGGCAGGTATTTTATTATCATTAAAATATAAAATTGTTTCTACCTAATTGGTACAGGGAGCAGTTTTGAACTCATTGAATTCACTGGGATGCCCCTTGGTGTTCTTGCCTTGGCAATAGCTTTGTAATGACAATTGAAACAGCCAAAATCAGACAGAGACATGGTAACAGGAACTCAATCCCTTCAGGAATGAGGGCCTGCCTGGTTTAAACCACTTATTAAGCAACCAAATTGCTGTTGGAGGACCAACTACAATAGGAGGGATCTACAACTTTTTCCAGTAACACTTCCGTTTTAACGTTTTATTTACTTATTTAGAAATTATAACTAACTCTTTTAGAGTTTCTGGACCTAATTCCAATGTGTGGGGAATGCCCCCTCTTCCCTCTATAACACCAAGCAATTCTGGAACACTAGCAGAATATTAGAGACTTTAACACCATTCTAGCATTATCTATACAGAGATAACATCAGATTCCATAAGTGATAGCTTCAGTCCTTTAAGACTGCCTCCCACCCCCACTTCAGATACCAATTGCAAGACCTAGACTGTTACCTGTGCTTCTGAATAACCATCTATAGATTACAGGTTCCAACAACCTTCTCCTTAAGTTCAATTAATTTGGTAAACAGCTCACAGAACTCAGAAAAACAACAGTTTGTAAACTTTACCAGTTTATATGTTAAAGGACACAAACCAACATCCAGATAAAAGATACATAAAGTATGGAGAAAGGTCATGGAACTTCTATGCCCTCTCTAGGTACACTATTCTCCCCACATAACCACATGTTCATCAACCCAGAAGCAATCTGATTCTAGTCCTTTTCAATTTTTTAGGAGGCTTCATTACATAATCACGATTGACTAGGTCATTGGCCACAGACTGATTCAACCTCCAGCACCTCTTGTGGAGGAGCAGGTCTGGAAGATGGTGGGAACTCAAACTTCCAATCCTCTAATCACACACTGGATCCTCCAGGCAACTAATCTCCACCCCTGGGTGGGGTCCAAAAGCTGTTTTCATTAACATAACAAAAGAACCTTAATCATCCTTATCATAGGAAATTCTAAGGATTTTAGGAGCTATGTGCCAGGTACATCGGACAAAGACCAAATGTGTATGAGAAATATATTTTGGTCATCTAAATGACCAAATTAATATTTCTTATAATTTTTTTTTAACGTTTATTTATTTTTGAGAGAGAGAGAGACAGAGCATGAGCAGGGGTGGAGCAGAGGGAGAGAGGGAGATACAGAATCTGAAACAGGCTCTAGCTGTTAGCACAGAGCCCAACTCGGGGCTAGAACTCGGGAACGAGAGATCTCGGGGCGAGAGATCATAACCTAGGCTGAAGTCGGACTCTCAACCAATGAACCACCCAGATACCCTAATAAATATTTCTTATAAATCATAATATTGCAGTAACCATCACCTTAAAGAATAAGTGGTACATAAAAGTGAATGACCTTAGTGTGGGCACTGACTAGATCTGAACTGTGCAAAAGGTACAGCGTAGTAGATGGTATCAACAGCAAGCACTGTTTTGTGTACTCAGACCTAATGGGTTCTTACTGCAAACACCTTCAGCAAATGGCCTTGGGGCTTTCTGTGGCTGCCTGGACATATTCTGCATGTGCTTTCAGAGGAACCAATAAATGAACAGTTAAGTACTCTAGTTTCCTCATGGCTTGTGTAAGGCAACCTATCTATTTTCTTTATAGCTGCCCAGATGTTCCCATGGTAATTGAGCCCTACTTAACCACAGGAGTAATCTGTTTCCTAATGCATCTTGCATTGATGCCCTTTCCTTCCTTGTTTCACTTCTCTATTCCTCTACTGGTACTTTCTATTACTACTTTCCTAATAAACTACTAAACTATGCAATCAAATGCTTTTCTCAGTGTCTGCAATTGGAAAAATCTAACCTAAGACCTATTGTGTGTCAGATAAGTATTAAGAAACAACACCAGGATTGGGTACGAAGTGTTGGAGGCCTTATGGAGAATTGCCATTTTAAATATTTTTTTAAGGGAAAGTCTAATTGAGGAGCTGATATATAAGCAAAGATCTGAGGGAAGCTGTCAATGCCTGAAGGAAGAATATGCTAAGCAGGGAATACAGCAAAAAATATGAGACTGGAATATTTCCAGCATTTCTTGAAATAATGTGATGGCCATAGACTCTGAAGTAGAGTAAGAGAGTATAGTAGTATGATAGGAAAAGATAATATTTGGTAGGCAGGGAAGGAATGGTTAGGACCCGAGGTCCCTGGGTGGGGAAAAAGCACATATTTTGAAACAATGCTGGGAACATCTGATTACAGCAAAACCCCTCAGGCTTAAGGTTCCTCTTAAGAGTGTATGGGGTTCCTGGGTGCCCAGTTGGTGAAGCATCTGATTTCAGCTCAGGTCATGATCTCATAACTTCTGAGTTAGAGCCCTGCTTTGGGCTCTTTGCTGACAGCTCAGAGCCTGGAGGCTGCTTTGGATTCTGTCTCCTCTCTCCACCACCTCCTCCACTCATGATCTCTCTCTCTCTCTCTCAAAAACAAATAAACCGTAAAAATTTTAATAATAATAATAATAATAATAATAAATAATGTAATGGATACCACCTACTCCCCCTCAGATTCCCCTCAGGAATTTGACAAAAGACCTAACTAAAAGCAAGTAGTAGACCATAAAACATGTGACCCACAAGGAATGGTATGGCCATAGACTACCTTTCACACAATGGAATAGAGCCAATCAGTAATGGACACTTAGAGTTATAAAACCAATAACGGTAGGGCTTGAGAAGGAACGGGGGGAAGGGAAGGGGTGGAGGGCAACCAGAACCTTAAAAAACGAGGACCCCTGCGTATAGTCGGGGACATTCACTTTCAAATATCTCCCTCTGTGAAGACAGCTTTCCTACTATTCTTACTTTCTAATCTTATACTCTAATACACTTCTGACTGCTGCTCATTTTATTTTGTGTCCACCTCTTCATTCTTTGAAGTGGTGAGACAGAACCCTGGGTATTATAAAAAAAAAACACTCTGGGTGCTGGGTTGTCCATTCTTGATTGGCTTGTTTCCATTGTATGAGGGGTGGTCTATGGCCGTACCTAGGTCTTTCCTCAAATTCCTGAGGGAAACCTGAGGGAGAGTAGGTAGGGTCTGTTACATTCTAAAGAAGAACCTTATGCCTGAGGCAGTTTTCTGTGGTCCAACACTTTCAGCATTGTTCCAAAATATGTGCTTTTCCACACCAAGGGACCTCAAGTCCTATCCTTTCCCTGCCTATTTTATCCATAAAAACCAGTTTAAGTTATCCTTGATTCCTTTCTCTTCTATAGTGTTTGTAATCTGCAAGCAAATTCAATTGACTCTACACTCAAAATATGTCCAGAACCTAAACACTTATTATCACTATCACTCTTAACCACCTCGGTTCACCTACCATGATTTTTCTACTTAATTTGTAATAACTTTCTCCCTGTTTTACCTTTGACACAATAATAAAGTACATTCTTCACACGAAAGTCAAAGGAATCCCTTAAAAGTCTAAGACAGATCAAATCATCCAAAACCCTCCTATTGTATCCCTTTCTTTTCTGAGTAAAAAGGAAAGATTTTACAGTGACTTATGCGACTCTAGTCTCTGCCAACTGTACCACTGTCTTACCTCCATTTAATTTCATGTTGTAGGATTTTTTTCCTCAGTACCCTGGATTCATTGTCTTGCAGCTTGGAAGGATGAAGAGGTGGACACAGAATGAGCAGCAGGCAAAAGTTTATTACAGTAAAAGATTAGAAAGTAAAGATAATAGGAAAACTGTCTTTACAGAGAGGGAGCATTTGAAGGTGAGTACCTGAGACTTTAAGCAAGGGTACTTGTTTCATAATGTTCTGGTAATCCCTCCCTTCCTTCTTAAGAGGAGCTTTAAGCCTGAGGGGGTTTGCTTTTCAGATACTCCCAGCATTGTTCCAAAATATGTGTTTTTCCCCACCCAGAGACCTCAGATCTTATCCTTTCCCTCTCTATTTTATCCTATCCATTCCTAGCATATAAGGAATAGAACAGATTTTGCAAAGAGGAGATTTGGAGTTTCACTTTGGATTTGTTAAATTTGAGATGCCCATTAGACATCCAAGAGAAGATGTAAGTAGACAGTTGTAGAGGAATATGGAGTTCCAGAGAAATATATGAGCTGCAAATATTAATTTGAAGTTATCAGTAAATAGTCATCAGAACACATTATGTTTATTTTCTAAGGACCAAATGTTAAATAATACAATGTATATATGATTAGAATTTAAACATTCCTTGATTTGTTTTATACCCTTCTTTAATTCAATACTGATTATTGATGGGGACCCAAAGGATAAAATTAATCACTTTAAATTTTTGTTTGTTTGTTTATTCATTTTTGAAAGACAGAGAGAGACAGAGCAAAAACGGGTGGGATGGAGAGAGAGAGGGGGACACAGAATTTGAAGCACAATCCAGGCTCCAAGCTGTCAGGACAGAGCCCGACGCAGGACTCAAACTCACGAATTGCCAGATCATGACCTGAGCCAAAGTCAGACGCTCATTTAGAGCCACCAAGGTGCCCCCAAATTAATCACTTTTTAGTTGATACCAACCAGACATATCAGAATAATAAGAGATGAGTTCATTGAAAATGTTTAAGTTTATTCCAGGGATAATATTTTTGATCAAATAAAAAGGAATAAACAAAAAAGTAAGGGACAACTGAGCATGACATGATATGTAGCTCCAAAGCAAATGTTAGCTGAATTAAGAAGATCACCACAGGAAAAGTCAAAACAGTTCCAGCAACACCTTCTAAATAACCACAAAATTCCAATGAGAATTCATCATGTTATCCTGTCAAGTGGACAGTGTCTCACTGTATTTCTACAAGTCCTTAGCTCTTTGACTTCAAATGCTTAAAAAGAGTTGCTCTCATGGTGGTATAAATATACAGAAAGATTCAGTACATCTGTGAGGGAGTGGAGAGTTTACTATACAAGAACCAAATGTGGATTTAAGTAATTTGATTACATAATTCTATCCAGCCTACTCATTGGGCATGTTTATCCAGTGTTAAGTAAAGCTGATCTAAGCACTTTTAAAGTGGTTCTAGATGTATGTTATTCCAATACATGAGGAACATCTTTTCCAGTGGCATGGCCCCTTTAGCTGCTGTCCACAGTGACACAGGACTCTCCTGTGTGGCTCAGATGAACTCAGCCACTCCTGACCCATTGGAACCTTTAAAGCCCAGGGTTTGAATTGTAGCTGACTTCTCATTTAGGAAAAATCTCATGTTCAGTTTATATCAACATCACAGAAGCAACACATTGAGAAGCTAACAGAATAGTATCAGGTTTCAATCAAAAGAGTTGTTTAAACAGACACCTTGACTTTGTCTTTGTGTGATTCTAAGATACTGGTTACTGGCTCTTAGTCTCTGAAGGAGACGGATTTTGTAAGGGAGGGGGCATTAATAGGGACATGATTATTCAGATGTTGTTTTGTTCTTTCTCTGCTTATATCTTATTCTTGAAGAAGATTGTGGAATAAGGAACAGAGGGCTACTGTGTTTAGTCATGTTCACTTTTAAAAGGCCTGGACTTATAGGCCTATTCCCAAAGTTGGCTTCTAGCTCCATACCTTCTCTATTTGTCCATCGTAATGACCCTATAGTAGCTATGGTCTCTTGTCTACTAATAAAAACAGGGTAGATACATGGATAGATTTTATACCAAATATTTTACCTTTTATTTTTTTTTTTTTTAATTTTTTTTCAATGTTTTTATTTATTTTTGGGACAGAGAGAGACAGAGCATGAACGGGGGAGGGGCAGAGAGAGAGGGAGACACAGAATCGGAAGCAGGCTCCAGGCTCCGAGCCATCAGCCCAGAGCCTGACGCGGGGCTCGAACTCACGGACCGCGAGATCGTGACCTGGCTGAAGTCGGACGCTTAACCGACTGCGCCACCCAGGCGCCCCTATTTTACCTTTTATTAAGGCAGATAATATATATATAAGTTTTGGGAATAATTGTTCTTGTACAATATACATTTTTCTCTATTTCACAGACCTCCAAATTTCCTACTGAGCTGTGATTTTCTCATTTTCAGTAGGAAGGACACCAGTAGATCTGCCACCAACCCTGGGGTATACAAAAAATAAGTAAATAAATAAAATAAATAAAATAAAATAAAATAATAATAATGAATATGTCACCACAACCGTCCCCATTTTCACATAAACACATAGGTCTTGGTGGAAAAGTGTCAAGAAAAAGCATGCTTGGTTTTTGTAGGAATTTAATTTGTAATCCTGGGCTAAGCAAATCAATTAAAAAATTAGTTTTATGTTATTTAGAGACTTAACTGAGGTTTTAAAACTTACTGAGGAAAGTGTGCCAACTTTTCATTTTCATTTTCATTGATTTTTCCTGACATTTAAGTAAAAGGTCTTAATAGTTTCATGTAAAGAGATAAGTGATCTGTAATCTAGATTTATAGCCATACACTTTATGAGACCATCAGAAAACTCACCTTATAAAAATCTTAACCTTTGATACACTGGATGGTCATGTTTCAAGAGAATGGGCACACTTTGATAATCTCCTAGATCTGAAGAAAGTTGTCAGAAACTTTAATATTCAAGATAGACTCTTCTGAATTTCCTGCTCTTTGTAGCATAATAACTTGGATTTGACAAATCAAGTCCAAAGATGAGTTCTTATAACGGTTTTTGTGGAGACAGGATTATTTTCAGAGCTGCTAAATAAGGTCACATTAATTGGAAGAGTAAATTTGATTTATATGTCACTCTGTTTTAATTTTAGCACAGATTCTTATTTTACCATTTCTTCTAAGTGTTTCTTTAGTTCTGTGAACAACTCCAAAATTTACCAATCATATCATAACCTAGTTGATTTGAATCTCTCACTTGTATCCAAATGGGTTCTGACCCATAAAAATACCACATACGCAAGTAGCATTTTGGTTTGTAATCCAAGTACCAACATACCTAATCACTTTTAGCTTCCAAATTCAGTTGATATGAGGGAATGTTCAGTATGGGACTATTGGTCTAAATACTATAACATAAGCATTTTCCTTCTTATTAAAATAAATTAATGCCTGTGTAATATTACCAGTGTGGTTTTATCATAGCTTAATTAATCTCCAAATTGTGACATAAAATTTTACTAATTGGAAATAATGCTGAAACAGACATTTCTTTATATTTTTATTTACATATTTTAAGTTAATATCATATGACAGACTTCCTCTCTCTCTGTCCTTCCCCCCTTGTCTGTCCTCTGTCTGTCCTCTTGTCTGTCCCTCCCTCCTGTCTCTCTCTGTCTCTCTCTCAAAAATAAATTAACATTAAAATTTTTCTTTTTTAAAAGGAACACTTGGGTGGCTGAGTCGGTTAAGTGTCCAACTTCAGCTCAGGTCATGACATTGCAGTCTGTGAGTTTGAACCCTGCATCCAGCTCTGTGCTGATCCAGTCTGCCTGAAGCCTGCTTCAGATTCTGTGTCTCCCGCTCTCTCTGACCCTCTCCTACTCACAGTCTGTCTCTGTGTCTCCCAAAAAGAAATAAACATTAAAATATTTTTTAATGTCATCTGATAGATTCCCAAAAATGGGATCAATGCATCAAAAAGAATAAACATTTTAAAAGTTATAAATTCCTCTTGACAAATTGCTTTCCAAAATGAATGATTTATTCTTCAACTAGCACTAATTTCATCATTAAGTAGTATTACTTTTTCAATATTTCTAATTTAGAAAGTAAAATATAATAAACCATTGATGTTTCCATTTATGTATATTTGATTAACAGTGAAGTTAAATTTCTTTATGTATATTATGTTATTTGATACACTTGACCTATTTGTATAAAATCAAACACATCGTTAATGAGAAACACTGCTCATATATTCACTTTATGTGGATAATACAAATCAGAGGTTACCTAGAGCTTTAAGGCTTGGATGTTAAAAATACTAAAGTTATTTCTTTTGTCAATGGTGCTACAATTTTAGAGACTTAACTGAGAACCGGTAACAGAATTCATCATGCAAATTTTCTAAGCAAACTACCTATGCTGGAGTTTTTTAGTGAAAATGCATTGTTATAAAATTCTATGGCATATGTAGATGAACTATTGTGGTTATTTATTCAACAATGAACAGAACACACATATTTCAGAGCTCTCTCCATTATCATGGGCATCTTAGTACTAAGAGAAGCATCACTCCCAGTAGCAGGTTTAAAAAAAAAAAAAAAAAATCACTCTCTCTCCAAACAGCAGCGTGACTTTTGACACTTTCAGGCAGATTAAGAACTGAAGTCACAGTGGGCAGCCATAAGAGTCTAAACACACTGAGCAATGGGTCTCTCCATTGGTGGGAGGAAATTAGTGGCTAAAGCCCTTAAAACCATGGATCAATGGTGGTGATGTGCTACAGGGAATCTATGAACAAGCTTCTTTCTTTTCTATCTCACAGGGGGCATCAGTAGAGAGTGATTCGTTGAAGTCAATAGAGATCATTGTGAAAGTAGTGTGTATGTGTGGATTTAAACTGACTTGAGATATAGCTAAAAGGAAAATAAAATAGGTGGCTAAACCTGTCATAATTACTTCTTACACTGACGGGAAAAAAATCTCAGACATCTAACAAAATGAAAATGACAAAAAAAATCCACAAATTTGCAAAATCATATAAATATATTTTTTACTTCTGAAATGATCTGGTTATAAAATAATTTCATTTTGAGAATAATAGAGAAGACATATGCTCTCTCTTCTGACTTGATGGAAAATGACAGTCTCCAGTTCAGTATAATTGACATAGTATGCACGATGATATACTAGAATGCCCAAAGCATGGGAGCAAATATGCGGTTGAATTCAAGTCCAGATTGGCTACATTAAAATTTATTACAGGTTGGAAGCTTCCATTCTGCTGATAAAGGTAACTTTAGAATTTTCCTTTCTCTTGAGTTCTCCTTGTAACTGCTACTTTTTCTGGACAAAAATAAGAACAACACATAATTGCTATTGTGTTGAAGACAATGTAAGAGGTAATTCTGATAATCAGTCAAGATGAGAGACAAGCTTCACTGAATTGTTTCTGACCACTCTGTCTCAGCTCCTTTAATAGACACATCCCTGAGTCACCATCATTTGTAGATATATATGCTTTAACTGCTAAATCTCAGTCTGCTGGTTTTGAACATTGTCTGATTTCCAGTAATGAGAGAATTATATTTTCTTATACCATCCCTTTTCCCTCATTCTTCATAAACATTGATACACCTGTTTCTAGTTAAATCACTAATCAGTGGTGGCTTGATTGTGATCATATAAATGTTGTCCTCTGAAGAGTCAGAGGATACAATATAATTACATTTCTTTATGGTATAGGCTTATGTTTGTCCTTGAAACCATAATTACCTTTCTGTCTTTCCTGAATTAATTGCCTAATTCTTCATCATCAACCCTTTTAAAATGTCTCATTATACTTATGTATTCTATTTTTGTACTCCAAGATTTTCCCTCTAAGAATTCAAGGGTCTCTTGCTCCAAACCGGACTAATTTTTCTCTAGATCTGCTCAGTGTTGTCATCCCAGGCTTATTTTTGTTCCTATCTTAAGTTTGATCATCTAACTATATGTATAGCTAATTATTGGCTTACCATTATTTTGTAAGAGTGCATTCTTTATTTTTTTTTTCTTTTTAACGTTTATTTATCTTGAGAGAGAGAGAGAGAGAGAGAGAGAGCTTGAGCAGGGGAGGAGCAGAGAGAGGGAGGGAGGGAGAGAATCTAAGATCTAAGCAGGCTCCAGAGCATGATGGGGGTCATAAACTCATGAACTGTGAGATCATGACCTGAGCTGAAACTAAGAGTTGGATGTTTAACCAACTGAGCCACAGAGGCATCCCTGTAAGAGTGACTGGCTAAGAAAACGAAGAAAACGTGGGTAGGAATTAAATTTCCTGAGTCCTTACATGACTGATACTATCTGTAATTTACTTCATGTAATTGATTGGTAGTTTGAATGGGCATGGAATTTGATGTTGATAATCTATATTGAGAAGTTCAAAGTAAGTATGATTGTTATTGCACTTAGGTTTTATATATATATATCTCAACATTTAAGATTTTTCCATTTCTTTGTGTTCTAAAATTTCACTATAGTGTTAAAGTTTGTTTTGTTTTGTTTTGTTTTGTTTTGTTTTTCCTGTGTTCTTGTTGTAATCCTTCTCTCCAAAGGTGTGTGTCTTTTGGGGCACCTGGCTGGCTTATTTGGTAGAGCATGCAACTCTTGATCTTGGGGCTGTGAGTTTGAGCCCCATGTTGCATGTAGAGATTACATAAAAATAAAAAAAATATTAAAAAAATAAAAATAAATTAAAAAAATTAAGATGTGTGTCTTTCAATTCTGAAGCCTTAAATTCTATTACTTCTTTGATAATTTTCTCCCTTACATCTCACTGTTTTCACTTAATAGGAGTTCCTAATGTGCTGTTAGAACATTTAGATTGGTGTTCTGCTCTAAGATCTATTCTTTCATAATTTTGTACTTCTTTTTATTCTAATGTCTAAGAAAATTTATTGGTTTCCTCTTTTATTAAACTAATTCCAAATCTTTTCCTTTCTTCTTCCCCCTCCCCCCCATTTCATCAATCATAGACTACATTTCCAAGAACTAGTTCTTGTTCTCTGATTCTGGATGTTTTATTCTAGGTGCAATATCTTCCCCCATCCTTACATCCAAAGATTTTTTTTTCTTTTAGTAGCCTGCAGAGTTTAATCCTCCTATAAAACTATATTTTCTGTTTGTTTAGTGGTCTCTCTACTTCATATTGGAGGCTTTTCTTAAATGTCACATATTCTTTGGCTATGTTTAAAGATTGCCTGGGTGTTTATATGTATGGGTTGGCATGTTAGAGAGAGATTTGCTTTAATATAAGTGAGTAAGGTCTTGGATATTCTTCAGATTTTCAAATGCTAAAACAGATAAACTTTTTCTCTGACTCTTTTAAGTTCATCTAGAAAAGAAACTTTAGAACTTCTGCCCAAGGAAGTGTATAACCTGACAGTGAGGAAAAAAGAGTTGTGTCTTTCATATACAGATTTAATCTGAATCCTTCTGTTTTGAATCCTGTTTTTTTTCTGGACTCTATCATATTAAGTATCTAGCATCTTCACAGGTTTTTTTTAGGGGAGGGAAGAGTCAGGTTTGTTCCTTCTTGTTAGTAATTCTCTCTAAGCTGTATGGTTGCTTTTACCCAGTTATTTCAGTTACCTTTTTTCCTCTTTACTTGTCATCCCCCAGAAGCATATTGAAATTTATTATATATATGCCAACCCTTATGTTCTTCATTGATTTGTACTTACGGGCTTTTTATTCCTTTACATTCATTATAGTAGTTTTTCTGGATGAGTAAGAGAGGTGCATTTGTAGTCAATCTACCATATTTTATTAGAAGTCTTTCATTGTAGATTTTTTTTTTCCTTTTAAGTTACCTTTTATAATCAAAAAGTAAAGTGAGGGTGGGTTAAACTTTAACAAATGTAAACGTGAGAAGGGCAACTTGATCTAGAACCTTGAAGAGTTTATTGTCTAAGGTTTGTCTTTTATTTGAATTAGCTTAATGTCCTGGTACTCATAAATCCTTTCAATTTTCCAAAGACTCGTCATGTTATATCTTATCTTTGCACTTTCTCCTCCAATTACCTCCTACTTATTCTTGAAGATGTAGCTTTTATATCACTTCCAAGAAAACCTTCTGATTCTCAGCATGTATTAAATAATCTTACTCTATGATCCAATTGCATACAGTTTTCATTTTATTGAACTTTGTATGAATTCATCTGTTTCACGAACTATATTGAAATTCCTATCTTATTTGTATCTTCTCAGCACCTAACACAGAAAGAAAAATAGAAGTAGTGCGTACTTTTAAATATTTATCAAACTGATAAATGAACAAAAGAACTGCCTTTTGTAAATATGTGTTTGACATGAGCCAGCAGAATAATATAGTTGGCAGAAACATTATTACAGTCTGAAGTTGATTTAAAGAAAATAAGATAGGTGCAGCTGGGTGATGCAGTCAGTTGAGCGACCAAATCTTGATTTCAGCTGAGGTCATGATCTCATGGTCCTGAGATTGAGCCCTGCATAGGGCTCCATGCCCAGCATGGGTTTTCTCTCCCTTTCTATCTTCTCATCGCCCCCCCCCCCCCCCCGCCCCACTGTGAGGGGCCAGGCCCCGGTGCCAGGCTGAGACCGGGTAGAGCAATGTTCCCGTTGACTCAAGGCAACCGGGTGGTTCCCCCTCCCATTCATGTGGGAGGCCGGCCCGGCGCCAGGCTGAGACTGGTCGAGCAACGTTCCCTGTTGACTCAAGCCAACCCGGTGGTTCCCCCTCCCATTCCCCCACTTTCAAGGGTATACGAAAGCCTTGTCAAGGCTGAGAAAGTTAATTCCTGAAGACTGTGGTCTGCAGGTGTTGGCATTAATGCTACCTCCCTTTTTCTACCCCGAGTCAGATAGTAACAAACATGGGAATTGTGTTTTGTTAGGAATCTTATCAGCAAGGTCTTGTGACCCGTCTAGAAAATGCACAAGAAACACAGAACTAAATGTTTTGGTTGGCAGCGATTATGTGAAACCTGTTTATTCTTAGAATGACCTAACCCATAAGGTTATAAAAGATTGTGTACAGCAACAATAAAGCCGTCACTTGGGCCATCAGCCCAGGGGACCCTCCTGTTCCCAAACTTTCTCTTCTCTCTTTTTTTCTTGCATTCCCCTACCCTCAGGACCCTGACCTCGGTGTTTGTCGCGCCGGTCGCGACACCCCATCTCTCAATTAAAAAAAAAAGAAGAAAAAGAAAATAAAATATTTGTAAAAAAAAAAAAAGCAAGTTTTTGTATCAGACCATCACATTTTGAAAATTGTACATAGTCCTGGAAATTATATTTTAATAGCTATATTAAGATATATATTTGTGATATGATAGGAAATGGGAAAGAATGATATATAGGGATCCAAAAACAATCTTGATGGAAGTACAGTTGAAAGAAATAGAAATTTTTCATCTGATATTTTAAAGGCTCTAGGACATGATGGATTTTCCTAAATATGTGAAGAATTGTGGTATGAGTGTAGAATTCAATTTTTTCCTTTGACTCCAAAAGAAAAATTTAGATGAATGAGTAGTATAATTGTAGTTCGCTATGAGTAAGAACTCCCCAACCAGAACACATTGCATAGGAGAAAATGGCTTTTTCCCTCATGAGAGGTTCCAAACTGATTGACCACATCTCTGGGATGCTTTAGGGAGTTTTTCTGCATGAGATCAGAAGTTGGACTGACTATAAGACCTCTAAGGAGCCTTCCAATGTCAACTGTTTGTACTTTTACAGTGGAATAAAGGACTTAGCTGAAGAGAGATGTCATCCAAACAACAGAATTAGTAAATCATGAACTGAAAGCTATCTTATATACAAAGTATATATGGTAAAAATAAAATTATACTATTATTCGGAAAAACTTGGTGGTCAAAACAATTCCAAAAATGAACTATTATCAAAATTAAAATTAGAAAATACCTTTGACCTATTACTTGATTTTATGGCCCATAATGTGGTTTTTGCTCACAATTGTCATCATTTCATTGATATATCACTTCCAAATATCAGTATTCTCAATTTTGTCCTGTGATTTTTAAGAGCTTTAAAAGCTGAAAGAACTAAATAAATGAATGACCAAATCAAATAACTTTCATAAACCTGACCAGATAATGAATTAATCATAATACTTAGACTTTATACGCTTTGCTTTAAAATGGGGCATTCATATGACTGACATAATGTATAATAGTTAAAGTTATTACACCTAAATATGGAGGCAAAACTGCATGGTAAAGATAATAATTCTGAGTAACTTCCATTTACAATCTTCTAAATCTATGGAAGACAAGTATTAACTATGTATTTTCTTTTACAATCACAGAGGAAATGATACTACTTACTTTGCATTCATTGTTGGATCTTAATATGATTAAGAACACTCTCCTGCTTGCTTGTACTAGAAGAGCAGGCTGTTTACACCTCTCCCAAGTTACTAACAAAATTGAACCACTTTTTCAGTTGTCCCAAAAACATTTATCAAAAACATGCCATCTCTATTACATTGTATCTGTTACTTCAAAAATATAAAGATAGAAGTTTCTAGGTTCAATTTAAATTATTACACTTAGGATATACTTGGTATTTTAGTTTTTCCTGTAATTATATATAATGCGAGTAATCTGTGTGTATTTGACATTTGAATTTTCTTCTGATGATCCATATACTGAGTTCTGCATCTAAAGAACATTTGGCAGAAAAGACTTCTCTCTGAATTTTGATTTTTGTAGATAAGAGTCTGCACAAATCCCACAAGGTTACTATGCAGAGGCAGATGTTTGCTATAAACTACAGTTCAATCCTATGCCCTGCCATTGTCTACTTTCCCTTCCATATATCATCACCAAAAAATAACAAGATAATAGAAAACAAGTTTTGATTCCAGAATGATTTTGGTTGATGATGATGAATGAAGCAGAATAGACAGCTTGATTTTCATAAGTTAAATTGAACTTGCAGTGCCAAATGCAGCAACAACAGCAAAAAGATTAGCAGACATGACAAGGGAAAAGAGAAGAATTTATGTGCAAACACATAATGTCATTTGAAAAAAAAGGTGTTATGAAAATGTACAAATGCATAGTTACTGAAACGCTGGCAGGGCAAAAAAAAAAAAAAAGAAAAACTAAAAATACATTATCCAATGTTGGAAACGATTGTTAAGAAGAATCAGGGCCAAGTAAACAGAGCAATGTGGTTTCAGGAAATAACTTCATTTTATTTGGGCTTTACAAGAAACCATATTCAGATTCTTTGGCATACAATACAAGTAATTATATGGGACTACAATCTACCTACTATCCAAAGGAGAAAATGGCCTAGGTGGCAGCAGTGAGTACTTTAGCTAATAAAACAAACACTTCCCATTACTCCCTTACCACTTTTTATGGAGCAAACAGTGTCCCAACTGGGATGCTGTCTTGAGGTTATACTGTGAAGAGTAAAATAATATGTTTCTCCATTAGTATATCCAAATAATTGTGATACTAATCTCTTCTTCCAGTTTGTAGCTTCTTAAGAGGCAAAATGAAAAATTAATCAAAATTATTTCTAAATACAGGTTTTAATCTAAAGTTCCTTTACGTTTTACTGTATTAATAGAAATTGTTTGGGTTTTTTAATCACATGCTTTGGATTAAAATAAATTCATGGAACTGCCTTTATCTCTATATAAAACTGAAACAGCTTTTGTCTTAATTAATTCAGGCTAAATCAATAACTTGTTTATGCTTCTCCCAAAACAATCCCCAGGTCAATAAAATATTCCAGTATTCTTTAATTATTGGCATTAAAGTGACTTTAAGAGTATTTCAGTTTGTTACCTGTGACATCAATTTCCATTAGTAAAAGTTTGATTTGTAACTGCAGAAATTATGAATTAATCTCAAGAAAATAGCCTGTTACTTTAAAATCATTATCCTAGAGAGATTCATTGTTCATAATGTACAAAAACAAAGCCCAAACCAAACCCAAACAGAAACTTGTGAGCAAAGATACTTAAATCAGTCTCTTATTCTAGTACATAATGCATTTCTGAAAATGTTGTCTTAAAAAGCATTAAAAAAAAAAAACAATCTATTTAGATGTCAAAGGTGAGGGTAGGGACATGCAAGAAAGGTGAAAATGTGAAAAATTAACTAATTAATTAATTTAAAACACTAAATAAAATTTAAGGGAGGTTATTTTTTCCGAAAAGACTTCCCCCCACCCAAAATATAAATTTTCTCAAAAATAAAAAAATATAGAGGCACCTGGGTGGCTCAGTTGGTTAAGCAGCCAACTCAGGTCATGATCTTATGGTTTGTGAGTTCGAGCCTTGTTTTGGGCTCTTTGCTGACCACTCAGAGCTGGATGGAGACTGCTTCAGATTCTGTGCCTCCCTCTCTCTCTGCACCTCCCCTGCTTGTGCTCTGTCTCTCAAAACTGAGTAAATGTTTAAAAAAAAATTTAAAAAGTAAAAAAATATAAGTTGACTTTTGTTCTGATTGTAAGAGAGTAATTAATTGGAAATGCAACCTTCCTTGCATTGTAAACTGTAAAATTGGACCAAATATATACAACTGTTGTCAAGGTTTGGATAACGAGAAGCATAAGACTGTGTTTCCTTAGGGAAGGGAAACAGATGAAATTAGACCCACAATTGACTAGAGTCCCCAACTAGTGGCACTCTCTGGATCACAGCACAGTGAGAGCTCAGGATCACAGTGGCCCCTCTGAGTGGAGGAGGCAGGGATCACATTTTTGTGACTGCAGAGACAGCTAGAGTTTGAGGGGCAGGGTGTGGGAGAAAAGGGAATGAATAAGAAAGCTTACAGACATCTGCATAGAGCTGTTTGTCTTTGGAAGAATATCGAACTGAGCATACACTGGGCAAGACATCATACAATTTGGTAGAGAAGTGCTGCTGAGATTAGGGAGCTAGACAGAGGTTTTGGAGATCACACAGTGTTGAGAGACATAATTTGGACCAGCCAGAAAAGAGACTCTGCTGAAGGCCCTAGGCAATGAGTTTTCGTCCCTGAAAACTCATGCTTTAGGAGATTTGTCTAACAGAAATTAAAAATAAGCTACCAAAAAAAAAAAGCAAAAAAAAGCAATAATCCACCAGTAAATGAACTACTCATCAAAACAAAAAGCACCATTCTAAACAAGCAAAGAAACAAATTAATACTACAATCTACTGAAAATGTGATATACATAATCTTTTGCATAAAATTCAAAAACGACTAGATGTGCAGAGAAGCAAAAATGTGATTTGCATAGAGGAAGAGAAGAATCAATAGGAACTGAAACCAAGATGATCTAGATGTTGAAATGAGTAGAAAAGGACAGAAAAATAGAAATTTAAACAATTTACATGGGCTAAAAAGAAAACATACTACAAATTAAAGCTGGAGGGCTGTAGTAATAGCAAACAAACCAGACTTTATGTAAAAAGACATTAGTAGAAATAAAAAATAAAATTTATAAATCAACTAGACCTAACAGGCAGCTATAGAACACTTAAGCTGAAAATAACAGAATACTAATTATTTTCAAGTGCATACAAAACCTTCTCTAGGATAGACCATATATGAGGTCATAAAACAAATTTCAACAAATTTAAAAAGACTGAAATCATACAAAGTTTGTTCTGTACTCCCAATGAAAGGAAATTAGAAATAAATAACTAAAAGAAATTTGAGCAATTTACAAATAGATAGAAAATAAACTACAGATTCCTAAATAGTTAATGATGAAAAAAAATCATAAGGGAAACTAGAAACAATTTTGAGATGAAGGAAAATGATGATACAACATATCAAAACTTATAGATTACATATAAAAACAGTGCTTAGAGAAAAAATTATAGTTGTAAATGTCTATATTAAAAAGGAAGAAATATCTTTTTTTAAAAAATATTTTTAAAAGTTTATTTATTCTTGAGCAAGAAACACATGAACGGAGGAGAGGTAGAGAGAGAAGGAAATACAGAATCTGAAGCAGGCTCCAGGCTCTGAGCTGTCAGCACAGAGCATGAGTGGGACTCAAACTCATGAACTGTGAGATCATGACCTGAACCGAAGTTGGACATTTAACCAATTGAGCCACTCAGGCTTCCCAAAAGGAAGAAAGGTCTTAAATCAATAACCTAAACTAATACGTTAACACATTGGAAAAAGAGTAGCAAACTAAACTCAAAGAAGAAGGAAGGATATAAAAAAAGATGAGACTAAAGATTAATGACTTTGAAAATAAAAAAGCAATAGAGAAAATCAGTGAAACCAAGTTTGTTTTTTGAAAAGTATACCTAGATTGGGGCGCCTGGGTGGCTCAGTCGGTTAAGTGTCCAACTTTGGCTCAGGTCATTATTTCGCTGTTCATGGGGTTGAGCCCAGCATCGGGTTCTGTGATGACAGCTCAGAACTCTGTGTCTCCTTCTCTCTCTGCCCCTCCCCTGTTTGCACTCTGTCTCTCAAAAATAAATAAATGTAAATTAAAAAATTTTTTTAAAAAGAAAAAAAAGTATAACTAGATTGACAAATCTTTAGGCTTGTCATTGATCAAAATAAAAAAAAAAAAGGAGAGGAGGCAGAAAACACAAATGACTAAAATCAGGATTGAAAGAAGGGATAACATTACTGACCTTACAGAAATAAAAAGGTGATTATAAGGCAATACTATGAGCAACTATAGGCCAAAAAATTAGATGTAGATGACATAAACAGATTTCTAGGAAAAAAGAATAAACTACTTAACCAGACTAAAGAATAAATAGAAAATCTGCATAGATCTATAACAAGAGATTGAATTATTATTTTAAGCACTCCCCACAAAAAAGTCCGAACCCAAATCACTTCACTGATGAATTCTGCCAAAAATCTAAAAATAAATTAACACCAATATTTTAAAAAATAAAACATAATGTAATACTCTTTATCTCATTCTATCAGACAAGAATTTCCCTGGTACGAAAACCAGGCAAGTATATCACAATAAAATTACATACTAATATCTCATATGAAGATAAATTCAAAGATATTCCATAAAATAAAAGCAGACCAAACCTAGGTCTTTATTTGTATAAAATATATAAAAAGAATTAAACACCCAAAACCAAGAGGGACTTATGCCAGGAATGCAAGGTTGGCTTAAAATATGAACATCAAGGTAGTATACCATTTCAGTAGAGTGAAGGAGAAAAACACATGGCTATCTAAATAGATGCAGAAAAGCATTTGACAAAATACAAGAAACTTCCATGGCAAAAACACTCAACCACCTAGTAATATATGGGAATATGATATTCCTTTATCATTCTAATAAATCATTATTTGTATTTCTTTATCAACCTGATAAAAGACATTTACAAAAATCTCACACCTAACATCACACTCAGTAGTAAAATAAATAATGCTTTCTTCTTAAGATCAGGAATAAGACAAGACTGTGTACTCTTACCACTTCTTGTCATTATTACCACAGAGGCTCTAACCAGGACATTCAGAAAGAAAGAAAGAAAGAGCAACCAGATTAGGAAGGAATAAGTAAAACAATCTCAATTTGTAGATTAAATAATCTTGAATATAGAAAATCACTTAAAAATCCACTAAACACTACTATAACAAGTTAGTCCAACCAGGCTGCAGGATATGATATCAATATATAAAAACTAATTATATTCCTATAAACTAGCAATGAACAATCGAAAAGCAAGATTAAGAAAGTAATTCTGGGCCGCCTGGGTGGCTCATTGGGTTAAGTGTCCGACTTCTGCTCAGGTCATGACCTCGAGGTTTGTGAGTTTGAGCCCCACATTGGGCTCTGTGTTGACAGCTCAGAGCCTAGAGCTTGCTTAGGATTCTGTCTCCCTTGCTCTCTTCCCCTCTCTAAAAAATAAATAAACATTAAAAAAAATCTAAAGAAAAAAAGAAAGTAATTCTATGTACAATAGGATTCAAATGAATAAAATGATTTGGAATATATTTAACATAAGTGAGTAGTGGGTTGAATGGTAACCCTTAAAAAAAGATGTGTCTATGTTTAAATTCCTGGAATCTGTGAATATTTCCTTACTCAGAAAAAATAATGTTTGCCAGTGTAATTAAGTTAAGGATCTTGGTATGGAATCATCTTAGGTTATACACATGGCCTCTAAATATAATGGCGATTGTTCCTAAAAGAGACATGAAGAGAAGACACAGATAAAAGAGGAGGGGGTGATATAAAGAGAGAAGTAGAGATTGGAGTGATGTAGCTGTAAGTTTAGGAAGGCCAAGGAGTACCAACAACCACTAGAAGTTAGAGGAGGCAAAGTATGAAATCTCCTTTAGGGCTTCCAGAGGGACTGTGGCTCTGTAGACAACTTGATATCAGACTTCTAGCTTCCAGAAGTGTAAGAAAGTACATTTCTTTTTGTTTAAGCCATTAAATTTATATTAACTGTCATGGGAGCCACAGAAAACTAATACAAAATGTAAAACTTATACACTAAAAACCTGAAAACATGTAAACTTTTAAGAAAGTCTATGTTGATATAGATTCAACACAATCCTTATCAAAATACCAGCTTGTAGAAAAGCAGAAGTTGATCCTAAAATATATATGAAAATCAAGAGACAAAGAAAAGCCAAACCAGTCTTTAAAGAGAACAAAAGGCAGGACTCATACTTCCAGATTTAAACATTTAGAACAAGTATATACAGTAATCAAAACAGTGTGGTACTGGTAGGAGGATAGATATATAGATCAGTGAGAAAGAATTAACAGTTCAGAAATAAATCTTAAATTTATGGTCAACTGATTTTCAACAAAGGTGCAAGAAACTTCAGTGGAGGAAGGAATAATCTTTTCCACAACTGGTCTGGGGCAATGGATATCTATCTATGTGCAAAATCATGAAGTTGGATTATTTACTCACACATATAATTTTAACTGAAAATGCATTATCAACTAAATGTAAGAGTTAACATTACAAAATTTTTAGAACAGCTAAGAATAAATCTTCATGACCTTGGGTTAGACAAGAACTTATTAGATAATACATAAAAAGCACAAGTTACAAAAAAAATTTAAAACCTGATACATTGAAAAAATCGATACATTGGATTTCATCAAAATTAAGAACTTTTGTGCTTTGAAACACATTATCAAGAAAGTGATAAAATAACCTATAGAAATGGAAAAAATATTTTAAAATTGTATGATAAGGATCTATCTAGCATTTTAAAAATATAAAGAACACTTACAACTCAACAATGGGAAAAAAAACATTAAAAATGGGCAAAGGGCACGAATAGACATTTTTCAAAAAAATCCACAAATGATCAATCAAGACATTAAAAGATACCCAACATAATTAGTGATCAGAGAAATACCAATCAAAACTACAGGATAACACCACTCTACACCCACCAGAATGACTATAAACAAAAAGACAAATAATTACACATTGATGAGGATGTGGAAAAATTGGAAACTTATAGGGTTAGTTGTAATGTAAATGGTGCAGCTGCTTTAGAAAAAAGGCCAGTTGCTCAGTAAATCTCTCAAAACAGAAGAGCCATGGGCCTGATTGCTTAGCTGGTGAATTCTACCAAATATTTAAATAACTAACACCAATTCTTCTCAAACTTTTCCAAAAACTTAAAGGGAACAGTCCCTAATTGATTCTTTAGGCCTGCATTGCCCTCACAGTAAAGGCTGACACTACAAGAATTTATTTTCCTTATGAACATGGATGCAAACATCACTAACAAAATACTAACACACTGAATCCCCCAATATATTAAAATGCTTATAAATCGTAATAAAGCAGGATTTATCCTGGAATAAAATGATGATTCAACATATAAAAATCAATCAATGTAATATACCATGTTAACAGAATGAAAGATTGAAAAACTACATAATAATCTCAATGCAGAAAAAAGAATTTGACAAGATGCAAAATGCTTTCATAAACTAGGAACAGAAGGGGACTACCTCAACATGATAAAAACCATAAATGATAATCCACAATGAACATCATAATGGTAAAAGGTGAAAGCTTTTCTGCTAAGATTCGGAACAAGGCAAGAACATTTGCTTCCACTACTTACTCATGGTCCTGGAATGCCTAGCCAGAACAATTAGGCAGGAAAAAGAAATGAAAGTCATTCAAATCGAAAAAGAAGAAAAAGAATTTACTCTGGTGACAGATGATACGACCTTATAACTTAGAATTAATAAATGAATTCAAAAAGGTAACAAGATACAAAGTCAACACACACACACAAATACCAAATCAAACAAAACCAAACAAAAAAATACAAATATAGATGAGGATGTGGAGAAATTGAAATCTTTATGCACTGTAGGAATGTAGAATGATAATAACTGCTATGGAAATCAGTATGGTGATTCTTATGGGTTATTCAGATTATGTATTTTTTTTTTTATAATTCTATTGTCACACATTTTGTGTTTCCTGGAAAGTTGTCCATATCATCTATCTAGGCTATCCAATTTGTTGACGTACAATCATGCATAGTACACTTTTATAATCTTTTTTACTTCTGGGAAACAGTAATGTGCCCACTTTTGTATCTGATTTATTAATTTAAGCTTTTGGAACTTAAAGGAGTCTCTTCTAGACAAGATATAGTTGGATAATGGTTTGTTTTTTTTTTAATATTTTAACATTTTTGAGAGACAGAGACAGAGCATGAGCAGGGGAGGGGCAGAGAGAGAGAAGGAGACACAGAATATGAAGCAGGCTGCAGGCTCTAAGCAAGCTGTCAGCATAGAGCCTGATGCGAGGCTCGAACCCAAAAACGATGAGATCATGACCTGAGCTGAAGTCGGATGCTCAACCGACTGAGCCACCGGGATCATGGGCTTTTTGGTTTGTTGGTTTGGTTTTTTTTCTATTGTTTTTGTTTTTGTTTTTTAATCCATTCTGCCAATCTCTGAGTTTTAATAGAAGAGTTTAATTTTAAAGTAATTGCTGATAAAAAAAAATAGACCCACTTTTGTCATTTTGCTACTTGCTTTCTACACAACTTTTAGCTTTTTCTCCCTCATTTTCTGCATTGCTGTCTTTTAAAAGATATTTAGATTTTTTTTTTTTTTAGAGAGAGACAATTTAATTACCTTCTTACTTATGTATTCCATAATATTTCCTTGATTACTTTAGGGATTATACTTAACATTCTAAAGTTACTGCACTCTAATTTGAATTTATACCAGCTTAATATCAATAACATACAAAAATTCTGCTTTTCTAACAGCTCCACCTCCATCCCGGTTAGTTACTGATGTCAAAATTATACATTATGTGTCCAAAATCATAAACATATATTTTTTTTTATTTTTATTAAAAGAAAATTTTAATGTGTTTTCATTTTTGAGGGAGACAGAGACAGAGTGTGAGTGGAGAGGGGCAGAGAGAAAGGGAGACAGAATCCAAAGCAGCCTCCAGGCTCTGAGCTGTCAGCAGAGCCCAACGCGGTGTTCAAACTCACAAACTGTGAGATCATGACCTGAGCGGAAGTCAGATGTTTAACCAACTGAGCCACTTAGGTGCCCCCATAAACATATTTTTTTTAAACAGATTTGTCTCTAAAAATTTGTAGAAAACAAAAAGATTTATAAACCATTAGTACAATACTAGCTTTTTAAATTGACCATGTATTCGCCTTTCCTGAAGTTATTAGTCTAGTTTTCTTTCATTTCAACCTGCAAGATTCCCTTTGGAATCTTCTAATCCCTTCTAATATTCATAAGCTCACAATTTCTTTACCTGGGGCTGTCTTAATTTCTCCTTCATTGTTGAATAATAGTTTGTTGTGTATAGAATACTTGGTTGACAGGTTTTGGTTTTTGGTTTTGTTTTTAGTATTTTGAATAAATAAGCCCACAGCTTATGGCTTCCATAGTTTCTAATAAGAAACCTGCTGATAATATTTAGAAGATCCTTTGTATATGATGGATTATTTCTGTCTCAGTGCTTTCAAGATTCTATCTTTGTCTTTGTCTTTCAACAACTTGGTTGTGATGTGTCCCAGCATGATTCTCTTTCAGTTCATACTACTTGGAGTGTATTGAGCTTCTTGGATGTGTATATTCATGTATTCCATCAAACTTGGGAAATTTTCAGGCACTATTCTTTGGATACTCTGTTTCTTCCTCACTTCTCCTTCTGAGACTCCCACAATATAACTGTTGGTCCATTTGATGATGTCCCTCAGGTCTCTTTGGGTCTGTTCATTTTTTCTCAATCTTGTCTTCTTTCCATTTTTCAAATTTATGTTCAAGTTCACTGATTCTTTCTTGTGCTTGCTCAAGTCTATCTTAGAATCCCTCTAGTGAATTTTTCATTTCAATAATTTTAATCTCTAGAATTTGTGGGTTTTAAGTTTTCCACCTCTTTAATAGTATTTCCATTTTGTTCATACATCATTTTTGTTCATTGGTTTGTTTTATTTTGTTTTTGGAGGCTATTTTCTTTCTCTCTTTCCATGCATTCCTTTTGTTCTTTGAGCATCTTTTAAACTTTTGTTTTTTTAAAAACTTTCCATAGCAGTGCATGGGTGGCTCAACTGATTAAATGTCCTTCTGACTCTTGATTTTGGCTTAGGTCATGATCTCACTTTTTGTGTGACCAAGCCCTGCATCAGGCTCTGCACTGACAGTGCAGAGTCTTCTTGAGATTCTCTCTCTCTCTGTCTCTCTCTCTATCTCTCTCTCTCTGCCCCTCCTCTGCTCACGCACTTTCACTCTCAAAATAAATAAATAAACAAACAATCAAATAAATAAATAAAATCCTTGTCTAGTACATTTGCCATCCATTCTTTGGAATAATTTTTCTTAGGGTTGTTTTTTTTTTTAATTTCCTTTGAAAGAAACTTTCCTGCTTATATGATATGTAACTTTCTTTTTCTAAATTGTAAATTGGATATTTGAATATAATAATGTAGTAACTGATAATTAGATTCTTCTCTTTCCTCAGCATTTGCTGTTTTTTTTTTTTTTTATTTGCCTTTTTTTTTTTTTTTGTTATAGGCTCTCTCTGTGCCAAAGGCCATCCTATAGTGTAAACATAAGGTCCACCTGGTATGAGCTTGCATCCTTCCCAAGGCATGAGCAGTAACTTTTAAATTTCCCCCATGTATGGAGGTTTTTTTGGAGTTCCTTTGTCTGGCTTCAAAAAGGGGCAAAAGGGAATAATTAAGGGAGGAAAAGGTACCTTCTCTTTAAATTTCCTGGAGGTCAGTTTAGTTGGAGTGATAAAGACTTTCAGCAATGAGGGGGAGTACGACAATGTCTGCCCACCTCTGTGTCTGCACCCCCATGATCAGAAGCAGCAATCAGCAAACATAACATAGATCCCTGATTTTGGGAGAATAGTGTCTGTATTGTCCAATCTGGCTCTTAAAATCTACAGACAAGATGCACCAGGAATATGAGCTTAGCTGTTGCTCCAGAGCTGAGGGTGAAAGAGGAGTATGTGCTACTAAACTAAGAGCTGAAATTGATTGAAATTTGTCATGAAAGCCACCCCTTGAATTTGCAAGCCTTTAATAGACTCCAAAATTCCCATATAATTACATTAGACAAATTCTGCCAGTGCCATTATTATCTAGGTGAGAAAACAGGTTCCTGGTTCTTCTTCATACTCCTCTTAGAATCTCTTTTTTATCTTTATTCTGAAGCGTATTTCTTCAGGATGTAAAAACGTTATTTGGCAGTTACATTCTTTTAGAACTTTAAAGATGCCACTCCAATTTCTTCTAGCTTCCATTAATGTGCTGAGAAATAAATGTCTGTCTTGTTATTGTTCCTTTGAAGAAACTGTGTTTTTTCCTCTTGCTACTCTCAAACTTTTATTATTGTTTTAAGTTTCAGCAGTCTTAATCCAACACTACTTTTTTGTTGCTATTTATTCTGTATGTGTTTTCAATATAACACATAATGTTTATCAGAAATTTTGGAAGATTCTCAATTAGCATGTATTTAAAACTTCTTTGGCTTGATCCTATAATATCTTTCTTAAACCCCAATTTCATGTATGTTATAGTTTTATACGGAATCTCTAACACTTCTATTTCTTTTATTTTTAAAGTTCTTTTCTCTTAACTTTAGATGATTTATATTTTACTTTCCTAGCTTTTCCACTCACAAATTCTTATTTCTATTGTCTCTAATTTGTCATTAAGATAATTCAATTTGTTCATTAATTTTGGAATGTATCTTTCAGCTCTAAATGTACTTATTTGTTTTTATGAATTTTAATTTTCTGGCAAAACTATTCATCTGTTGTCAATCTTTGACATTTTTTCTTTATACCCTTGAACATTCCAAACATGGTCATTTTAAAGTTTTTTTCAACCTACTCCAATATCTGAATAAACTGTGTTTTAGTTTCTATTATCTGATTTTTTTCTTGTGTTTCAGTCATGTGGTTTTGGTACCTGGTAAATACAGTCATTTTT
>NW_024412407.1:30506319-30511538 GCF_014898765.1 Herpailurus yagouaroundi
ATATATATATATATATATATATATATACACACACACATATATATATTGACATCAGACAACATCTTCCTCAATGGAGATGATTTGTTCTTCTCCAAGCCGTCACAATAGATTTGTGACTGATCAGTTACATCCTGTTAGTTTCCATACTGAATCAAGGATTCTTTGGTTAGTGGACTTCTGGTTTACACTCTTGTGGGTCCCAAACTTAAGCTTTGTTACAAAACTGTGAAACAACTATTATTCAAGAAGCTCTTGGACAGGTTTTTAAGCCTCTATCCAGTAAAAACCTGTATTTAACAAGTGTCATGTAAAAATCAACAGAATTTTATTTGAATACCTTGTCTGGTTCATTAAAATCTCTATTGGTATCTCAATCTTAGCATTGAATCTATATGGTTATTTAGTGTATTTTCAAATTGATCATTTTTTTAGACACAAGCAATATAGGCCCAGGAGAACTGTCAAAATCACATATGTAATTCAAATATGTAATAACACATGTAATCCAAATTAATTTTGTTGAGGTCTTGTTGTAGGAAGAAAGCAGCAGTGCATTAAAATTTAAGAAAGTGAGAAAAGAAAAAATGTGGTCATTGTTCTCTCAGTGTTTCTGCTTTGAGTTGTGTGTAGTAATAGAACAACATAGAAACCCCCCAAAGCCAAGAGACTATACTCAATCCAATCCAACTTCAAAGAATTCTGCATAGTGTTCTTTAAACTTAGTCAGATTATTTAATCTCTTTGAGCTTTAATTGCTTCCCTTTGTAGTATTTTGTAATTTGTTTGAATGATTCCTAATTTCCACAATAGACCTATTGTATATATACCAGAATATCCTCAACACTGGTCTTTAAAGGTCAACAGAAATTTCTTGACTATTTTCATTATTAAACAAAATTGTAGATAGGCAATATATTTGACAGACCATGAAGATTGTATTAGGATATGTTATAAGAGAAGTTACTGGTATGCTTTTGTAAACCATTTATTATTGTTTCTTTTAATAAATCAGAGCCAATCAAGTACAGGAAAAATTATTTGGAAAAATGTTGGAATTTTCTTAAATTTATGGAAAAAATGGCAATAATGTCTAACTTACATTTTTAATTTTTTTTAATGTTTATTTATTTTTGAGACAGAGAGAGAGAGACAGTGAGAGGAGCCGAGAGAGAGGGAGACACAGAATCTGAAGCAGGCTCCAGGTTCTGAGCTGTTAGTACAGAGCGCAATGTGGGCCTTGAACCCACTAACAGAGAGATGATGACCTGAGCCGAAGTCAGATGCTTAACTGACTGAACCACCCAGGTGCGCCAATAATGTCTAACTTATATTCTTTCTTTTTTGGAGACTAAAAAAGTGACCTCAATCTATTTTCATGGCAAACAATGTTCACAAGTGAACATACACACACACGGCACACATACCCCTACATGTGCATGTGAGCATGTGTCCCTATGTATGAATATGGAGAGTATATTATCTCAATTTGAATAAAACGTTGTATAGTATCTTTACTTTGTATAAAAATGTCATGTATTCATATATTTGTAAATACCATGATGTATAAGTAAAGGGCAAAAAGTCATTGCTGCTGATTTTGTTTTTACAGGAAACTTTAAAACTATACTGAAATTCTGTGATTTCACTCTTGTCACCAGGGAATATATTTGTAAAGAAAGGTCATGATAAAAATTATTCTCTGCTCCTTTGCCCCTTTATATTCTATTTGCAAAAACTGAAAGATTCTTATACTATGTAGAAAGTGACAACTGTAAATTAGGAGCTAAATAAATGTAATTCTGCTTTCTTTGGAAGACTTACTAAATCTCTATTTGTTAGTGTTTATAAGATTATTTACTCCTAAAAATGCACAAACTACTCTGTGAAGCGTTGACCTGAATATATATATATATATATATATATATATATATATATATATATATCACTAAAACAACAGATCAGATACTTTAAATTTTTATATCACTAAAACAATAGATCAGATACTTTAAATTTTTTTGTATTTAAACGAGTATTATTGGTGTTTTACACGTTGTCAATTATTAATACTTGATGTTACAGCATTCATTTCCACTTGTTATCACCTGCTTGTTGAAATGTTTCAAGACCTTAATAACTAAGTTTTATGGGAATTCCACACATAAACCAAAACAGAACAGTTTAATATACCTTCATGTACTCACTTTCCAGTTTCTACAAATTTTAGTATGTGGCTAATCAAGTTTCATCTAACTGTAGCTCCTGACACTAATTAGAGCTGCAAACTTCAAATAAATTCACTATAAATTTTTTCAAATATATCTTTAAATGAGGAAGATTAATTCTTCTGTATAACCAACATATTATTCCTACAAACTTTATAATTTTTAATTACATTGTCAATTATACAATTATTATAAGCAATTTATAATTATAAATTGTAAGTGTGTGTTTTTCTCACCCCCCTCATCTATTTTTTTCCCTTACATTTAGTTTTCTTGAATTAGAATCTGGTTAAGTTCCAATGTGCATTTTGTTTTAATATCTCTCAAAGATCTTTTAATATTGAGGATCTTTACTCCACCTTCTATATTTTTCACCTATTTAAAAAAACACACAAATCATTTGTCCTGTGGCATTTCCACATTTTAATTTCATTAATTGCATCTTCATGGTGTCTTCTAATGTGTTTCTTTGATCTATAGTTCCCATAAACTGGAAGTGAGATCTAGAGACTTGATTAAATTCATGTTGAGACTCGGGGGTCAACATGGCGGAGAAGTAGGGGGAATCCATACTTCCCACGTCTCAGACAAAGAAGTATAGAAGCCAAAGGACTTTGAACACTAGAGCCTGTGAGGAAAAGAGACTTAATCTACTAGGAAGAAAATGGGAAAGCTGGAAAAAAGATACGGCTACTCCAAGGAACAAATCAAAGTACATCTGGTGGAGGGTCCAAAATATTACTATGAGTTGGGTAATAAAATAACCAAAGTCATAACAACAGAGAGCAAGTGACAATCCCCAAAAACAACACCTCCTGAAGGGCCACGCCCTGGACAGTGTATGACCCTCCTTTAATATAGCAGTGCTCACAGGTGCAGAGCATACAAGCTTTTAAAATGCATAAGGGACAGAAAACTAGCCAAAATGATGAAACAGAATTCTCCTCAAAAGAAATTTCAGGAAGTAGTGACAGCTAACGAATTGATCAAAACCAATTTAAGGAATATAATGGAACAAGAATTTAGAATAATAGTCATAAAATTAATCACTGGGCTTGAAAAAAGCACAGAGGACAGCAGAGAATCTATTTCTACAGAGATCAAGGGACTAAAAATCAGTCATGATGAATTAAAAAATGCTATGAATCAGGTGCAAAATAAAATGGAGGCAGCTACAGCGCAGATTGAAGAGGTAGAGGAGATAATAGGTGAATTAGAAGATAAAATTATGGAAAAAGAGGAAGCTGAGAAAAAGAGAGATTAAAAAAAAATCCAGGAGTAAGAGGAGAGAATTAGAGAACTAAGTGATGCAATCAAATGGAACAATATCCATATTATAGGTATTCCAGAAGAAGAAGAGACAGAGAAAGGAGCTGAAGGTGTACTTGAACAAATCATAGCTGAGAACTTCCCTGATCTGGGGAAGGAAGCAGGCATTGAAATCCAAGAGGCACAGAGAACTCCCTTCAGACATAACTTGAATCGATCTTCTGCACAACATATCATAGCGAAACTGGCAAAATACAAGGATAAAGAGAATTCTGAAAGCAGCTAGGGATAAACAGGCCCTAACTTACAAAGGTAGACACATAAGAATAGTAGCAGACCTATCTACTGAAACTTGGCAGGCCAGAAAGGAATGGCAGGAAATCTTCAATGTGATGAACAAAAAAAATGTGCAGCCACGAATCTTTTATCCAGCAGGTCTGTCATTCAGAATAGAATGAGAGATAAAGGTTTTCCCAAATGAACAAAACCTGAAGGAATTAATCACCACTAAACCAGCCTTACAAGAGATCCTAAGGGGAATTCTGTGAGTGAAATGTTGCAAGGACCACAAAGTACCAGAGACACCACTATAAGCATGAAACCTACAGACATCACAATGACTCTAAACCCATATCTTTCAATAATAGCACTGAATGCAAATGGACTAAATGATCCAACCAAAAGACATAGGGTATGAGAATGGATAAAAAAACAGGACCCATCTATTTTCTGTCTACAAGAGACTCATTTTAGACCTGAGGACACCTTCAGATCGAAAGTGAGGGGATGGAGAACTAGCTATCATGCTACTAGAAGTCAAAAGAAACCTGGAGTAGCCATACTAAAGGTTGTAACAAGAGATGAAGAAGGGAATTATATAATAACTACAGGGTCTATCCATCAGGAAGAGCTAACAATTATAAATGTCTATGTACTGAATTCGAAGGCCCCAAATATATAAAACAATTAATCACAAACATAAGCAACCTTATTGAAAGGAATGTGAGTAATTGCAGGAGACTTTAATACTCCACTTACAACAATGGATAGATCATCTAGACAGAGAATAAATAAAGAAACAGGGGCCTTAATTATATATTGGATTAGATGGACTTGACATATATATTTAGAACTCTGCATTCCAAAGCGACAGAATATACTTTCTTCTCTAGTGCACATGGAACATTCTCCAAGATAGATCACATACTGGGTAACAAAACAGCCCTTCATAAGTATAAAATAACTGAGATCATACCATGCACACTTTCAGACCATAATGCTATGAAACTTGAAATCAACCACAGGAAAAAGTCTGGAAAACCTCCAAAAGCATGGAGGTTAAAGATCATCCTACTAAATAATGAATGGGTCAACCAGGCAATTAGAGAAGAAATTGAAAAACATATGGAAACAAACGAAAATGAAAATACAACAATCCAAACACTTTGGGATTTAGCGAAGGCAGTCCTGACAGGAAAATACATTGCAATCCAGGTCTATCTCAAGAAATAAAAAAAACTCCCAAACGCAAAATCTAACAACACACCTACAGGAAATAGAAGCAGAAGAGCAAAGACACCCCAAACCCAGAAGAAGAGAAATAATAAAAATCAGAGCAGAAATAAAAATATAGAATCTTAAAAAAAACTGTAGAGAAGGTCAATGAAAACAAGAGTTGGTTTTTTGAAAAAAATAAACAAAATTGATAAACCTCTAGCCAGGCTTCTC
>NW_024412407.1:30511638-30589304 GCF_014898765.1 Herpailurus yagouaroundi
GGGAGAGGACCCAAATAGATAAAATCATGAATGAAATGGAATTATCACAACCAATCCCTCAGAAATACAAGCATTTATCAGGGAATACTATGAAAAATTATATGCCAACAAACTAGACAAACTGGAAGAAATGGACAAATTCCTAAACACCCACACACTTCCAAAACTCAAAGAGGAAGAAGTATAAAACTTGAACAGACCCATAACCAGTAAAGAAATTGAATCAGTTATCAAAAATCTCCCAACAAATAAGAGTCCAGGACCAGATGGCTTCCCTGGGGAATTCTACCAGATACTTAAAGCAGAGATAATACCTATCCTTCTCAAGCTGTTCCAAAAAATAGAAAGGGAAGGAAAACTTCCAGACTCATTCTATGAATCCAGCATTACTTTGATTCCCAAACCAGACAGAGACCCAGAAAAAAAAAAAAAAAAAAAAAGAGAGAGAGAGAGAGAGAGAGAGAGAACTACAGGCCAATATCCCTGATGAATATGGATGCAAAAATTCTCAACAAGATACTAGAAAATCGAATTCAACAACATATAAAAAGAATTATTCACCATGATCAAGTGGGATTCATTTCTGGGCTGCAGGGCTGGTTCAATATTCGCAAATCAATCAATGTGATACATCACATTAATAAAAGAAAGTGGGGCGCCTGGGTGGCGCAGTCGGTTAAGCGTCCGACTTCAGCCAGGTCACGATCTCGCGGTCCGTGAGTTCGAGCCCCGCGTCAGGCTCTGGGCTGATGGCTCAGAGCCTGGGGCCTGTTTCTGATTCTGTGTCTTCCTCTCTCTCTGCCCCTCCCCTGTTCATGCTCTGTCTCTCTCTGTCCCAAAAATAAATAAATGTTGAAAAAAAAATTTAAAAAAAATAAATAAAATAAATAAATAAAAGAAAGGATAAGAACCATATGATCCTGTCAATCGATGCAGAAAAAGCATTTGACAAAGTTCAGCATCCTTTCTTAATACAAACCCTCAAGAAAGTCAGGATAGAAGGAACATCCTTAAACATCATAAAATCTATTTATGAAAAGGCCACAGCTAATATTATCCCAATGGGGAAAAATTCAGAGCCTTCCCCCTAAGATCAGGAACACGACAGGGATGTCCACTCTCACTGCTGTTGATTAACATAGTATTTGAAGTGCTAGCATCAGCAGTCAGACAACAAAATGAAATCAAAGGCATCAAAATTGGCAAAGATGAAGTCAAACTTTTGCTTTTTGCAGATGAAATGATACTATACATGGAAAACCTGATAGACTCCACCAAAAGTCAGCTATAACTGATACATGAATTTAGCCAAGTCTCAGGATACAAAATTAATGTACAAAAATCAGTTGCATTCTTATACACAAAAAATGAAGCAACATAAAGACAAATAAAGAAATTGATCCCACTCACAATTGCCCCAACAATCATAAAATACCTAGGAATAAACCTAACCAAAGATGTAAAAGATCTATATGCTGAAAATTATAGAAACCTTATGAAGGAAATTGAAGATACACAGAAACGGAAAAATATTCCATGCTTATGGATTGGAAGAATACATATTGTTAAAATGTCAATACTACCCAAAGCAATCTACACCTTCAGTGCAATCCCAATCAAAATTGCACCAGCATTCTTCTCGAAGCTAGAACAAGCAATCCTAAAATTTGTATGGAATCACAAAAGACCCCAGATAACCAAAGTAATATCGAAGAAGAAAACCAAAGCAGGAGGCATCACAATCCCAGACTTTAGCCTCTACTACAAAGTTGTAATCATCAAGACAGCATGGTATTGGCACAAAAACAGACACATAGACCAATGGAATTGGACCCACAAATGCATGGCCAATAATCTTTAACAAACCAGGGAAGAATATCCAATGGCACAAAGACAGCCTCTATAAAAAATGGTGCTGGGAGAACTGGACAGCAACATGCAGAAGAATGAACCTAGATCACTTTCTTACACCATTCACAAAGATAAACTCAAAAGGGATTAAGGACCTGAGAGTGAGACAGGAAACCATCAAAACCCTAGAGGAGAAAGCAGGAAAGAACCTCTCTGACCTCAGCCACAGCAATTTCTTACTTGACACATCTCCAAAAGCAAGGGAACTAAAAGCAAAAATGAACTATTGGGACCTCATCAAGATAAAAAGCTTCTGCGCTGCAAGGAAACAGTCATCAAAACTAAAAGGCAACTTACGGAATGGGAAAAGATATTTGCAAATGGCATATCGGATAAAGGGCTAGTATCCAAAATCTATAAAGAGCTCACCAAACTCCACACCCAAAAAACAAATAATCCGGTGAAGAAATGGGAGGAAGACATGAATAGACACCTTTCTAAGGAAGACATCCAGATGGCCAGCAGGCACATGAAAAAATGCTCAACGTCACACCTCATCACAGAAATACAAATCACCACAGTGAGATACCACCTCATGCCAGTCAGAGTGGCTAAAATGAAAAAAATCAGTAGACTATAGATGCTGGAGAGGATGTGAAGAAACAGGAACCCTCTTGAAATGTTGGTGGTAATGCAAACTGGTGCAGCCTCTCTGGAAAACAGTGTGGAGGTTCCTCAAAAAATTAAAAATAGATCTGACCTATGACCAGCAATTGCACTGCTAGGAATTTACCCAATGGATACAGGAG
This sequence comes from Herpailurus yagouaroundi, assembly GCF_014898765.1. Lineage (NCBI taxonomy): Eukaryota > Metazoa > Chordata > Mammalia > Carnivora > Felidae > Herpailurus > Herpailurus yagouaroundi. The sequence goes on from NW_024412407.1 coordinate 30,514,299, forward strand.
TGCTGATGCATAGGGGCACTTGTACCCCTATGTTTATAGCAGCATTTTCAACAATAGCCAAACTATGGAAAGAGCCTAAATGTCCATCAACAGACGAATGGATAAAGAAGATGTGGTTTATATATACAATGGAATACTACTTGGCAATGAGAAAGAATGAAATCTGGCCTTTTGTAGCAATGTGGATGGAACTGGAGAGTGTTTTGCTAAGTGAAATAAGTCAGGCAGAGAAAGACAGATACCATATCTTTTCACTCATATGTGGATCCTGAGAATTTCAACAGAAGACCGGGAGGGAGGGGATAGGGGGAAAAAAAGTTACAGAGACGGAAGGAGGCAAACCATAAGAGACTCTTAAATACTGAGAACAAACTGAGGGCTGATGGGAGGTGGGGGGGAGGGGAAAGTGGGTGATGGGCATTGAGGAGGGCACCTGTTGGGACGAGAACTGGGTGTTGTGTGGAAACCAATTTGACAATAAATTTCATATATAAATAAATAAATAAATAAATAAATAAATAAATAAATTCATGTTCTGCATTTAGATAAAAAAATTATGAAAGATGGTACTCTATACTTCTAAACTGTTACACACCAGGAAACACAAAGTATCTAATTACTTTTCTTTTTGTACTAGTAAAATCAATAACTTGGTTAAAGTTTTGTCACTTTGATCCATTAATTATAAAATTCCCAATTAGCTTTGAATCTCGTAATATTAGCCAGCCATAGGTTACTATTAGCTAGATCTATAATTTGTGGGATTGCAAAGTGGTGATATTTTAATTGTGTCTTCCATTTCAATTTGATAGCTGAAATTTCTTTATATAAAACTTTCTCCATTAAATTTTTGTTTGAGACACAGTTGATAAGAAAAGAGAATATATGTTGTTTGATTTCTTTTATTGATCTGTGAAACTGATTTTTCATATCCAATTCAAATCAATGCAATGTAATGGAAAATGATTTTATACTATGTATTGGTAAGGAATGAAATGTAATATTCTTAGACTATTTAAATAACTTAAATATGAATTTCAGAGTTAAGCAAATCAGATCAGCACAAGATACTATTTGTATACTAAACCAGTTCTAATAGAACCTGAGCCGTCTCTCTATGATCATAGACCATTTAGGATTGTATTCATTTTTCAAATTGTCTTTATTTTCCATCCAACTGGGAAACTTTATTCTGTTCACAATTTTGAAAGAACTTTTTAATATTTCCAAAGCATATAGTTTGTTTCTAGTTTGGAAGTTTTCCAAGAAGAAAATAGCTGAATTTATGGATGCATACATTTTCTGAGTTTTTTGATGCATAATCATTTATTTATATTTTGATAAAATGGGACTATATTGGGATCCCTCGGTGCCTTAGTCAGTTAAGTATCAGACTTCGACTCAGTTATGATCTCCCGGTTCATGAGTTTAAGACCCGGGGTCAGGCTCTGTGCTGACAGCTCAGAGCTTGGAGCCTCCTTCAGATTCTGTGTCTCCCTCTCTCTTCTCCTCCTTTGCTCATGCTCTCGCTCTCTCTCTCTCTCTCTCTCAAAAATAGACATTTAAAAAAAATGGGACCATACGGTATATTCTTATTATTTTCAAATTAGAAAGATATTCTGAACATATTTTAATATCAGTGAAATATAGTTTATTTTTTAAAGATTCCATAATTTTTATACCAATTTTATGGTTGTTAGACATTGAGGAAGCTTCCAATCATTAAGTTTTAACATTCTTGCACTGGTTTTCTCTTCAAGTTGTGTGTGTGTGTGTGTGTGTGTGTGTGTGTGTGTGTGTGTGTGTTTAGGATCTCTGCTAGGTCTACACTTTCTTAGGCTGAGGCATACTGGCTGCTTCTTGTAGCTGCTATTTCTATATTCTTTACAACTCTACCTCTTCCTAGCCAATCTTTTGTTTTTTCTAATTTCCTCTGAAAGTTAATAATTATTTGTGTTAACTTTCATTGTGCAAACACTGTATAGTTTCCCTTCCCAAACTGGACTAAAACCAGTACATGTGTAACTATAATTCGTTCAACTTTACTTCTATATAGTGTTTCATACTGTGATTACTCCAACATTTCTTTATCCATTCTTCTGCTGATGGATATTTAGGCTGCTATTTTTTTTCCATCATAAATAATGCTCTAATGGGTATTCTTGGTATACAAATATAAGCATTTTTCTAAAGCATGGAAGAATTTCTAGGTTGTAAATAAATACACACACACACACACACACACACATATACATTAGCTTGTACTAGGGAAAACTAATTGTTTACCAACATGATTTATAGTTTACACTTCATCCAGTAGCATATAAAGGTACAGAGGCTTCATATTTCACTGATAGATGGTATTGTCAAACATTTAAATAAAATGTCAACACAATAGATGCAAAATGGTATTTTACTGAGTTTCTATTTTTATTTTCATGATAAACACTATTAGTTATGTTCATTTTGTCTATTGTAAAACAAGAGAGAGAGAGAGAGAGAGAAAGAGAGAGAGAGAAAGAGAGGAAAACCAGAAAATAGACTCTTAACTATAGAGAACAAACTAAGGGTTACTGGAGGGGAGGTGGGTTCGGGATGAGTTAAATGGGTAATGGGAATTAAGGAGGGCACTTGTGATGAGCACTGGGTGCTGTATGTTAGTGATGAATCACTAAATTCTACACTTAAAACTAATATTAAACTGTAAGTTAACTCACTGGAATTTAAATAAAAACTTGAAAAAGAAAAAAAGGAAACTGTCTTTGTGTTTTATTCTTTTTTTCTCTTGGGTTATTGGTCTTTTATTATTGATTTGAGGGATTTCTTTATATATTCTGGATATTAATTTTTTAAGTTATAGTCATTAATAATTTTTCAGTCTCTGATTTTTATTTTACTTTCTTTAGAGTATATTTCAATTAATAGTTTAATTTTAAAACAATTAAATTTATTAAATATTTACTTTAAAGTTTAATAAGGTCATAAAGATATTATTTTATATTGTTTTCCTAAAGGTTTATCTTTTTAGTTTTAAATGACATCGAATTTTTTTAACCTATGTGGGTTGCTTTTAGTGCTTGATTTACAGTGGTAACAAAATTTCATTTTTAATTTTAAGTTGACAGTACTTTCCAGATATTGGTAATCCTTAATTTCCTGCACTGAAGTTCTATCAAAGCTCTGCCATTAATAAAATTTCTACATGGTTATGGCTTTTGTTTTTGTTTCTCTTTTCTGTTCTATGATTTGTTGATTATGATATCTATAAAATGCTGTCTTAATTAAGCTTTGATTTTGAAAAGTCATTGCTCATCTGTTTTATTTCTTTTCGGAGGTGTCTTAGTTTTTTTGATTGTCTGCTCTTCGATATAACATTGAGTCTTCTTATCAATTTATATTTAAAAACTTCACTGGAATTTTGCCTTGAACTATGTGTCCATATAGATTGATTTTTGCTTTCTATGGGGTACTAGATGTTTTTAAGCACCTTTCATTGCTATTTAGGTGTTCTGTAGGTAGAGATTAAGAGTTATTAAAACTTTGTTTATGCCTTTGTTTCCTAGTTTCTTTTAAACATTTATCTTGAATGTTTCCTCCTCAAAATGTAACTCTATTGTTGACATAGGCATGCACTTTTGTTTCCTCAAAATTCATTTCTTAAAACATAGCTTAAACCCCAAATAGTATCACAACTAGTTTTAGTATGTTTTTCCTTCAGGACATTAACAATATTCTCTCAATGGATTAACCAAAAAACAAAACAAAACAACAACAACACAAAAACAGCCCGAAAACAAACACTACTGTACCCTATTTGCTTTGACTAACAGTGCTTCTAGCAGTAGCGCAAGCAGAATAGCTCTTGGGGAAATTTGGAAACTTGAAAAGTAGACATTGACAAGTTCTGTGAGGATTTGTTCTAAAATTCTTTTTGCCAAAATCTGCCTAGGATTCAACTTAGAAGTTTTTATTGCAATCCCAGTGGGATAATGATTCTCTGTATAGTTCTTTGATGACTGAGCAAAGAATTACATACTTATACTGTATCTTTTCATAAGATCATTGAATTTTACTATTCCTTACTTATTGCTATTTAATAAGTAAATTCAATAAAATTTGTGAAAACACCACAGTAATTTTAGCAAACCATAAACCAAACTATAATCTTTTCCCTTACAGATGTGAAGAATCTGAATCATCTGCTCAAAGGTGAATGTAATATTGATGGATTATTTTCTTTTTGTTTAACATTGAGTGGCTGGAAGTGATGTGATATGAGCAACTGCCATTCTCACTTATTTGAAATATTCATGAAACATGTTTATTTCCAAGCAAGACATCAAAAATTTAAATGACACCATAAACCTATGTTAATAATAAAGAATATTCTTTTGGTCAAAATCTAAGGACTTTTTTTTTTTTTTTGGTAATTTATGGTCTCTATTATATAGTATATCACATTTAAAGAAAAACAGGTTCCTAAAAATGAATTTGGTATTAACTAAAATATTTTATTAATGAAAAATGGAGCATTTATGTGTCAGTGGATTCAACCTGCATATTCTGTTCCATTTTGAGCAGACACCTCCTCACACACTTTGTAGGATTTTGTGTTCTGTACTCCATTATTTTTTTTGTGATAGTGAAACCTTTATTTAACACTTGGTCTGGAGATAGATCTTAATATGTTTTATGTGAACGATTTTATTTTTTTTTATTTTTTAAATATTTATTTATTTTTGAGAGAGAGACAGAGAGAGAGACAGAGCACAGGTAGGGGAGGGGCAGAGAGAAAGGAAGACACAGAATCCGAACAGGCTCCAGGCTTCAAGCTGTCAGCACAGAGCCTGACACAGGGCTCGAACCCACGAACCATGAGATCATGACCTGAGACGAAGTTGGACACTCAACCGACTGAGCCACCCAGGTGCCCCTTATGTGAATGATTTTAAATCAAATTGACTTATCTGTCTACTGTAATTATTTCAGTACCTGAATGTACTATGTCACCTCACAGTAAATTGGAAAAAGTAAAGACAGTTGGAGTACAAAGTAGGAACAAAACATTGTAAGTAAAAAGTTAATTTAATTAATATAATTGCATAGAAACTATAAGACATAAGTGTAATTCTAATCAGTTACTGAGGTAAGAAGAATTATAGAAGGAAAACCAGACTTATATGTAAGGCTGGGAATTTAGGAATTTATTTATTACACTATGTTTCTTTTGTAATATAATAAGCCAGATAAATAGAAATTAAGCCAGTAATTTTCTTGGAATATTTCTTTAAGTTTTAATTTTGTACTTAATTTACAATTCCAAAAATGTATTGGAGGAATATTCAATTAGTTTAACTTACATGACGCTTGAAACAAAAGAATTCATTTTTTACAGAAGTTAATATGTAAGAATTCAAGTTACCCTTAATAGTAAGAGGGTGAGGAAAAGAAGTAATTTTACTTAGTATTACAAGCCATTGTCTTAATTTTCTTCAGTATTATCCAGTTACTTGGGAAGAGGTAACTATTCTTTTCTTTTTGTGAATTTTGACACAAATGAAAATTAAAAATTTAAATTAAAAACTTAAGTTTCAATAATTCATATGTGGGTTTCATAAGGATCATAATTTGAAATTGAGCATAGCAATAAATACCTGAGACTTAGTCAATAGGTTTAAATTACAATTTTTTAACTTCATTTTCCAAGAGCAGTTTTAGGTTAACAACAAAATTGAGGGGAATGTACAGAAATTTCCCATATCCTTCTGCCTTCCATGCATAACCTCCCCCATTCTCATTACCTCTGATTCGAATGGTACATGTTCTGATCAAGTATGAACCTACACTGACACATAATAATCACATAAAGTCCATAGTTTACCTTGAGTTTCAACTTGGAGTACATTCTATGGATTTGGAATGTGTAGTGTCATATATCCATCATTAAAATATCATACATAGAATTTTGCTGCCCTAAATCTCCTCTGTACTCTCCTTGACACTTGGGAAACTGCTGATAATTTTATTGCCTCCATAGTTTTGCCTTTTCCTCAATTTCATATAGGTGGAATCATACGGTATGTAGCCTTTTAAGATTGCCTTCTTTCACTCACAGTTAGGTATTTAAGTCTCTTCCATATCTTGTCATGGTGTGATAGTTCTTTCTTTTGGGGGCTGAATGATATTTCATTGTCCGAATGTACCACAGTGTATTTATCCATTCACCTCCAAATTTGGGCAATTGTGAATAAAGTTGCTATAAATATTTGTGTGCAAGTTTTTGCGTGGACAACAGTTTTCAACTCCTTGGGGTAAATACAAAGGAGCACAACTGCTGGATCATATGGCAAGAATATATTTAGTTTTGTAAGAAACTGCCAAACTGTCTTCCAAAGTATTTGTACTATTTTGCATTCATACCAGCACTGAGTGAAAGTTCTTTTGCTCCATCTCTTCATCAGCATTTGGTTTTGTCTATGTTCTGTGTTTTGACCATTCTGATAATTGTATAGTAATATTTCCTTGTTGTTTTAATTTGCATTTCCTTGATGATATGGAATGTGGAACATTTTTTCATATGATTATTTGGCATTCATGTATCTTGTTTGGTTAGGTGTCTCTTAAGATGTTTGGCTAATTTTTTGATCAGGTTGCTGGGGCTCTTTTTTGTTAAGTTTTAAGAATTATTTATTTTGCATAATGGTCCTTTATCAGATGTATGTTTTTGCAAATATTTTCTCCCAGTCTGTGGGTCATCTTCTCATTCCCTTGGCATTGTCTTTTGCAGGGCAGAATTTTTTAATTTTAATAAAGTCCAGCTTATTCATTGTTTCTTTCATGGAACATGTCTTTAGTGTGTAGCTAAAATGTCTTTGTCATATCCACGTTCATCTAACTTTCTTTATGTTATCTTCTAGGAGTTTTATACTTTTGCCTCTTGCATTTAGGTTTCTGACCCATTTTGAGATATTTGTGGAAGTGATAATGTCAATGTCCAAATTAATTTTTTGCATGTGTATGTCCACTTGTTCCAGCATCATTTGTTGGAAAGACTATCTTTGTTGCACTGTATTGCCTTTACTCTTTTGTCACAGATCAGGTGACTGTGGGTCTACAACTGAACTCTATTCTGTTCCATTGATTTATTTACCTTTTTTTCCCCACAATACTGTGTTGATTATCATTGCTTTACAGAAGTTTTGAAATTGGGTAATATCAGTTCTACAGTTTTGGTGTTCTTATTATGTTGTCTATTCTAGATTTTTTGTTTCTTATATACAATTTAGGAATAGCTTGTTGATTTCCAAAAAATAACTTGTATTCTAATTGGGATTGCATTGAATCAGATTGGGAAGAACTGACATCTTGACAATATTGAGCCTTTCTATCCATGAACATGGAATATTTCTCCAGTTATTCTTTGATTTTTTCATTAGAGTTTTATAGTTTCCTTATAAGTCTTGCACATATTTTGTTAGATTTATACCTATGTATTGTATTTTGGTCGGTGTTAATGTAAATAGTATCATGTTTTTAATTTCAAATTCTACTTGTTCATTGTTGGTATATAGAAAATAAACTCTCTTTTTAATATTAACCTTGCATCCTGAAATATCTTGCTATAATTGCTTATTAATTCTAGGAGTCTAATGTTTTTTATACAGGTGTATATATTTTTTATTTGTGTGTGTAAATGTTTTGAGTTTGTTCATGAATATGCTGGCATTGAAAACACCTGACAACAATTAAATTTTTATTTTTTAATTGCTAACAGTTCTCTATCTTAAGTTTCCTCTATAGAAGTGCTTGAAAACTAAATAAAGTTAATTGAATTCAATAGAGAAAGTGATAATAATTTCTAAATACACTTATGAAATTATGACAGCCATGTAATTTTCAGTAAATGTTTTCTATCCTATATAATTTACTATTGCCATATTAAAAATGATTTAGTTCTGTAGTTTGATAAGAATTTTTGTCATGGCAAATACAACTAAATAAAAATGTTCCCTATGCAATAGGTGTGTAAGAAATTTATATACAGAAAATTTTTTTACAAGCATGGAAACAATAGCACTTCTTGTTTCTAATAGGAAACTGTAAAACTATCTCTTGAACTTATTTCCATACATTAAACTCTGTGTTTTCTTCTGAGACTTTAATTTATATTAATCCGATAAAGGTCATTGCACATTATTTCATTCAGCACACTCATCACAAGTCTAACCATAATTCATACAGAGATATAATTAAATTTTCTGAGAAATTTGATGGAGTGCAATTTCCTGAATTTGAGTGAAAAAAAATACAGTTGAAAAATTTTAGCACAATTTATATATTAGTTCCTCAAAGAAGCTACTTTCATGTCAAATGTTACAATGTTCAAATGTTCAAAGGTTTATGAGTATTTAATCAGGGCTATATACTTCTTATGGAAATACAGATATAATTAAGCTACAGTTCTTGACTTCATGTAGGTCTATCATAAAATGAAAGCAACAGACTGATGAGAAGATAAAGTCAACATAATATGTTACGTGTTAAATGTTGCCAGAGGTGGGAACGGGGATGTGGCAGAAATGGGAGAATTGTTTGTTGTTGTTTGTCTGTTTGCTTGTTTAAATAAAGAAAAAATGTTACGCGCAAATATGACCATACAGGAACTGAGAGTAGACATGCAGGGTAAATTCTCTTGGTTTCAATAAGGATTTCTAGATGACATGGATCCAAAATTTGATGACTGAGAATACTATTGAATTGAATAAATTCCAGGGGAGAAGAATTTTGCTTATTTCTTGCTCAGGTACCTAACATATGTTTAAAAATATATTATACACTTGATAAATTATTTATTTTTAAAAGAAGTTATTTGAACAACAGAGACACTAAGAGGAAAAAGCAATATGAAATACTGTAGTGTACCAATTTTACCAGAAGCTCCATAGTAATGGTAAAATTTAAGATCAAAAGTGGTGACACAAACGGCCTATGTAGAAAATTTAGTTCATCCTCACTCTTACTGGATGTCTTTTTTGGAGAAATGTCTATTCATATTTTTTATCTTTTTTTAATCAGATTTTTTTTCTATTGAGTTGTATTAGTTCCTTATATATATTGGATATTAATCTCTTATTAGATACATGGTTTGCAAATATTTTCTTTCATTCCATCACTTACTCCCCTAATGTACTCCAGCAGTATTTATATCAGAATGTAGTTATTTATTCATTGTTTTTATTATTTCTTGTGGGTACCAGAAAGATTTATACGACAGTAAAGAAAACTAATCATATGACCAGAGTAATAAAATATTTTCAGCAGAGTGGCACCTGGGTGGCTCAGTTGGTTGAGCTTCCAACTCTTGATTTCGACTGAGGCTCATCTCACAGTTTGTGAGTTCAAGCCTCACATCTGCCCTGACAACATGGAACTTGCTTGGGATTCTCTCTCACCCTCTCTCTCAGCCCCTCCCCTTCTCTCTCCCTCTCTCTCTCTCTAAGTACATAAATAAACTTATTTTCAGTAGATAAAGATAAGTCTCCTTATCGTCTGAAAATAGAGATCTGAAAAATAATTAAACTAGTAATAATAATATTAATAATAATAATAATAACGCAGGCTAAGAGAGAGAATGTATACAACTGGAGAATAGATTATTGACCAGAAAATTGTAACAAATAATTCTTCAAAAACATAAATAAAAAATATACTGCCTTAGAATCAAGATTATTGTATGTGATGGTACACTTTTGAAAATGTGAAATGAATGCAAATATTATTCAATAGATAATTTTGTAATGTGTGTGTGTGTATGTGTGTGTGTGTGTGAATTACAAGTAGTTGCTTAAATGATGAGGCAAAATCTTGGCCAAAGTACATTGCTGAGAGTGTTTTTAGATAAGATTAACATTGAATTTGGTGAATTTTGAGTAAGCAGATTATCCTCCATAATATGGATGGGCCTCATCCAAACAGTTGAAGGCCCTGAATAAACAGAAAGACCAGATCCCCTGACAGGAGGAAATTTTCTAGCTGACTGCCTTCAGATTTCATCTGCACCATCAGCTCTCCTGGGTCTTAAGCCTGCCAACCGCTTCACAGATTTAGACTTCCAGTCTCCATAATCATATAATGCAAATCCTTATAATAATCATCTCTCTGTCTGTATACACATTATGTTGTTCTGTTTCTCTGGAAACCCCTAATCAAAGCAATTGCTCAAATATGAAGTAAAGAAAACTGATACCAGGATGAAAATAATGATATAGATGATGGCAATCTCTTTGGTTTACCCATACTAAAGTGTAAAATTATTAACTCTGACACTATAATTTAAAATTTGTATTGTTGATTTGCATTATGGCAGTATTACTGGTTTTGAAATATAGTATAAGAGTAGGCCTAAAATCTGGAATGAAATGTAATAATTATATAATATCATCTATCCACATTCTTAATGAAAAATAAGGTTAAAATAGCACAGAAATTACACATACATTACATATATAATGTTTCATATCAATTATTATATGTTGTATATAAAATATATTGCAATATATGTATACATATTACATATACATCATATATATTAATATCCCATAAATTTATTTAAAGGGTATAAGATAAAATATTAAAAGTTTTGGACAAACCATAATTACTACTTTAAAAATATAGGCCAAATTTGCAGTAAGGTAAGTATGCTTATTAGTACAAAATCTTTCACTTTTGGGAAAATAGAAGTTTAAAATAAGAAATTTTTATTTGAGAACAAAAAGTGGTTTACTCAGAATCAAAAGGACAGCTAGAAATATCAGAGGACCCTAATTATTTTGGTAATCTTTACTGTGCCAAATTAAGCCAAATTAAAATAAGTATGAAGATTTCATTTACTTTTCTACCAATGTTTTGGTAAGTTGGGGTCTTAGTATGGTCTCTGGTATTTTCGATATGAGTGAGAAACAGAGAAATTGAGAGAGAAGTTGATTTTCTTTCAGGTTTTAAGTTACCCTTAATTTTATATCATATGACATGTATTATTATTTTAAGAAAGCAAAAATTACAGAAGAAACTAATGGTACCTTTGATATCCACCCCCATTTTTATTCATACTCACCTTTCATTCTCTTTAAGTCAGGAGAGTTTTTACATTCTCTTTCTTGTCTCTACTCTCTGCACTTCTCTTCATGCCTCTTATTTCTCTCTTCTTTCTCCTTACTCTCTTCTCTGTCTTCCTCTTTCCTTCTACACCTCAAGTTATCCATTTATGTTGGGTACACAATAATAACTGACTGAAATTTTTCTCTGCATGTTGAAAATGTTATCCCACTGACCTAGAGCATTCATTAGTGTTGTTTAGGGGCTTAGTCAGAGTCTAATTATGTCTATTGGGGTAGTTTTTCTCTTCTTCCCAGACACCTTTAAGGTCACCCTATTGTCTTTCATATTAGCAATTTCACTACAGGACAAGGGGTGGATGTTTTTTTATTTATTCTGCCTGGTATACTTTGCACTCCATATGTCTGAGGATACATGCACTGTGTCAGTTCTAAAAAAATATCCAAACACACCTTTTCTCTGGTCTGTGCTCATGATTCTTATTTTCTCTTTCTGGGATGCCAAAGATAGAGAAATACATTGTCAGAATGAAATCAGCAAATCTTCTTAGATGTATCAGAAAATTGAGGTCACAGAACAAACCACTGCCCCCCAAATTGAAGACTGACAGATCAATATGGAGAATCACAGCTTATGGGAGCAGAAGTGGAGGAACAGAAACCACCAATGGAGCCAGTACAGGGATAGGCAAACTTAAATTGCAATTGATGAATTGCTGGGGGCTCAGTCTGGACAAGTTTGAGAGTAAAAACTCCAGAGGCACCCATTATTATAGAGGTGAACAAACTTTTGGGAATTTTACTTCCAGGAACCCATAGCAAAGTAGCCATTTTGAAATACACCCAGAACATTGTGTTCTCCTTAATAAGCCTGCCCTCAAGGGAAACTATTTTACCAGAATAAACCAATTGGAGTTTTACAGAGCCTATCCAGCCTGGGGGGAAAAGGAAATACTGAGTGTCAGCATGTTCTAGAATCCCACGTGGAGAAATAAATAACCAGCCTCAGTCCTTTACTTATGAAGTTCACAGTCAAAGCACAAAGACTCTCTAAAAGACTGAGAACTAATCATAGGACTATATAACTCTCCCCTCCACCCTCTCCACAAATTATTACCATGTCAGTATGGTTCCTATACAATTACAAGGGATTACAACTGAAAGAGCAGTTTATGTCAGATCTTGCCAAAGAAGTCTTTAGGAACCACCAAAGACAACTTGGGAGACAAAAACAAGTTACCAGAGAAAAGTTTAGCCTATGACACTGATAGCTACAGTAAACACTAACACAGCTTAACCCCTAGTCAAACAAAATGTCACACCATACTTAGGTTAAAATCTAATAAAACATTTATAAGAGCTATATAAGGAAAACTACAGGTTTGATAAAAGAAATAAACTAATATTTAAGTAAATGGAGAGATATTCCATATGAATGGATAAGAAGACTAAATATTGCTAAAATGCCAATTCTTCCCAATTTGATCTATAGACCCAACATAATGCCCATTAAAATCCCAGAAAATTATTTTATAAATATTAATAAACTGATTCTGAAGTTTATACGGAAAGGCTGTTGATACAGAATATTCAATATTGATCCAGAATAGCCAATACAATATTGACAGAGAACAAAGTCAGAGGACTAACAATACCTGACTTCCAGAATTACTAAAAAGCTAAAATAACCAAGACAATGTGGTATTGGCAGATGAATAGACAAATAGATTAATGGAGTAAAATAGAGGACCCGGGGGCGCCTGGGTGGCTCAGTCGGTTAAGTGGCCGACTTCAGCTCAGGTCACGATCTTGCGGTCCATGAGTTGGAGCCCTGCGTCGGGCTCTGGGCTGCTGGCTCAGAGCCTAGAGCCTGCTTCTGATTCTGTGTCTCCCTCTCTCTCTGCCCCTCCCCCGTTCATGCTCTGTCTCTCTCTCTCTGTCTCAAAAATAAATAAACCTTAAAAAAAAAATAGAGGACCCAAAACAAAGCCCACACAAATAGAGTCAACTTATCATTAACAGGAGTAAGGCAATTCAGTGGAAAATAGCTAGTCTTTTTAACAAAATATGTTGGAATAACTGAAAAAATATATATTTAGACACAGATTTCAGAAGCTTTATAAAAAATTAACTCAAAATGGATCATAGGACTAAATGTAAAACTCAAAACTCTAAAATTCCTGCATGATAACATGGGAGAAAATCTGGTATAATTGGATTTGTCAGTGAATTTTTAGATACAACACTGAAATATGATACCTGAAAGAAAGAAAAAATGAAATTAGACTCCATTACAATGAAAAACTTTTGCTTTATGAAAGATAATGGTAAGAGAATGAACCAACAAGTCATAGACAGGGAGACAATCTTTCAAACCACATATTCATTGAAGGACCGATATCTAAAATATATAAAGATTTTTAAACTTCAACAATAAGAGGACAAAAAGCCCAAATAAAAAATGTGAAAAATATCCAGATATTTACCCAAGAAGATATACAGATGGCATATGAAAAGATGCTTTACATTATATATCACTAGGCAGATTAAAACCATTGGATACTGTTATACACCTATTAGAATGGCTAAAATCCAAAACACTGACAATACCAAATGATTTTGAGAATGTGGAGCAATAGGAACTCTCATTCACCACTGGTGAGAGTGCAAAATGGTATAGCTAACTTGGAAGACAATTTGGCAGTTACTTAGAAAACTGAACATCTCATTTCATACTATGCAGCAATGGAGCTCCTTGGTGTTTACCCAAAGGAGTTGAAAACCGACACTCACACAAAAACCTACACAAATGTTCATTCCAGCTTTATCCATAATTGCCAAAATTTGGAAGCAACCAAGATGCCCCTCAGTAAGTGTGTGGATAAATAAACTGGTACATCCAGACAGTGGAATATTATCCAGAGCTAAAAAGAAATGGGCTATTGAGTCATGAAAAGACACAGAGGAAACAGGAATGCATATCACTAAGTGAAAGAAGCCAGGAGTGCCTGGTTGGCTTAGTCAGTAGAGCATGTGAAAGAAGCCAAACTGAAAAGTCTGCATGCCATATGATGCCAACTATATGACACCTGGAAAAGGCAAAACTGTGGAGACAGTAGAAAGTTCAGTGGTTGCCAGGGTTGTGGGAAGGGAAGGGTGAATAGGTGAAGCACAGGAGATTTTAGGGGAGTGAAATTAATCTGTATGATACTGTGATAGCAGATGCATGCTAGTATACATTTGTTAAAATCCATAGAGGGTAGAAAGAGTGGACCCTAATGTAAACTATGCTCTTTAGTTTGTAATAATGTATAAATATTGGTTCATCAATTATAACAGAGACCAGATGTTAATAATACAGGAAACTATATATTTTTAACATCATGTCTGTTATAATTGTGTGTGAAGTGAGGTGGTGTATGGAAATTCATTGTATTTAGATGTTTCTTTTTTCTATAAACCTAAAACTGCCTAAGAAATAAAGTCTTTAATTTAAAAAATGCATTGTGATATTACATTTTCTTCAGAGAAATCATGTTGTTTTTAAGTTTCAAATGGAAATTATTAGAAGACTTTTTTTTAATGTTTATTTATCTTTGAGAAAGAGACAGAGTGCAAGAGGGGGAAGGGCAGAGAAAGAGGAAGACAGAATCCAAAGCAGGCTCCAGGTTCTGAGCTGTTAGTTCAGAGCCTGACATGGGGCTCGAACCCACGGACCACAGAATCATGACCTGAGCTGAAATAAGATGTTTAACCAACTGAGGCACCCAGGCATGCTGGAAATTATTAGGAGATTTTTTTTATAAACAATTTACCACAAGTGGCCAGTAATGGTTTTTGAAAAATAAAGCCATTTATTTTTAATTAAGTAATGAACACAGATTAAACTTTCCAGTGTATTAACAAAAATTAAATACTTTAAAGTTACGCAAAAACTAAAATATGAACTTAAAATTATTTCACTAAACATTTAAAATCTTTCTTTTCACTTTTCCTTTGAACAATTGGCTTTTTTCAAACTTCTGCAAATGTTATCTTCTCCAAAGTACTTTCTGATTGGTATTGAGATTTATATTCATCAAATTTTAAAATGAAGACCTTTAGTATGAATTATTCATTATAAAATTTTATACCTGTCCATTACAATCCAATGATTATCTTTTACTTTGCTATTTAGTTTAGAATGAAAATCAAAGTCCTTAAAATTGAAAAAGTCTTAATTTCACAAGAAACAGAACTGTCAATTAAATTATTTATGTAGAAGATAATTCAATCATTTATATAGAAGATAATCAGGAAAAAAGGATTATTTTCTAATAAATTTTTGGTATTCCTGAATATTTTTGCTTTGATTGTTGTTCATATCTCATTTTGGCATACATTATGTGGAATGATTCCCTCCAGGACACCTCTAGGATTTCCCACTATAGTTGCATTTTTAGCTTCTGAAACATTTCAAAAAGAGATCTGGTTTGTGTAACGGTTAGAAAACTACTTGAAACTCTGCAGCTTAACAAAACTAAATTTTATTTTTCACTCTTCACTGCATGTCCGTTTCGGGTTAACAAGGAGGTTTGTGTTCATCAAAGGCTCTCAAGGCTCCTTCTGGAAACACACTTCTGGATCGCCAAAGCAGGGAGGAGAGAATGGGGTGAATCATTTCTGTTTTCAGACTTTTGTTCAAAAGTGACACATTGCCTCCATTCACATTTTATAGACCAAAACAAGTCATTTGGCTACAACTAACTTCAAAAAAGATAGTTCTGCCTTATGCCTGAAAGTCAGAGTGAGGTGTACTCTCTGTTCACACTTACGACTAATTTGTAATCATTTGTTTTGCCGGGAAAAGCAGTAGCCTCGTGTTATTTTTTTTTTTTTTTTTTTTTTTTTCAGAAATATTCTAAATGTTACAATTGTTTAGTGACACCAGTAAGTGAATAGATTGTGTGTGTGTGTGTGTGTGTGTGTGTGTGTGTGAAAATTACTTGTTTTATATTCTTTGCATCTGAAAAGCATATTTACACATCCCAGTTTTCTCAGAAGGCACAAACATTGCTCATGCTTGGAGACTCAATTTTGAGGTAAGAGAGAGGCAGGGAAAGGGAGGAAGAAAAGAAATGAGAAAATAAGCAGGAGAGAAAAAAAGTAGAGACAGTGAGAGGAAGAAACAAGATGAGAACAAAGCAAGAAAATAATAAAAGAGAAGAAATGGGAGAAAGAGGGAAACAGGTTTTGGGACAGTCTTAAATTTTATTAATTTAATTTAAAATTAGACTTCTGTATCTTTGGTACAAAGACTAATAAGGCCAATCTCAGAAAATTCTTTCTCAAAATGCATTATTTTTCTCCATCTTGTGATGTTTAAATTAGGTTCACTTCTAACACAAAACACATCTAGATTTGTACCTGAGGGTTCTTTACTTATAATCTCTGACCTACCTACCCTTTTCTGTAGGCATCTTTAGCTCATGTTGATACTGTGGGCACCAACTTTTCTTTCTCTCTTCTAACTCACAGACCTGCAAAAATGGGAAATACTTTCTCAGGTGGAATACTAAATACTAATTGGAACAACCTGGGAGTTTGAATGCCTGTATCATACCCCAGCTGGTGATTTCTTTGAGTAAATTGTTTCATTAGAAAGGGCAATACTGCCACTTGACTATTATATTGAAGATGCATATGTTGCATGGAAAAAAAATATTTAGACCAAGAACTATATACAGGATGAAAGGCCAAAGAAAGAGGTAGATTATCATTACTTTTATAGAAAAAAATAATTTCTAAGTTTTTGCCTGATAATCTTAAAAATTTGGAAAAAAGCATTGATTTTAACTAATGATTGTTTTTTAAGTTGGCATTGTTATTTCTGAACTCTTGCATCCATATTTATCATTTGAATTACAATCAATTATTTCCAATGTGAATTGAAGCATTTGGAAAACTTTTTCAAAGTAAAGGCTAAATAAATGAACTACTTATCTTAGGCTATAATTTAAATAAGAATAAAATCATGTTCTCTATCTCTACCTTTGATTAAAACAAAAAGGTACATTTCTGTGTTAGTGTACTGTCTTCTACTTCCCTGGCATCATTAAAATATCTGGAAGCCTCCTACATGTAGAACTTCAAAAAGGTTTTTAAAAATAATTGGATGAACAAAGTCCCTATATTAGACAACAGGGAAATTTCCAATTGTCCTTATCCATTTGGTTAGAAAACTTCTAACTTGCCCTACAATTTACCTTGCATTGCCTCTTTATTTCCTTTTCCAGATATAGTGCTAACAAACTCATGATGATTTCTCATCCATTATTTTTTTTTCTAGCATTGAAGTCTATGTTTTTTTATTTGAGAAAATGATACTTTATGGACTTAGGCATTTGGGATAGTTCGTTTTCCTAATGAACAAAAGTTATAACTTACTGAGCACAGAGAATTTAATTAATGGAATGTAGAATTCTTAGTATAAAAACAAGATTTATATCTCTATAGCTGTAGGGATAATAATACTACACCTAAATGATACTTTTTGAAGATTAGATAATAATATGTTTAAAGCTTTTACTGTAATATCTGGCCTATGATAATTGTTATGTGTTTCCTATTATAATTTCTAAATTGTATGTATGTAGTACATTATTTTAAAAATATTTTAGATAAATGCAACTGATTTAGAAGATTCTGCAAATTATGTTAGCTGTCATGTAGTGCATTATATATCTTTCTTTGCCCTATAATTAAAACATTCATTGAGGGGCACGTGGGTGGTGCAGTTGGTTAAGCGTCCAACTCTTGAATTTGGCTCAGGTCATGATCCACACTCTGGGTGTTCAAGCCCGCATCATGCTCTGCGCTGATTGTGCGGAGTCTGCTTAGGATTCTGTTTCTCCTCTCTGCCTCTCCCCTGTTTGTGCTCACTCTCTCTCTCTCTCTCTCTCAAAATAAATGAATAAACTTAATTTTAAAAAATCCCTTGAAAATTCCTGTAACAACTGAAAACAACACCACCATAAAAGACAAGAGACAGAAGTGCATTTCTAAGTGAGTGACTTCTCTCAAACTCTTACAGGTCTTTGAGATTTTCATCCTTTGCCTCTGCATACATTTTTTAAGACTTTGAGACTTGTCATGCCACAATACTTGGCCTCATCTAGGCTGCACTGATGCATCTGGGAGCTGTGGTCTCTGGACACAGAGAACTTTGGTCAGGTGAGAAACCTATTCCTTGCAATTATGTGTAAACTTTCTAATGACAGCTGATCATAGACTTACTATGAACACAGAGTTAGGTGCACTATTTTCAATATTATCACAATTATAAAGACACGTAAAACATGTATATATGTATTTGAGGTATATAAATATATCTATAATTTATATATCTATAATTTATAGTACATGGGTAAACATAAGGATTCAGAAATTTGAAGTAAAAGAAGGAAGAAGATGTATCATGCAAATATGAGCACATTAACTCTCTTAAAGTGAAAGTAGATACCCCAACCCTTAGGATCTGAAACACCAAGAGTGAAGCTTAAGGTAAATTTTGGACTCTGATTATGAAATCAATGTAGGTTCATCAGCTATGATGAATGTAGCACTCTGCTGAGAGATGTCAGTCACAGCTAAGGCTATACATGTGTGGGGACAGAAGTATATGAAAAATCTCTGTACCTTCCCCTAATTTTGCTGTGAACCTATAACTGCTCTAAAAATTAAAATATATTCTTAATCAAAATATCAAGAAAGTAAAAAAAACAATAACAATTAAATTAATAGGTTTTACTAGAGATGAACAAGGATATTTGTAATATAGTTTTAATTGACCAACAAACCAATCAAGAATTATAGTGAGAAAGCTCAGTACATCTTGATCAATCCAGTATGCACACACAAAAATAGTAAGCATGTGGAATATTTTAACAATATGACTAGCAAACCAGATATAATTGTCATGTTCAGAGTAGTATAAGCCAGAACTATAGAGTATATAATCATATATCTTTCTTTGCCCTCTAATTAAAACATTCATTGAGGGACACGTGGATGGTGCAGTTGGTTAAGCGTCCAACTCTTGATTTTGGCTCAGGTCATGATCCACACACTCTAGGTGTTCAAGTCCCACATCACGCTCTGCACTGATGGTGTGGAGTCTGCTTGGGATTCTGTTTCTCCTCTGCCCCTCCCCTGCTTGTGCTCTCTCTCTCTCTCTCTCTCTCTCAAAATAAATGAATAAACTCAATTTAAAAAATCCCTTGAAAATTCCTGTAACAACTGAAACCAACACCACCATAAAAGATAAGAGACAGAAGTGCATTTCTAAGTGAATCTATAATCATAGAGTATGTAGACCATTTACAAAAAGATCATTTCTTAACCATAAGACAAATCTCAATACATTCTGAATAATCAATATCATGTAAAGTATCTTTTCGATCACAGTAAAATACAACTAGAAATCAGTTTAGAAAACACTTTTACTTTTCGGGTGTGGAGTTTGGTGAGCTCTTTATAGATTTTGGAGACTAGCCCTTTGTCCGATATGTCATTTGCAAATATCTTTTCCCATTCCGTTGGTTGCCTTTTAGTTTTGTTGGTTGTTTCCTTTGCTGTGCAGAAGCTTTTTATCTTCATAAGGTCCCAGTAATTCACTTTTGTTTTTAATTCCCTTGCCTTTGGGGATGTGTCGAGTAAGAGATTGCTACGGCTGAGGTCAGAGAGGTCTTTTCCTGCTTTCTCCTCTAGGGTTTTGATGGTTTCCTGTCTCACATTCAGGTCCCGAAAAGCAAATAACCCAGTGAAGAAATGGGCAGAAAACATGAATAGACACTTCTCTAAAGAAGACATCCGGATGGCCAACAGGCACATGAAAAGATGTTCAGCGTCGCTCCTTATCAGGGAAATACAAATCAAAACCACACTCAGATATCACCTCACGCCAGTCAGAGTGGCCAAAATGAACAAATCAGGAGACTATACATGCTGGAGAGGATGTGGAGAAACGGGAATCCTCTTGCACTGTTGGTGGGAATGCAAATTGGTGCAGCCGCTCTGGAAAGCAGTGTGGAGGTTCCTCAGAAAATTAAAAATAGACCTACCCTATGACCCAGCAATAGCACTGCTAGGAATTTATCCAAGGGACACAGGAGTACTGATGCACAGGGGCACTTGTACCCCAATGTTCATAGCAGCACTCTCAACAATAGCCAAATTATGGAAAGAGCCTAAATGTCCATCAACTGATGAATGGATAAAGAAATTGTGGTTTATATACACAATGGAATACTACGTGGCAATGAGAAAAAATGAAATATGGCCTTTTGTAGCAACGTGGATGGAACTGGAGAGTGTGATGCTAAGTGAAATAAGCCATACAGAGAAAGACAGATACCATATGGTTTCACTCTTATGTGGATCCTGAGAAACTTAACAGGAACCCATGGGGGAGGGGAAGGAAAAAAAAAAAAAAGAGGTTAGAGTGGGAAAGAGACAAAGCATAAGAGACTGTTGAGAACTGAGAGCAAACTGAGGGTTGATGGGGGGTGGGAGGGAGGAGAGGGTGGGTGATGGGTATTGAGGAGGGCACCTTTTGGGATGAGCACTGGGTGTTGTATGGAAACCAATTTGACAATAAATTTCATATATAAAAAAAAAAAAAAAGAAAACACTTTTAAGGTCCACATACTACAGGCAGTTATGAAATACTTTTCCATATAAGCCAGTGACTTCAAAATATAATTAATAATAAAAAGTGTTCTTAGCTGAATGATAAGAAAGCTTGTGGGATGTGACTAAGGCAGGGCTTAGAGGGACATATACAACCTTAAATCTGGAAAACAGAAAAGGATAGGTAAAAAATGATTGATAAATCTCAGGAGTTAGATAAAAAAGGTCACCTTACATAGAGACATACAAAGGTATATAAAAACAAATATATAGCAGTGAAGAGCAAGTATTTTTCCCAGGGAAGGAATCTACCAGCGAGTTATAGGTGTCTTCTTTCAAGCTATTAAAACAGGGTTCTGTGCATAGGTGACACACAAGGAATTCTCGCTCAGTGCATAGGACTAGTTGCGTTGTTGATATCTGTGTAATACTTGAGGGTTAAACATGCTGGATTCAATTCCTATGATACTAGTTATCAACTATTTTGGACATTGGGCAAATAACCATTTTTATTTCTTGATTTTCTCATTCATGTAAAAAGACTAATATTATCTACTTCATAGAGTTCTCAGGAGGCTATGTGACATGCTTAGCACAGCACCGGAGATACAATAAGCTTTTAAAATTTGTCACTTTTATTTGTATCGTTAATTCCAAATCTTCTCTTCCATGACATTTGAGAAGTCTCTTATCCAATTGTGTCTAATTTTGGGTAACACAAAGAGAAACTCTATTGAGCTACATGCTGTCTTCCAAATACAAGTTTGTTTTAAATCTCCCAGGTTTTCCTGGTTCTGTTTTTTTTTTTCCTGAGTGCTTTTAATACCATTGTTGTTTTGGTGTCTGCTGCTAACTATTCAAAAATTACCTTTTCTATGGAATATTCCTGACCATTTTTCGCAATTATATAAGTAGGATCTCAATATATATTTAATGAATGTAGAATGATGAAATATCTTGAAGAGGAAATATCTAACAATAAACACAATTGCTAAAACATTACCATTGGTTGATCTCTTTATGTAATTTTATTTCCTTAGGTTCCATGCACTTTCCACTTTTCATAATTCAAATAAACATCATGTTTAGCTATTGTTGAATATTAAGTTGACATCTTTATTGAGCTGTTCACAACGACACCTGGATCTCTTTCCTTAGAAATTAAACAAATTTACAACCCATCAATGTCTGGCAGAAGTTTAATTTGTTTCTCTCTCATTCATTAGCTCAATCTTTTCTAGGTTGAATTATATCATCTGTGGAAATTCCCATTAGAAAACAACTAAATACACAATCAAATTCAGAATATGTAGCTGCTTTCTTGCTTTAATTTTTTCTCATATCTGACAAACACATGTCGTGATATTATGAACTATGTCTAATAACCACCTTATTATAAATGTATTGTGGTAGAGGATATTTACATGCAGTTTGCAAAAGGTAATGCAGGTCATTTAAGGAGTTAAGAGAAAAACATCTTGAAAAGTTAATTTATGGTCTCATCTATAAAAATAAAACACCATAGGGGGGAGGAGCCACGATGGTGGAACAGTATAGAAGTTTTTTGTGTGTCTCGCATCCATGAAATACAGTCAGACCAACACTAAACCATCCTAAACACCTAAAAAACTGATTGGAGGATTAACACAGCAATCTGCACAACCTAAACCACAGAATTCAGCAGGTACGTGGCGCAGAGAGGTGAACTGGGGGAGAAAGAAGCCAACGGTGGTCAGGGAGCCAGCCACCTCTGCAGGTGGAGAGGGGACAGAGACTGGGGCCGGGGAGAATATGGGGAAACACCCCTCCCCAAAAGCAGCTGTAGAGAAAGTGGAAAATTAGAAATAGCCGCAGGGACTAAAATAAAAAGGGAGAAAGGAGAAAGGAGAGGGTTTAAATTCCATTAAGACTGTAAACAAGGGGAGCGCAAAGTCTGCAACTCCACAGCTCTATACCTGGTGGTGCTCTGGTGGGAAGGGTGAGTCCCCAGGAGCAGAGTGGGGTCCAGGAGGTTCTCAGGCCACACAGGGAAAAGTGGTTCCACTGCTGGAAGGACATCTGGTAGAGACTGTTGAAGCCACCTGGTTGAAGCCACCCAGAAAATGGTAAATTCGCTGATGTTGGAACAAGGTCATTAAGGGTGAAGCCTGGTGCCAGATGTGTGTTGTGATTTTCCATAATCTCTGAAACTCTGCTGCTACACTGTCTCGTGATTTTTTTTCTGGGGTGGGCTGGAACCTGGCCGCAGTCTCGGGGCACCGGCAGCAGCAGGGTCAGCAAGCATTCCTGGGTGGCAGCTGGCATTTGGCCGTTGCTCATTCAGCCATTGCTCGGTGAGACCCTCCCACAGAGGGGCGGAACGGGTCAAAGCCACAATCCTTCAGAAGTAAGGGGCCGGGGAAAACAGCCACATCTGAGACAAAACTCAGGAGAGAGGTACTGCCTGGGGCTTGGTCACGTACAGTGAAGAAGCAGGGAGTGGACAAAAGCTGAAGACAGAGGACGGATATGCGATTGCTGATCAGAGAGAACACAGTTCCCATAATACAGACTGAGCAGCTGGGTGACACCATTTTCACTGGTCCCACGCATGCGATTAGGCACCAACAAGCCCTGCAACAATCCACCCCAGTAGGCTAGCTGCGCCATCTAGTGGAGAGCAGAGCTGTTACAGTGAGCCCCACTTGACGGCCAACCTCGCTCTTCAAGAACACAAGTCTCACTGCCTTAGTTTATGGACTATAAAGTGCTACAATAGTCAGACTTCTAGGGGAAAACAGTAATTTCAGTCCTATTTTAATCTGTTAACAGGTCCATCTATTCAATTTTCTTTCTTTTTTCTTTTTGCTCTTTTGTATTTTTTTCTTGAATACAGAAAGAGAAAAAAATTCATTTTTATTTTCAATTTTTATTGAAAATATTTTTCTTTATTTTTTTTACTATATTTTTTACTTTTGTGTAAGTTTTTCAAATTCTATCTTACTTCCATCATTCTATTTTAGTTTACTTCAGTGTATTCACCTTTTCAAATTCTGAAATGATTTCCTTCCCCCACTTTTTTCTCTCTAATCTATCAAACCACTTTCAACACCCAGACCAAAACATACCTAGGATCTACCATCATTTATTAGATTTTTGTGTGTGTGTGTTTTTAATTTTTTAATTTAAATATATATTTTTAACACTAATTTTTTTAATTTTAATTTTTCTACCTCATTAATTCCTTTTCTTCCTTCAAAACAAAGGAATTCACCCCAAAAGAAAGAGCACAAAGAAACAACAGCCAGGGATTTAACCAACACAGATACAAGCAAGATGTCTGAAACAGAATTTAGAATCATGATAATAAGAATACTAGCTGGAGTAGAAAATAGATTACAATCCCTTTTGACAGAGATAAAAGAAGTAAAAAATAGAATGAAATGAAAAATGCTGTAAGTGAGCTGCAATCATGGATGCATGCAGCGGCAGCAAGGATGTATGAGGCAGAACAGAGAATCAGCGATATAGAGGACAAATTTATGGAAAATAATAAAGCAGAAAAAAGAGGGAGATTAAGGCAAAAGAGCACGATTTAAGAATTACAGAAATCAGTGACTCTTTAAAAAGGATTAACATCAGAATCATAGGAGTCCCAGAAGAGGAAGAGAGAGAAATAGGGGTAGAAGGGTTATGTGAACAAATCATAGCAGAAAACTTTCCTAACCTGGGGAAAGACAAAAACATCAAAATCCAAGAAGCACAGAGGACCCCCATTAGATCCAACAAAAACCGACCATCAACAAGGCATATCATAGCCATATTCACAAAATACTCAGGCAAGGAGAAAATCATGAAAGCAGCAAGGGAAAAAAGTCCTTAACCTACAAGGGAAGACAGATCAGGTTTGCAGCAGCCTTATCCACAGAAACTTGGCAGGCCAGAAAGGAGTGGCAGAATATATTCAATGTACTGAATCAGAAAACCATGCAGCCAAGATTCTTTATCCAGCAAGACTGTTATTCAAAATAGAAGGAGAGGTTAAAAGTTTCCCAGACAAATGAAAATTAAAGCAGTTTGTGACCACTAAACCAGCCCTGCAAGAAATTTTAAGGGGGACTCTCTGAAGGGAGAAAAAAAAAAAGACTAAAAGCAACAAAGACTAGAAAGGACCAGAGAACACCACCAGAAACTCCAACTCTACAAGCATCATAATGGCAATAATTCATCTTTCACTACTCAGTCTAAACGTCAATGGACTCAATGCTCCAATCAAACAACATAGGGTAACAGAATGAATAAGAAAACAAAATCCATCCAAATGCTGTTTACAAGAGACCCACTTTAGACCTAAAGACACTTTCAGATTGAAAATAAGGGGATGGAGAACCATGTATCATGCTAATGGTCAGCAAAAGAAAGCCGGAGTAGCCATACTTATATCATACAATCTAGACCTTAAAATAAAGACTTTATCAAGTGATACATAAGGGCATTATATCATAATCAAGAAATCTATCCACCAAGAAGACCTAACAATTGTAAACATTTATGCGTCAAATGCACATTATGCGTCAAGTGTTGGAGCACTTCAACACCCCACTCACAGCAAAGAAAAGATCATCTAACCAAAAAATCAACAAGAAAACAATGGCTTTGAATGACACCCTGGACCAGATGGACCTAACATATTCAGAACATTTCATCCTAAAGAAGCGGAATATACATTCTTCTCCAGTGCACATGGAATGTTCTCTAGAATACTCGACACAGATCAGCCCTAAGTAACTACAAAAAAAGATTGAGACCATACCGTGCATATTTTCAGACCACAGCTATGAATCTCAAAGTAAGTCACAAGAAAAAATTTGGAAAGGTAACAAATACTTGGAGACTGAAGAACATCCTCCTAAAGAATGAATGGGATAACCAAGCAGTTAAAGAGGAAATTAAAAAGTATATGGAAGCCAATGAAAATGATAACACCACAACCCAAAACTTCTGGGATGCAGCAAAGGCAGCCATAAGAGGAAAGTATATAGCAATCCAGGCCTTCCTAAAAAAGGAAGAAAGATCTAAGATATACAACCTAACCTTATGCCTTAAGGAGCTGGAAAAAGAACAGAAAATAAAACCCAAAACCAAAAGATGACAAAAAAGAATAAAGATTAGAGCAGAAATTAATGCTATTGAAAACCAAAAAACAGTAGAACAGATCTATGAAACCAGAAGCTGGTTCTTTGAAAGAATTAACAAAATTGATAAACCACTAGCCAATTTGATCAAAAAGAAAAAGGAAAGGGCCCAAATAAATAAAATCGAGAATGAAAGAGGAGAGATCACAACCAACACAGCAGAAATAAAAACAATAAGAATATTATGAGCAATTATATGTGAATAAAATGGGCGATCTGGAAGAAATGGATAAATTCCTAGAAACATATACACTACCAAAACCGAAACAGGAAGAAATAGAAAATTTGAACAGACCCATGGCCAGTAAGGAAATTTAATTAGTAATCAAAAATCTGCCAAAAAACAAGAGTCCAGGGCCAGATGGCTTGCCAGGGGAATTCTACCAAACACTTAAGGAGGAGTTAATACCTCTTCTCTTGAAGCTGTTCCAAAAAAGAGAAATGGAAGGAAAACTTCCACTCTTTCTATGAAGCCAGCATTACCTTGATTCCAAAACCAGACATAGACTACACTAAAATAGTGAACTATAGACCATTTCTCTGATGAACATGGATGCAAAAATCCTCAACAAGATATTAGTCAACCAGATCCAACAATACATTAAAAAAATTATTCACCACGACCAAGTGGGATTTATACCTGGGATGCAGGGCTTGTTCAAAGTCTGAAAAATAATTAACATGATTCATCACATCGATAAAAGAAAGGACAAGAACCACATGATCCTGTCAATAGAGGCAGAGAAAGCATTTGACAAAATACAGCATCCTTTCTTGATAAAAACCCTCAAGAAAGTAGGGATAGAAGGAGCATACCTTGAGATCATAAAAGCCATATATGAACAACCCAGCGCTAATATCATCCTCAGTGGGGAAAAACTGAGAGCTTTCCCCCTAAAGTCAGGAACAAGACAGGATGTCCACTCTCACCACTGTTATTCAACATAGTATTGGAAGTCTTAGCCTCTGCAATCAGACAACACAAAGAAATAAAAGGCATCCAAATCAGCTGAGAGGAGGTCGAACTTCCACTCTTCGCAGATGACATGATACTCCATATGGAAAACCCTAAAGATTCCACCAAAAACCTTCTAGAATTGATTCATGAATTCAGCAAAGTTGCAGGATATAAAATCAACACACAGAAATCAGTTGCATTCCTATACATCAACAATGAAGCGACAGAAAGAGAAATCAAGGAATCTATCCCATTTACAATTGCACCAAAAACCATAAATACCTAGGAATAAATCTAACCAAAGAGGTGAAACATCTATACACTGAAAACTATAGAAAGCTTATGAAAGAAATTGAAGAAGACACAAAAAATGGAAAAATATTTCATGCTCCTGGATAGGAAGAACAAATATTGGTAAAATGTTGATACTACCCAAAGCAATCTACATGTTCAATGCAGTCCCTATCAAAATAACACCAGCATTCTTCATAGAGCTAGAACAAATAATCCTAAAATTTGTATGGAACCAGAAAAGACCCTGAATAGCCAAAGCGATCTTGAAAAAGAAAACCAAAGCAGGAGGCATCACAATCCCAGACATCAAGCTATACTACAAGGATGTAATCATCAAGACAGTATGGTACTGGCACAAGAACAGACACTCAGATCAATGGAACAGAATAGAGAACCCACAAATAGACCCAGAAACGTATGGCCAACTAATCTTTGACAAAGCAGGAAAGAATATCCAATGGAATAAAGACAGTCTCTTCAGCAGTGGTGCTGGGAAAACTGGACAACGACATGCAGAAGAATGAACCTGGACCACTTTCTTACACCATACACAAAAATAAAATCAAAATGGATGAAAGAACTCAATGTAAGACAGGAAGTGATCAAAATATTCAAGAGAAAGCAGGCAAAAGACTCTTTGATCTCAGCCGCAGCAACTTCTTTCTCAACATGTTACCTCATCAAAATAAAAAGCTTCTGCACAGTGAAGGAAACAATCAGCAAAACTAAAAGGCAACCGACAGAATGGGAGAAGATATTTGCAAATGACATATCAGGTAAAGGGTTAGTATCCAAATTCTATAAGGAATTTCTCAAACTCAACACCCAAAACACAAATAATTCAATGAAGAAATGGGCAAAAGACATGAATAGACACTTCTCCAAAGAAGACATCCAGATGGCCAACCGACACATGAAAAAATGCTCAACATCACTCATCATCAGGGAAATACAAACCAAAACCACCATGAGATACCACCTCACCCCTGTCAGAATGGCTAACATTAACAACTCAGGCAACAACAGTTGTTGGTGAGGATGCAGAGAAAGAGGATCTCTTTTGTATTGTTGGTGGCAATGCAAGCTGGTGCAGCCACTCTGGAAAACGGTATGGAAATTCCTCAAAAAACTAAAAATAGAACTACCCTTCAACCCAGCAATTGCACTATGAGGTATTTATCCAAGGGATACAGGTGTGGTGTTTTGAAGGGACACTTGCACCCCAATGTTTATAGCAGTATCAACTATAGCCAAAGTATGGAAAGAGCCCAAATGTCCATCGAAGGATGAATGGATAAAGAAGAAGTGGTATATATATACAATGGAGTATTACTCAGCAGTCAAAAAGAATGAAATCTTTCCATTTGCAACTACGTGGATGGAACTGGAGGGTATAATGCTAAGTGAAATTAGTCAGTCAGAGAAAGACAGAAATCATATGACTTCATTCATATGAGGACTTTAAGAGACAAAACAGAAAAACATAAGGGAAGGGAAACAAAAATAATAAAAAAACAGGGAGGGGGAAAAACAGAAGAGACTCGTAAATATGGAGAGCAAACTTAGGGTTACAGGAGGGATTGTGGGAGGGGATATGGACTAAATGGGTAAGGGGCACTAAAATCTACTCCTCAAATCATTGTTGCAGTATATGCTAACTAATTTCGATGTACATTTAAAAAAAATAAAAAGTAAAACAAGTTAAAAAAATAATTGCACAGGTATTGGTACAATGACAGACAAGCCAATGGAAGAAAACACTGAATCTAGACACAGAACCATTCATATAAGGTCACCTAATGAAAAATATACCATTGCAATTCACCAGGGGGAAACTGGAATTTTTAATAAGTAATAATAAAATAATTTTGATCCCTAAAAAATAAAAATAAAAATAAAACACCATAATAATAATAATAATATACTGTGACTATCAATGACAATGAGAAATATTAAAGGTATCTCATACATGGACATGTTCAAATCCCATTGTTTCTGCTAAAGTAAAAATATTTTCAGTAAATGAAAAAGAAGGTAAGCATTTTTGTTTTTGTTTTTTTAGGCTTTTTACAGGGAATTTAAAATTAGAACTTTAATTTAGCTGACCAAATTTTTTAAAGGCCCTCCCTTTATTTTTCAATGTTAAGTACATTATAAATAGTTCTCACTCTATCAAACACTTTTAATGGGGTTATGGAGAAAATAGGATAGGTAGGCTGCTTATAATATTGACTACTTGACAGGGTTTCTTTTTCCTGTTCTCTAATTGGGAAGATTCTCATGGATGAAATCTGTGCCTTAAATGTATAAATTATATTGGCTTTTAAAAGAAAATGATTATCAAGCAGATTAAAGAAACTTCATTGCTACAATTGAATCTCTATCTTTACACATAAAATTCTTCTGTCTTTCATGGGTTTATGTTAGCCTGATATCTGATATGTGTTCTCAACCAAAGTATAAACTTTTGATGATGGGACATATACTTTAATACCTTTTCTTAAAAAAAATGAATAGCTATATTTCAAAGTACTTTTAGATTTAAAGAAAAATTAAGCAGATAGTGCAATGAGTTCCCATATATCCCTTCTCCCTATTCACAGATTTCCCTGTCATTAACATCTGGCATTAGTGTGGTGCATTTGTTACAGGTGGTGAACTAACATCAATAACTTGTTATTAATTATAGTTTACATTAGGGTTTACTCTGTGTTATATATGGTTCTATGGATTTTGACAAATGGGTAATGTCATGTATCCACCATTATAGTATCATACAGAATAGATTCAGCACTATAAAGTTTTCCTGTACTTGCCCTACTTAACCTTCACTCCATCCTCCATTTTCCTTCTTTTTTAAAATTTTTTCTAATGTTTATTTATTTATTTTGAGAGAGACAGAGACAGTGTGAGCGGGAGGTGAGTAGAGAGAGAGAAAGAGAGAATCTCAAGCAAGCTCTGCACTGTCAGCACAGAGCCCAACGTGAGGCTCACACTCATGAAACAGTGAGATCATGACCTGAGCCCAAACCAAGAGTCAGATGCTTAACCTACTGAGCCACCCAGGCACCCCTCAATCCTCGATTTTCTTAAATCCCTAACAACCACTGATAATTTAAAATTTTTTAGAATTTTGACTTTTTAGATTGACTTCTTTGATTTAGTAATGTGTGTTTGAGGTTCTTTCATGTCTTTTTGTGGCTTGAAAGTTCATTTTTTTGTTATTGCTCCTGCTGAATAACAGTCCATTGTATGCATATTCTAATGTTTGTGTATCCATTTACCTATTAAGGGACATCTTGGTTTCTTCCATTTTTGGTTAATTATGAATAAAGCTCATAAATATTCATGTGTAGGCCTTTGTTGTAATGTAAATTTTCACTCTTTTGGGTAAATATCCAATAAAGAAATTGTGGGAAAGGAGAGGAAGACTATGTTTAGCTTTGTAATAAAATACAAACGTGTCTTCCAAAGATGTTGTACCATTTTGCATTACCACCAACAATGAATGAAAGTTCTAGGTGTTCCACATCCTTGCCAGGACTTGATACTGTCAGTGTTTTAGATTGTCACCATTTTAATCGGTGTGTAATGGTGTCTCATTGTTGAATTAATTTTGAATTCCCTAATAATGAATGTTAAAATATATTTTCCTATACTTATTTCCAATTATGTATCTTCTTTGATGAGGTATCTATTCAGATATTTTGCCCATTTTTTAATTGAGTTGGGTTTAGAGTTCTTTGTGTATTTTGGATACAAGTCCTTTATCACATATGTCTTTTGCTAATATTGTCTCCCAGTCTGTGGCTTGTCTTGTCATTCTATTAACTGTGACTTAATGGAGCAGTTTTTTTTTTTTTAGGTCTTTATTTGAATTATAGTTACTTGACATATAGTGTAATTTTGGTTGCAATAATATTATTTGTTGACTCATTACTTACATATAACACTCAGTGCTCATCACAAGTGCCTTCCATAACACCCATCACCCATTTAACCCATTCTCCACTCACCACCCCTCTAGCAACCCTCAGATTGTTCCCTAGAGTTAAGAGTCTCTTATGGTTTGCCTGTCTCTTTTTTCCCCCTTCCCCAAATTTATCTGTTTTGTTTCTTAAATTCCACACATGAGTAAAATCATATGGTATTAATCTTTCTCTGATTTATTTTGCCTAGCATAATACACTCTAGCTCTATCCATGTCCTTCCAAATGGCAAGATTTCATTCTTTTGATAGCTGAGTAATATTCCATTGTATATGTATACCAACCACTTCCTTTTCCATTCATCAGTCGATGGATATTTGGGTTCTTTCCATAATTTGGCTATTGTTGATAATGCTGTAACAAGCATTGGTGTACAGGTGCTCCTTTGAATCAGTAATTTTGTATCATTTGGATAAATACCTCCTAGTGCAATTGCTGGGTGGTAGGGTAGTTATATTTTTAACTTTAAAAAAAAAAAGAAAAGATTTTTAAAATTTATTTATTTATTTATTTTGAGAGACAGAGAATAAGAGTACAAGCAAGAGCCAAGGAGAGGCAGAGAGAGGGAGAGAAAGAATCCCATGTAGGCTCCACATTTAGTGGAGCTCGATCCCACAATGCTCCATCCCACAATGCTGCGATTGTAACCTGAGCCAAAATCAAGAGTGAGACACTTAACCAACTGAGCCACTCAGGCACCTCTAATTTTAACTTTTTGAGGAACCCCCATATTGTTTTCCAGGGTGGATGCACCAGTTTGCATTCTCACCAACAGTGTAAGAGGGTTCTCCTTTCTCCACATCCTCATCAGCATCTGTTGTTTCCTGTGTTGTTCATTTGAGCCATTCTGACAGGTGTGAGGGGGTAACTCATCGTGGTTTTTATTTGAATTTTCTTGTTGATCAGTTATGTTGAGCATCTTTTCATGTGTCTGTTAGCCATGTGGATGTCTACTTTGGGAAAATCTCTATTCATGTCTTCTGCCCTTTTCTTAACTGGATTATTTTTTTGGGGTGTGCATTGAGTTTGATAAGTTCTTTATAGATTTTGGATACTCACTTTTTATCAGATAATGTCATTTGCAAATAAATATCTTCTTCTATTCCATAGGTTGCCTTTTTAGTTTTGTTGATTGTTTTAAGGGAGCAGTTTTTTGATTTGTTATTAGTTTTAATGAGTCCAACTTATCAGTTGTGTCTTACATAAATCATGCATCTGGTGTTGTATCTAAAGCCATCCCTGAACCCAGTCTCACCTTGCTATTCTCCTACGTTATCTTCTAGCTGTATGTTTTACTTTTGAACTGTGATCTGTTTTAGTTAATTTTAATAAAAGATGTTAGGTGTCTGTCTAGATTCATTATTTTTTTTTTCAACGTTTATTTATTTTTGGGACAGAGAGAGACAGAGCATGAACGGGGGAGGGGCAGAGAGAGAGGGAGACACAGAATCGGAAACAGGCTCCAGGCTCTGAGCCATCAGCCCAGAGCCTGACGCGGGGCTCGAACTCACGGACCGCGAGATCGTGACCTGGCTGAAGTCAGGCGCTTAACCGACTGCGCCACCCAGGCGCCCCTAGATTCATTATTTTTAAACACGTGTCCAGTTGTTCCAGCACCATTTGTTGCAAAAATGGACCTTTCTCTATTTTAATTACCTTTGCTCTTTTTCAAAGATCATTTGCCTCTATTTGTGTGAGTTTATTTCTAGGCCTTCTATTTTGTTCCAATAATCTATGTTTCTATTCTTTTACCATACGATAGTGTCTTGTTTACCTGATCTTTTTTTTTTTTAATTTTTTTTTCAACGTTTATTTATTTTTGGGACAGAGAGAGACAGAGCATGAACGGGGGAGGGGCAGAGAGAGAGGGAGACACAGAATCGGAAGCAGGCTCCAGGCTCTGAGCCATCAGCCTAGAGTCCGACACGGGGCTCGAACTCACGGACCACGAGATCGCGACCTGGCTGAAGTCGGACGCTTAACCGACTGCGCCACCCAGGCGCCCCTTGTTTACCTGATCTTTATAGTAGTTTTTGATGTCAGGAAATGTCATTCTTCTGAAATTGTTTTTCTTGACTACTCTGGTCTTTTCTGTACAAACCTAAAATCAGTTTTTGGATATGCACAAAATGATGTGCTGAGATTTTTATTATGATGGTGTTGAATGTATGGGTTAGTTTGAGAAGAAGTACCATTTTTATAATATCAAGTCTTCCTATGCATGAGCATGGGATATCTTTCTATTTCTTTAGATAGTCTATGATTTCTTTCACCAGAATTTGTATTTTTCTGTAAGTAGATTTTTATACATTTTGTTAGATTTAAATCTAAGTATTTAGCTTTTTGGTACTATTGTTTTCTATTTGTTGTTGTTCTTGTTTCTTGTTTCTTTTTTATCTTTTGTTCTGTTTTTGGTTTGATTGAGCGTTTCATATAATCTCATTTTCTCTCCTCTTTTAGCATAAATGATTTCAATATATTTGAAAATTTATTGGTGGCATACGGCTTGACATATATTTTTACCACATATATAATTCAAATAACACTATACCACTACACTCTTCCCCCCATATCTTATAACACTGATGTAATTCATTTCACTTATCCATAGCTGTCATCATATACTTTGCTGCTATTACTATTTTGAAGTTACCCATTACATCAATTAAGAAAAATACAAGATTTTATTTTATCTTCATTTATTTCTCTATTCTTCTTTCTTTCTAAATGTAGATTCACATTTCTGGCCCTCGTAATTTCCTTTTCTCTGAATATTTCTTTTAGCATTTCTTTAGACAGTTCTCTTGGAAACAAATTTGCTCAGTTTTGGTTTGACTGAAAAAACCATCAGTTTAGATACAAAGGGACATGGAGGAATTTGGAGAGATGATAGAAACCCTTCTATATCCTGATTATAATGGTCACTGCAAGACAGAATGTATTTGTCAGAATTTTCAGAACTGCAACCAAAAAAAGGGGGGGGGATTTTACTGAGGTAAATATTATCTTAATTTAGAAAAAAATAAAAGTGAGAGACTTACTTTTTTGTTCTTAATGGAATAACTGGAATCATATACTTATTCTTCCACATAAATTAAAAAATGGACAAAATGTAATAAAATAACTATTTTCAGAGTGGGTAACAGTCAACAGGGACTCCCAAACTGAGTCTCAATGTATTATCAGGAGGAGAATGAGGTGGAGGTTTGGAAGGCTTAGGACACTGGAGAGTGCGAGAAAGGAGCTTCCAAGAAAAAGTTTCCGTTATTTGAATAAGGTTATGTTGAGTCTTTGAATGTTAAACTGTACATGCATAAGGTAGCCATCAAATCTGGACAAAGAACAGCAGGGGAAGTGTAAGTCAAACAGTTTCAGAATTCAAGCAGGTTTGGAAGATATTTAAGTTCCAAATGTTGTGGAGAAAGCTGTGTTAGTAATTTCCCAAAGTGAAGTCCCTGCACTTTATCATGTGCAAGTTGTCAGATTCAATCAGTGAGCAAAGGTAGCTGACTATCTCTGATCCAGCATAGAGTCCTCTAAATAAAAAAATAGAGTGAGAAAAGGAAGGCAATGAAGTGGAAAGCTAAGATTCCAAAATGTTTCATTTTTGATACTTAATATAGTAGAGGTAATTTGTATTGAAGAATATATCACTAAATGACAGAATAAATGGAGGATCAAAAACTATAGGTCGTAATTTAATTGAAATCCAAATTTAATTTATTGACTATAAGTACATCTCTACATATTAACTAAGGTAATATGAATATCATATTAATGTGTAGGTTACTTATATGGTTAATATCCATGCTAAATAAGAATTTTTGGAAATGGCCCTGGAAATCTAGACTCTTTATAAAACTCCACAAGATATCATTACAGATGCAAAAATTCCAACACCTCAAACCTGGTTATGGACTCACTATTAGGGATTCCGATGTGGAAATTTTTATTTTTTTTTCTTTATTTTCTCTTTCTTAGTAAAAATATTAGTTTGGAAATGATTTTTATTTTGAAGATGGCTTTGGCTCTGAAAAGCTAACCCTTATAACCATATTGTGAAAAGTGTGGCTATGTGAGTTTAAGTCCCAGATCTTTTGCTAAAACACGATCTTAAATATTGTGCCTTTGTTTCCCTGTGAGTGCAATGGAGACTTATACTAATGTTATGAGAATTAAATGAAGTAAAAAATAGAGTGTTTTTATATAGCAACCATCATTTTTTAAGTTTATTTGTAAGTTTATTTATTTACTTTTGAGAGACATAGAGGGAGAGACAGGCTGAGAGAAAGGGAGAGAAAGAATCCCAAGCAGGCTCCATAGTGTCAGCACAGAGCTCGGCAACATGGGGCTCAGGCCCACCATGAGATCATGACCTGAGCTGAAATCCAGAGTTGGATGCTTAAACGAATAAGCCACCCAGGTTCCCCAGCAACCATCATTTTTAATGATCAATAAATATATTTTATTAGTAGGGTTGATAGTCCAACAGGAAATAGAAACCTGCATCTAGCTTCATGCATTGATGTCAGGTCATCCGAATTCCAGATTCTATAGCTTTCCAACAATTACAGATACATCCTGATATATTATTCAAATAAATCTACCTGAAATTATTGTTTACCATTTCCTTCCTTGATAAAAATACAATGGTGATTTGTCAGTCATTTTTACTATATTAATTTTGTACTTATATTCTTGTCTGATACATAGCAGGCTCTAAGTAGTGACATAGACACTTCAGTACTTGTTTATGTCTAATTTTAACTTTCTGTGATCCTGATATTTTCTCAAAAGTTCAAGGAGAATCAGTCTGAAATTATTATTTGAGCGTCTGCCCAAAGAAAAATTTAGAACAGGTACACATTTAGTGTAAAACAGCACTGTATCATTTAGCTCAAGAATAAAAATGAATTAAAATAAGCTTTAAACAAATACGGTTTCTTTTAATACTAAATTTGAAATTTTAACCTAAAGAAAGCTAAGATGACATTTCTAATTTTTCTTAACAGAAGGGAGAAAAAATCCAAATTAGAATATTTGAGTCAACACAAATTTTGGTTTAGAAAATGCAAAGTAGTCAATAGAATTGTTGGTGAAAGCAAGCATTGCATATAAATATCGTCTTTATTCCAACTTGTATATAATATATGCTGTCAGATATCATGTTTGTATTATAAGAACTCAAAATTACAATGGTAACTGAAAGGTTATGGCTTGCCTTGTTGAGTCACATATATACACATTTTTAGAATTCCTGTGAAAGATTTTTTTCAGAACATGTTTTAGACCTTCTTCCCTTTTTTACAAACAGTATACATGAGCATGAATGTATGAGTAAATGATAAACAGTTACCTTAGCAGTACATGCTGTTTTTGATATTTAGTTCTTAGACAATGTAGGGTTTTAGTATTAAAACCTACTTTTGTATTTAGTATTAACTGGAAAGACAAACACAAAAATCACTGACACAATATCTTTAAAATTTTATCTTTTTTTCCCCTATAGGTGAGATAGAATCAAATATCCTTTATAGTAAGATCACTATTAGCCAAATTAGAGAAGTCAGATATTTAAAATATATATACATTTTCTGAAATCTCTACTATGAAATCCATGTAGGAAATAAGGGGGTATGGTAGGGAGAATTATGAGACAATCCCCAAGATTCTCTCTTCCTGGAGTACATGCCCTGTTTAATCTCTCTCTCTCTTTTAGTGTTTTTTCAATGTTTATTTACTTATTTTGAAAGAGAGCCAGGAAGACTGAGTGGGGAGGGGCAGAGAAAGAGAGGGAGACAAAGGAAATTCCAAGAATTCCAATTCTTCTTTTCTTAAGTTATTTATTTATTTTTGAGAGAGAGAAAGAGGGGGGGGGAGGGGCAGAGAGAGAGGGAGATAGAGGATTTGAAACGGGCTCCACACTGACAGCAGAGAGCCCGATGTGGGACTCGAACTCAAGAACCCTGAGATCATGACCTGAGCTAAAATCAAGAGTCAGATGCTTATTGGACCGAGCAACCCATGTGCCCCAATCTCTCTTTGAATGTAGGTAGTACCTGTGATTATGGCAGAAGCGCCATTAACTTGATGAGATTAAATGATATGGCAAAGGTGATGAGATAGTGACTCCCATGATTTTTATGTTATATGAGCAAAGGGTGAGACATTCTCCTGCCAACCTTGAAAAAAGCAGTCATGTTGTGAAATGCCCATCTATGGAGGGAGCTATGTGGCAAGAATCTGAGAGTATCCTTTAGAAGTCTTCAGCAATCGCCAACAGTTAGATAGCAATTACATATCAGTAAAGCTGGGGAAAATAATAAACTTGTATATGAAGACAGCAGTTTGAAAAAGAAAATGACACCAACAAAAAATGTAAAAATGTCAGTTTTGTTAATGATAAAGGTAGTATTGGACACTTGTATTTTTCTGCCAGTAAGTGGACTTCCTGATATTGAAACTTTCACAGCCTATTTGTAATCACTAGACTTCTCAAGAGTACAGAGCAGATCACCACTGATTTCTCAAGAGTATAGAGCAGAGCACATGCTCCCTGTAGACAGAATGGATCCAAGGAGAAAGGGCAGAGTTACACACCCCCAGTCTTTTATACAACTATTTTCACCAATCAAGTAAGATACTTGCCCTCTCTTTCCAAGAAAGGGATGAATGAGGCTGTAAGGAAAAGTAGTTAATAGATCTCCCTCTGCCAAGAGGTAGGGAACATGTCCTCACCCCTAAAATACCATATTATTCTTTACCGTGTTTTTATTTCCTTAGCTCTTTTGAATTTACCATTTTAAAGCTTTATCTGTCCTCTAGACTGTGAAATCCTAAGGATAGGTCTAAATTTACTTTTTGTAATTTCAGCATCTAACAAGAGTATTTTTTTTCCAGTGAATAAGTAGATGAATATAAATACATTTGATTTTTAGGAGGTATTGGTACAGCTGAATTAATCATTTATCAACTTTTTTTTTCTGATATTTTGGTGGCTGTATCATACCAATCATTAAATATGTTTTATGTTAATGGTGAGTGCTAACTCTTAGGAACTAGCCTACTCATGTGCCTAATATTTTTACTGTTTCTAGAGCATAAAAGAAAAATTAAATTGAATAAGTTGAATTAATATCCAATATTATCTCAGTTGCTTTGGCTCAATTTACAAAGGAAAAAAAACCTCTAAATATTTAATACAAGCTGTTTTAAAAATAATGGCATGAAAAATGAACTACTGGGACCTTATGAAGATAAAAAGCTTCTGCACAGCAAAGGAAACAACCAACAAAACTAAAAGGCAACCAACGGAATGGGAAAAGATATTTGCAAATGACATATCGGACAAAGGGCTAGTATCCAAAATCTATAAAGAGCTCATCAAACTCCACACCTGAAAAACAAATAACCCAGTGAAGAAATGGGCAGAAAACATGAATAGACACTTCTCTAAAGAAGACATCCGGATGGCCAACAGGCTTATGAAAAGATGCTCAACGTCGCTCCTCATCAGGGAAACACAAATCAAAACCACACTCAGCTATCACCTCATGCCAGTCAGAGTGGCCAAAATGAACAAATCAGGAGACTATAGGTGCTGGAGAGGATGTGGAGAAACAGGAACCCTCTTGCACTGTTGGTGGGAATGCAAATTGGTGCACCACTCCGGAAAACAGTGTGGAGCTTCCTCAAAACATTAAAAATAGACCTACCCTATGACCCAGCAATAGCACTGCTAGGAATTTACCCAAGGGATATAGGAGTACTGATGCATAGGGGCACTTGTACCCCAATGTTTATAGCAGCATTCTCAACAATAGCCAAATTGAAAGGAAAGAGCCTAAATGTCCATCAACTGATGAATGGATAAAGAAGATGTGGTTTATATACACAATGGAGTACTACGTGGCAATGAGAAAGAATGAAATATGGCCCTTTGTAGCAACGTGGATGGAACTGGAGAGTGTGATGCTAAGTGAAATAAGCCATACAGAGAAAGACAGATACCATATGTTTTCACTCTTATGTGGATCCTGAGAAACTTAACAGAAACCCATGGGGGAGGGGAAGGAAAAAAAAAAAAGAGGTTAGAGTGGGAGAGAGCCAAAGCATAAGAGACTGTTAAAAACTGAGAACAAACTGAGGGTTGATGGGGGGTGGGAGGGAGGAGAGGGTGGGTGATGGGTATTGAGGAGGGCACCTTTTGGGATGAGCACTGGGTGTTGTATGGAAACCAATTTGACAATAAACTTCATATATTGAAAAAAAGACAATAAAAAATAATGGCATGTGTTTTGAGTTTTGAATTAATTTTTAATTAATTAAAATTAATTTAAACTAAGGAATTATTTTTTTAATTCCTAAAACACTGACATCTCTGGTTTCCTTTCTCAAATAACAAAAGATTAGGAAGAGCAAAGCACAGAATCTCAGGATTAAAAAGGAATTACAAATAATTCGCTTCAAATTTCTCCCTAGCCCATGAATATCTTCTCTGACAGTGATGAAGGACTCATGAGCTAAGTAGGCTAGTCATCGATAAGCAAATTATTCTATTCTATGCTTCTGCATTGAATAGAAAGATATGTCCCCTGTATTTTTAAAGACTGAGTCTAGTTTTGTGTTTTATACACAAATAGCCAAATTGAACCTTGTTCATATACGATTTCCCTTAAAATGTTTGGAGTTTATTGTCGTAGTTCTCCCTCTCCCTTAGGTTTTCTTGTCTGTTAGCTAAACACTTATGGTTTTTTCAATAGATCCTCATATAACACGATGAGCTGAACTTTTAGTAACTTATTTTTAAAGATTTTTAAAATGTTTATTCATTTATTTTTAGAGAGAGACTGGGGCAGAGAGGAGGAGAGGAAGAATACTAAGCATGCTCTGCACTGACAGTGCAGAGCCTGACACGGGGCTCAATCCCACGAACTGTGAGGTCATGACCTGAGTGGAAATCAAGAGTTAGACCCTCAACCAACTGAACCACCCAGGCACCCCACTAGTAACTTATAATTGAACAGGACACGCTAAATGCAAGGCCAGCTCAACAGGAAGGAATATGTGGCTTCATAGTCACTCATGCTCTGCCCCTTTGAAATCCTGGGTGGCCCTGGAACCATTCCCATTCCCTTTGCCCACGTGTTCAGAAATTTAAGCTCTCAAACAACTAAGAAAAGGGGCAACTTTTGCTCCAGTTTTGCAGTTTTTGGAGGCAACAAGACTAAACTTTATTTAATTTTTTATTAATCCCTCTCTTTCTCATAGGGACATGCACTATGGGAAAAATTTAAAGACATGTCACTAATAAGTGAAGACTTATTGAACAGCAAAGCATTCTGGAAAGTTCAGAAATGAATACAATAAAAGGAGCATACTGGTTGAGAAATGATACCAATATATATGGTTTGGAGACCGTGGTGTTTTGTGTGTTGAATATTTTTAAAGTGGTAAAGAACTAAGCAGTGGTTGTGAGCATAGAGACGGGCAGAACCTCACTAGACCATGATTGCATCTGGGCTGGTAAGTGTGTACATCAAGCTTCACATTTTACATAAGCAGCAATAAGAAACCACGTGGCACCAGCAGTCTGCCTACAAGTTTCCTTAGTTTGATCATCCAGTTAATTAGATACATTTTCTTATTTTACACGTTATTTCAGATGACTGCGTTGCTAAACTTCCTGCATCTAAATCATTGGTGTTTCTATTCCTTGCGTTTCTAAAATCATTTCATCACTTTCCTTTAAGCCCCTACTGGCAGCCTCTCCAGAGTCCCCAGCCCTCTAGTCAGGCATTTTAGTATTTCACTAACTCTCTCATCAGAATCCTTTTAGCTTCTGCTCATTGTCTGAGTCTAAAATCCTCCCCATCACAGTTATTTGTTACAGAAGCTTTCCACATCCAAGTTTCCTAGAGCTGTATTAGTTATTTATTGCTGAGAAGGCTAACACTCCTAAATACAGCAGTTTGAACCATAAAAATGTATTATTTCATACAGTTTTTTGGTGGGTCTGGCTTCAGCCTTTTGGGGTGGTTTTGGGTCAATGTCGTTCATGATGTTGTAGTCAACATATTGTTTTAGGATACCATCATGAGGAAACCATGATCCACATGGTTATATAGATCTCACCACGTGGACCCCTCCACAGGGTTATTAATTGTCTTCATGTCTTTTTATCTGGCTTCCCCCTTCAAAAGTTTTCCAAAAGACAGCAAGATAGAAATCACAGTTTCTTTTTGACCTTGGCTTAGAAGTCACACATCATAATTTTGACAAAATCACATTGGTTCTCTAGGTCATTCTTATTGGACATGAGAGGCAAATACATGACTGTGAGTACAAGAAGGAAAGAAAGGGCCATTTTTGATGCTAGCTTCCATGTTACTGCTATTCTATCTCTCTTTGTCTCTTCCCCTCACCCCTCTCCCCCACCCTTCAGCTTTATTCAGGTATGATTGGTAAATAAAATGTTAAGATATTAAAGGTTCACAATGTGATGGTTTGATATATGTACCTTTATGAAAGAATTCCCTGCATCACATTAATTAACTATCTCTTGTTCAATCTCTTAAAACAGTCACTTCACATAACTTGTCAACTTTTCTAGTTGTTTACAATGGGAAGGTAAATTCCACAAGACTTATACCTTCATGGATGGAAATGGAAATATGTTACCATTGTTTTCACATAAAAAAGAAAGTCATAAATCAAGTTATGGAAAGTGGAAATTTTGGACTCATACTTTTGAAACATTAAACAGGCTTCCAAGAGAGCAAATTAATTATTAAAAAAAAATTCGAAAAGGGAACCAAGATGGGGGAATAGCATGGAAGTTTTTTTTTGTGTCTCGCATCCATGAAATACAGCCATATCAACAATAAGCCATCCTGCACACCTAGAAAACTGATCTGAGGATTAACACAACAATCTGCACAACCTGAACCACAGAATTCAGCAGGTATGTAGCGCAGAGAAGTGAACTGGGGGAGAGAGAAGCCACAGAGGGCAGGGAGGTCCTTTTGCAGAGAGAGAGTGGAGACGGTGGGGAGAATATGGGGAAAGCACCCCTCCCCAAAAGCAGCTGGAGAGAAAGTGGGAAATTGGAAACAGCTGCAGGGACTGAACTAGAAAGGGAGAAAGGAGAAAGGACAGGGTTTAAATTCCATTAAGACTGTAAACAAGGGGAAGCAAAGGCTGCAACTCCACAGCTTAATACCTGGCGGTGCTCTGGTGGGAAGGGCGAATCCCCAGGAGCAGAGTGGGGTCTGGGAGGTACTGAGCCACATGGGGAGAAGCAGTTCCACTGCAGAAAGAACATTTGGTAGAGGCTGTGAGGCAACCTGGGCCCCACAGACCCCAGAAAATGGCCACATTCGCTGGTGCTGGAACAAGGTCATCAAGGGTGAAGCCTGGTGCCAGATGTGTGTTGTGATTTTCCATAATCCCTGAAACACTGCTGCTACGCTGTCTCGCAAACTTTTTCTGGGATAGTCTACCACCCAGCCGTAGTCTCTGGACATAATCAGAAACATGGGTCCTGTGAACTTTCCTGGGTGTGGCCAGCATTCGGCTGTTGCTCCGTGAGACTCTCCCACAGAGAGGCTGAATGGGTCAAAGCCGCAGTCCCTCAGAAGTAAGGGGCCGGGGAAAACAGCCTCATCCGAGACAAAATGTGGGAGAGAGGTACTACCTGGGGCTTGGTCACAGACAATGTAAAAGCGGGGAGTGGAGGAAAGCTGAAGACAAAGGACAGGTGTGCGATTGCTGACTGGGGAGAACAGAGTTCGGATACTAGAGACTGGGTAGCTGGGTGATGCCATTTTCACCGCTCCAGCGCATGCGCATACGCACCTACAAGAGCCACAACAATCTACCACAGTAGGCTAGCAGCACCATCTAGTGGATAATAGAGTCATTACACTGAGCTCCGCCCAATAGGCCAACCTCACTCTTCAAGAACAAAAGTCTCACTGCCTGCTTAGTTTGTGGACTATAAAGCACTTCATAGTCTCACTTCTAGGGAAAAACGAAGTAATTTCAGTCATATTGCAGTCTGTTAGCAGGTCCATCTATTCAATTTTCTTTATTTTTTTTCTCTTTTCCTTTTTTCTTTTTTCATTTCTTTTTCCTGAATACAGAAAAAGAAGAAATTCATTTTTATTTTCAATTTTATTAGAAATATTTTTCTTTAATTTTTTTTACTATATTTTCTACTTTTGTGTAAATTTTTTCAAATTCTATTTTATTTCCATTATTTTATTTTAGTCTACTTCAGTGTATTCATTTTTTCAAATTTTCAAATGATTTCCTTATTTTTATTTTTATTTTTTTCATTTCTTTTCCCTTTCTTGAATACAGAAAAAGATTCATTTTTAGTTTTTTTTCATTTTTAGTTTTCATTAAAAATATTATTTTTTTTCTACTACAGTTTTTACTTTCGTGTAAATGTTTTCAAATTCTAGCTTATTTCATCATTTCATTTTAGTCTACTTCAGTGTATTCATTTTTTCAAATTTTTAAATGATTTCCTTTTTTTTTTCTTCTTTCCCCTTATTTCTCTAATCTATCAAGCCACTTTCAACACCCAGACCAAAACACACCTAGGATCTAGCATCATTTATTTTATTTTATGTTTGTATGTTTTTAATTTTTTAATTTTAATTTTTTTAATTTTAATTTTTTTACTTTTAATTTTTTCTACTTCATTAATTCCTTTTCTCCCTTCAAAATGACAAAATGAAGAAATTCACCCCAATAGAAAGCGCATGAAGAAACTACAGGGACTTAACCAACATAGATAAACCAGATGTCTAAACCAGAATTTAGAATCACGATAATAAGAATACTAACTGGAGTTGAAAATAGATTAGTATCCCTTTCTGCAGAGATAAAAGAAGTAAAAACTAGTCAGGATGAAATAAAAAATGTTATAACTGAGCTGCAATCATGGATAGATGCCTCAGTGGCAAGGATGGATGAGGCAGAACAGAGAATCAGTGATATAGAAGACAAACTTATGGAGAATAACAAAACAGAAAAAAAGAGGGAGATTAAGGCAAAAGAGCACGATTTAAGAATTAGAGAAATCAGTGACTCATTAAAAAGAAACAATATCAGAATCATAGGGGTCCCAGAAGAGAAAGAGAGAGAAATAGAGGTAGAAGGGTTATGTGAACAAATCATAGCAGAAAAAATTCCTAACCTGGGGAAAGACACAGACATCAAAATCCAGGAAGCACAGAGACTCCCATTAGATCCAACAAAAACCGACCATCAACAAGACATATCATAGTCAAATTCACAAAATACGCAGGTAAGGAAAGAATCATGAAAGCAGCAAGGGAAAAAAAAGTCCCTAACCTACAAGGGAAGACAGATCAGGTTTGCAGCAGTCCTATCCTCGGAAACTTGGCAGGCCAGAAAGTAGTGGCAGGATATAGTCAATGTGCTGAGTCAGAAAAAAAAAATGCAGCCAAGAATTCTTTCTCCAGCAAGTCTGTCATTCAAAATAGAAAAAGATGAAAAGTTTCCCAGACAAACAAAAATTAAAGGAGTTTGTGACCACTAAACCAGCCCTGCAAGAAATTTTAAGGGGGACTCTTTGAGGGGAGAAAAGATGAAAATATAAATAAATAAATAAATAAATAAATAAATAAATAAATACTAAAAGCAACAAAGATTAGAAAGGACCAGAGAACACCACCAGAAACTCCAACTCTACAAGCATCATAATGGCAATAAATTCATATCTTCCAGTGCTCATTCTAAAT
This sequence comes from Herpailurus yagouaroundi, assembly GCF_014898765.1. Taxonomy (NCBI): domain Eukaryota; kingdom Metazoa; phylum Chordata; class Mammalia; order Carnivora; family Felidae; genus Herpailurus; species Herpailurus yagouaroundi. The sequence continues at coordinate 30,559,272 of NW_024412407.1, forward strand.
GTCAATGGACTAAACGCACCAATCAAAAGACATAGGGTAACAGAATGGATAAGAAAACAAGATCCGTCTATATGCTGTTTACAAGAGACCCACTTTAGACCTAAAGACACCTTCAGATTGAAAATAAGGGGATGGAGAACCATGTATCATGCTAATGGTCAGCAAAAGAAAGCCAGAGTAGCCATACTTACATCAGACAATCTAGACTTTAAAATAAAGACTGTATCAAGAGATGAAGAAGGGCATTATATCATAATCAAGGGGTCTATCCACCAAGACGACTTAACAATTGTAAACATTTATGCGCCAAATGTGAGAACACCCAAATATATAAATCGATTAATCACAAACATAAAGAAACTCATCAATTGTAATACCACAATAGTAGGAGACTTCAACACCCACTCACAGCAATGGACAGATTGTCTAATCAAAACATCAACAAGAAAACAATGACTTTTAATGACACACTGGACCAGATGGACTTAACAGATATATTCAGAACATTTCATCCTAAAGCAGCAGAATATACATTCTTCTCCCATGCACATGGAAAGTTCTCCAGAATAGACCACATACTGGGACACAAATCAGCCCCTCATCAAGTACAAAAAGATCAAGATCATACCGTGTATATTTTCAGACCACAGCACTATGAAACTCAAAATCAACCACAAGAAAAAAACTTTGGAAAGGTAACAAATACTTGGAGACTGAAGAACATCCTCCTAAAGAATGAATGGGCTAACCAAACAGTTAAAGAGGAAATTAAAAAGTATATGGAAGCCAATGAAAATGATAACACCACAACCCAAATCCTCTGGGATGCAGCAAAGGTGGTCATAAGAGGTATACAGCAATTAAGTATATAGCAATCCAGGCCTTCCTAAAGAAGAAAGATCTCAGATATACAACCTAACCTTATTCCTTAAAGAGCTGGAAAAAGAACAGCAAACAAAACCCAAAACCAACAGAAGGCAGGAAATTATAAAGATTAGAGCAGAAATTAATGCTATTGAAACCCAAAAAACAGTAGAACAGATCAATGAAACCAGAAGCTGGTTCTTTGAAAGGATTAATAAAATTGATAAACCACTAACCAGTTGATCAAAAAGAAAAAGGAAAGGACCCAAATAAATAAAATCAGGAATGAAAGAGGAGAGATCACAACCAACACAGCAGAAATAAAAACAATAAGAGAATATTTTGAACAATTATATGCCAATAAAATGGGCAATCCGGAAGAAATGGACAAATTCCTAGACATAAATACACTACCAAAACTGAAAGGAAGAAATAGAAAATGTGAACAGACCCATAGCAAGTAAGGAAATCGAAGTAGTAATAAAAAATCTGCCAAAAAACAAGAGTCCAGGGCCAGATGGCTTACCAGGGGAATTCTACCAAACATTTAAGGAAGAGTTAACACCTATTTTCTTGAAGGTGTTCCAAAAAATAGAAATGGAAGGAAAACCTCCAAACTCTTTCTATGAAGCCAGCATTACCTTGATTCCAAAACCAGACAGAGACCCCAGTAAAAAGGAAAACTATACACCAATTTCCCTGATGAACATGGATGCAAAAATCCTCAACAAGATACTAGCCAACCATATCCAACAATACATTAAAAAAAATATTCACCATGACCACGTGGGATTTATACCCGGGATGCAGGGCTGGTTCAATATCTACAAAACAATTATCGTGATTCACCACATCAATAAAAGAAAGGACAAGAACCACATGATCCTGTCAACAGATGCAGAGAAAGCATTTGACAAAATACAGCATCCTTTCTTGATAAAAACCCTCAAGAAAGTAGGGATAGAAGGAGCACACCTTGAGATCATAAAAGCCATACATGAACAACCCAGCACTAATATCATCCTCAGTGGGGAAAAACTGAGAGCTTTCTCCCTAACGTCAGGAAGCAAGACAGGGATGTCCACTCTCGCCACTGTTATTCAACACAGTATTGGAAGTCTTAGCCTCTGCAATCAGACAACACAAAGAAATAAAAGGCATCCAAATCAGCTGGGAGGAGGTCAAACTTCCACTCTTCGCAGATGACATGATACTCCATATGGAAAACCCTAAATATTCCACCAAAAAACAACAATCCAGTGAAGAAATGGGCAAAAGACATGAATAGACACTTCTCCAAAGAAGACATCCAGATGGTCAACCGACATATGAAAAAATGCTCAACATCACTCATCATCAGGGAAATACAAATCAAAACCACCATGAGATACCACCTCACCCCTGTCAGAATGGCTAACATTAACAACTCAGGCAACAACAGATGTTGGCGAGGATGCAGAGAAAGAGGATCTCTTTTGCATTGTTGGTGGCAATGCAAGCTGGTGCAGCCACTCTGGAAAATAGTATGGAGGTTTCTCAAGAAACTAAAAATAGACCACCCTACAACCTAGCAATTGCACTACTAGGTATTTATCCATAGGACACAGGTGTGCTGTATTAAGGCACACATGCACCCCCATGTTTATAGAAGCACTATCAACAATAGCCAAAGTATGGAAAGAGCCCAAATGTCCATCGATGGATGAATGGATAGAGAAGAAGTGGTATATACATACAATGGAGTATTACTTGGCAATCAAAAAGAATGAAATCTTGCCATTTGCAACTACATGGATGGAACTGGAGGGTATTATGCTAAGTGAAATTAGTCAGTCAGAAAGACAAATATCATATGACTTTACTCATATGAGGACTTTAAGAGACAAAACAGAAGAACATAAGGGAAGGGAAACAAAAATAATATAAAAACAGGGAGGGGGACAAACATAAGGGACTCATAAATATGGAGAACAAAGAGAGGGTTATTGGAGGGGGAATGGGAAGGGGAATGGGCTAAATGGGAAAGGAGCATTAAGGAATCTATCCCTGAAATCATTGTTGCACTATATGCTAACTAATTTGGATGTAAATAGAAAAAAATAAAATTAAAAAATATTTAAAAATTTTCAAAAATAGAGTTTATATAAGACGTTTGAACCAGATATATAAATTTTGGAGCCATCAGCGTATAAATAGTTTTTAAAGTCATGGGGTTAAATAAGATCATGTAGGGAACAAAAAAAAGAGGTCTTGAAGACAGTCCCAGGGCCTTCTACAATTTAGAACTTATGAAGATGAGAAAGTTCCAGAAAGGATATTGAGAAATATGAATTAGTGAGGTAGGAACAGAGGGGGACAAAACAACCCTTTAAGTATAGTTCATATAAATGTGAAGAAAATTTTTTAGAAGGTATTCATCTCTACCAGGTGCTGACAAGATGATGTCTAAGGAATGACTATTGGATTTGAGAAGTAGATTCTAGTCATCTTTTGATCCCAAGTCCAGTATCAGAAGCACACATAAAACAAACAAAAATCTGGCTGACTGATTCAAATCCACTGTTTTGTTGCACAATTTAATATGTTACTCTTCTTTCCCACTTCTTTATAATCTCTCACTAAGGGATTGCACTGAGTACCAGAGTCCTCAAAACACCTTTAGATTCCAAGTGTTAACTTGGGGAGTCCATCTGCTGTTGTAACTCTACGGTGTTCACATGAAACTGGCACGAGAGCTAACAATCAGAGAGCCATATTCTGTATAATGTGCTTCTTCTACTGTGGCAAAAATGGGACTTAAATTTTGGCAGGAAATGAAAGAAATTTTGCATTTTGGTTAGTATTTGTGCTTCTTACCTCAAAATATAAATTGAGACAACCCCAGGTGTATGTTGGAGAATTGACTAACTTACAACACAGCCAATGCGTTTTAATGGTTTAATTAGAAATAAGGAAAAAATGAATCTGTGATTATTACCTTGTAATGTCATTGACATTAAAGCAAGTGGCATACCCTTATGTGAAAAGCATGTATAGATGAAAATAAAAATAATTCAAAATACTTAAGCTCATACAAAAGTGAAATTTGGAAAAGTGAAACAGCATTTAAATGGACATACATTCTTTTTTTGTTATTTAAATCAAGATAGTATGTTTTTTCAAGTGAATTTTCCAAATAACTACAACATAGTTCTAACAAACATTAAAAATAATTTTCAGGAATTCTAGTTCAAAATGTTGTATATCTGGAAGCCCCTGATATAATCTTGCAAACTTTTATTAAAGCCACTTGTGAATTAAAAAAGAAGAGGTCAGAAACTCACAATCATACTTCATTCTAAGATTTACAGACAATGTGACATTAAATATAGTTAGGAATCCCTACTAAGAAAAAATGGAACAAAACAGAAAAATTACCTTTGACTTTGACAAACCATAATTTCTTGGCTTCTCATGAAACACAAAATCATATGGAAAAAAAATGTACATCTCTTATTGTTTATTCCATTGTGAGGTTTTTGTTTGTTTGAGAATCAGAGCTTGTATCAACTGGAAAACAAGATAACTCTCTCTCTATTAGATAGTCCTTTGTCAAAAGCTGGAATTAGTATTGCTGAGAGTTGATTATATATATATTCCTCCCATCCCACTCCTCTGATGGTTCTGATTTAGTGTATCTGAAATTGGTTTATTTTTTTTTTAATGTTTATTTATTTATTTTGAGAGAGCAAGACAGTGCAAGCAGGGGAGGGGCAGAGAGAGAGGGAGAGAGAGAATCCCAAGCAGGTTCCATACCATCAGGGCAGAGCCCAATGCAAGGGGCTGGATCTCACAAATGGTGAGATCATGACCTGAGCTGAAATCAGGAGTCGGGCTCTTAACTGACTGAGCCACCCAGCCACCCCAGAAATTGGTTTATACATATAATTTGGAGGAGGTGAACCTGGGTGGCTCAGTCGGTTAAGCATCCGACTTCGGCTCATGTCTTGATCTCCTGGTTCTTGAGTTCCAGCCTCGCATAGGGCTCTGTGCTGACAGCTCAGAGCCTGGAGCCTGCTTCGCATTCTGTGTCTCCCTCCTTCTCTGCCCCTCCACCACTCACACACTCTCTCTCTCTTTCTCTCTCTCTCTCCCTCTCAAAATTAAGTAAACATTTTAAAAAATTAGAAAAAATAATATGGACGAAAAAGGAAAACTAATTTTCATTGAAATTCTTCTATGTATATCTAGTTTAAATTTCTATGCCACTAGAATATCAATCTGAAGGGTAATCAGAATGCTGGCCCACGCCACCATTTTTCTGTATTCCCACAGAATTGCAAATTGCTTAAAATGTCTTTGAAACAAGTGATATTGCAGTATAATATATTCTGGAAGTTGTAGGTTCAGTGACACTAAAGGTCAAAAGACAACAAGCATCATGCATTTTGGCTAATATTGTGCAAGAAAAGAACTTGCCTGTCAACCAACAAAAATACAGGCCTGGTAAAGCTTAGCCATAGTTGTCAGCATCTAAGAGAATCAGAGGAAAAACATTTCTTTGAAAATATATACTGCAAGATCTAGAAGAATTTTCACAAGAATATTTGACACCCTTAAAGTGCAGGAAGACATAGACCTTCCCATTTACATAATTTAGAAAGATAAATTAGGCAAATGCATGAGATGAAAAGGGGTTTGGATAAGGTAAAACAAGAATGCAAACAGCATCAAGATATAATAGCGAAATTGAAATCTACATTAGGAGTTAAAAAAGGAAAATTTAAAGCTTTATAATATTAGTAGGATAGGTAAAATACAGGGTAACTTGAGATCTCATCTAAAGTCATGGATGAAAATGACCAGGAAAAAGAATAATTAGAGTAAAGCTATTAACTACAGAGAAAAGAGAATATAATAATTATATGATATAATTGATGTCTCTAGGAGGTCAGGACAAATGTAACAGCAGCAAGGGCCAAATATGTTTCCCATATCTCTTAACTAAGTTTTACAAATTAAAAAAAAAATTTAATGTTTACTTATTTTGGGGGGGGGCGGGGCGGAGAGGCAGAGAGCGAGGGAGACAGAATCTGAAGCAGGCTCCAGGCTCTGAGCTGTCATCACAGAGCACGAGGCGGGGCTCAAAACCACAAACCAGGAGATCATGACCTGAGCTGAAATCAGACAATTGACAGAGCCACCCAGGCGCCCCTAAGTTTTACACATTTTAAACCTTTGCTTTCTCTTCAGCACATTCTTTTTTCCTGGATTACCAAACATGTTATATAGAGACCCTGTTATTTTGCTTTCTTCTAAAGATGTGTAAACTGTTCCATTTTTTTTGTCTAAATCATTCAGTAAGTGATTTTTTGAGAGTTGCTTAACTACAAAATCTTCAAAATTGATGAAAATTTAATTCAATTTATAGATAGTTCTCTAGATGCTATGCTATTGTCTGTGTTGCTGCTATTTGTTTTGCAGTGTGCAAACATCTACTGAGAATTACCAATTGTTCACAGATGATATAAGCGGCCATATCTTGCCTCTGGCACTTTTCATTATATAAATGGAGTACCTGTGTCATGTTTGTATATGTATGTGTGCATTTACTTAAATACTTAAATCTCTACTAACTTTTTTCTTAGGAAAAAACATGTTTATTTAAACAACTTTTGGTATCTATAAAGGTGACCGTAAGGATGACTTATTTGGCATATTCAAATGATAAAGTATATATCCTAATGTTAATTCACCTTCCCAGTAATACAATTTATTCAGTCATGGTTTTTTATTGTTCATTCATGTTACAAGACTGATTTTATAATTTTGTATTTTGGGTAGTTTAATAGCTATCTTCGTTCATTCAATTATAATGTCTTACTTGTTACTTTTTCTGCATTCATTCTGACACAATAACTTTGACATGTACAATCCAGTCCTGACACACCTCTCCACAGTTCACCAGCTCTTTAAACCCAGGGAATTAGTGGGGTTTAGGTATATTTGTTTCCCTTCTAAGAAGAGGAAGATCGTTTGTGCACCTATGATGGATGTTTCTCCTTAATCTCACCCCATCTATGGTGCATTTGTCTGAAATTCCTTTCTATCAGAAGTTTTTAATAGTTTTTTTTTTTCCTTAACATATGGGGTGGATAGAGATTTCCTGTACTTTTAAATGCCTTTATCTGTTTCATCATTGTGCCAGGCATGTAATTTTGATGGAAGGAGACAAACTGACAAAGTAACAAAGATAAAATTGATATCGGAAGTTGGCTTTTTATTTCGGGAAATTTTTGTTCATTTTTATGATAAGGAAATTTTTATTTTCCCATTGAGTAAATTAGATCCATTAAATTTATTTCTCTTATCTATTATTTAAAAATATGTTTTTTCACTAAAATTTTAGTTTTATATTTCAAAGTGTTTCAAATCCCACAGTGAATTACCAAAAACATTTCAAATTCTCCCTCTTTTCAGTCACTCAAGACCTAGGTAAGATTATCTACCTAGAGGTATGGTATGAAGGATCATATAATGTAGAGAATCATCTGATGAAAACATCCTTCTCAGGATGACAAAATACTTATATCCTTGCTTCTAATTCACATCTTTTACTATATGGTTTAAGATCCTGGCTTCAGAGTTCATGTGACATTGAAGAGATTATTTAACCCCTCAATATCTTAGGGTTTTCATCTCTAAATGAGAATGCAATAATTTCCACTGCTTATGTATATGATTCAATGAGATGAGGCATTTAAAATTTAGACAGAATATGTGGCAAACAGTAAACACTCAAATAAGAATTTATTATTATTTGCTATTTGGTTAATGTTACAAACTGAGTCTTATGAGTTTTCTTTTGTATTAGACATCTAGGAGACTGGATATCTGCAGCTGAACCCCTTCTCACACATTCTTCTTAGACTCAATACCTTTATCCATGTAGCAAATGATCTTTGGCTTCTATGTGCATGGGCCAGTTCCTTCCCCTGGATTTTCAGAGAAGAGCCCAATGAGTTGAAGCAGTCCTTCTCTCAGATATCAAAGAGGTGATGTAAAGATTGAGAGATATTAGCAACTTTTTTTCTCCATGTGTAGAGTGAAAGAAAAATCCGTTGTGCAGGGAAAAGCAAAGTCTAGAGAACATGCCTTAACAGAGGTTGCATCCATGTTCTATGTGTTCCTGAGGTTTAGCACACCCCTTTTATTTCCAGCTTGGTTGTTCTATGAAATAGTCTATTATTTTTCAGTTTAGGTATGTGAACTAATAAAGCTAACTGCTGTATTTCATTAATCATGGCATTCGTTTATAGTTCCATGTTGCCATTGAGTTTACCTTCCTCTGTCTCTATAGCCAATTACCCAACCTATTATATAAATGGCCTCAAATGAGGCCTTCAAATGAGAGACCAATTAGCAGAAGTTTTAAAGACAGAATTGTAGTTCTAGATGATTTTGGCCTTGGTAGTTGATTGTCTATATTCTTTTCTCCTGTGTAGTCTTTTTAGAGTTTAAGTAAGTATTTAAGTTAACTGAACTTGGTTTTCTCTGATATTTGAAGAAATGCATTTCTTTGGCTTCAACCCAGTTCAGTTAAATTCCTATGGAACTATGACAACATTTAACTGGCTTTTATTACTCCAGTCTCAGGGCCCTCTAATTACCAGAGTAAACTTTCTAAATGAAGTTCTAATAATATTACTTCCCACTATACATACAATAATTGCCCATTAAATGTAGAATAAATGGTAAATATCTTTGGCTTATTAGGCTCTCCTTCTCAATATCTGCCTTCATCTGATTGGCCAGGCTCATTTAGCACTACTTCCTTCTTCACATCTCATATAACATACAAAGTAAATCGCCTTGGAGATCCTGGATTCACCAGGCTATTGCACACTGTCTTTTGCAGTCAATGGTTTGCATTTAGTCTGGAATGCCATTTCTTTCTCCCTTGCAGTTAGTATCTGCTTTTCCTTTAGAACTAATTTAGGCAACTATTTCCTATGTGATAAGTTTCCTGCCATCTTCATTAGAATCAATCACTTCTTCCTTATATTCTGCCTTTTTATATAAATCATTTTTTAGCCCAAATATCATTCTATTGCTAGACCAAAGAATATAGCTTAGAGATATGAATTAAGAACCATGTTATGTTCACTGATATACATTTGTGCATCACCAGGTACCTACCACTTAGCTTGCTGTCAAAAATATATGATGGCTTTAGTTGTATGAAATTCAGGACATATTTAAGTTATAACCAGTATCAAAATATAACATTTGCTATTTTTCTTTAGCCTGTCAGATTTATCACTGAGTCTTAGTAGAAAATTATAGTAATTTAACATAAATTATTTTCTCCATTTAAAAATATTATTAGGCAAGAATCCACATATTTTCTGGTTCTGGATAAATAGAAATATCAGATTTTTTTAACGTTAAGGAAAAGTGAATGTATAACACAGTAAAAAGAAGACATGACTTAAAGTTAAAAAAAGTTGGTATTAATCATGACTTTCTGATGTATTTACTTAAACTTTTTTTTTTTTTAATTTTTTTTTCAACGTTTATTTATTTTTGGGACAGAGAGAGACAGAGCATGAACGGGGGAGGGGCAGAGAGAGAGGGAGACACAGAATCGGAAACAGGCTCCAGGCTCTGAGCTGAGCTATCAGCCCAGAGCCTGACGCGGGGCTCGAACTCACGGACTGCGAGATCGTGACCTGGCTGAAGTCGGACGCTTAACCGACTGCGCCACCCAGGCGCCCCAGTATTTACTTAAACTTAATGACATTTTTATCACTTCCAAAATGTTGTAATGCTGACTTCCTTTCTCTGTTTTTTAAAATTTATTATTTATTTATTTAATATAATTTATTGTCAGATTGGCTTCCATACAACACCCAGTGCTCGTCTCAACAAGTGCCCTCCTCAATGCCCATCACCCACTTCCCCCTCCCCCCCCACCCCCCATCAACCCTCAGTTTATTCTCCGTATTTAAGAGTCTCTTATGGCTTCCCTCTTTCCCTCTCTTTGTAACTTTTTTCCCCCTTCCTTTCCCCCGTGGTCTTCTGTTAAGTTTCTCAAGATCCACATATGAGTGAAAACATATGGTATCTGTCTTTCTCTGTATGACTTATTTCACTTAGTGTAATAGCCTCCAGTTCCGTCCATGTTGCTGCAAATGGCAGGATTTTATTCTCATTGCCAAGTAGTATTCCATTGTATATAAAAACCACACCTTCTTTATCTATCCATCTGTTGATGGATATTCAGGCTCTTCCCATAATTTGGCTATTGTTGAAAGAGCTGTTATAAATATTGGGGTGCATGTGTCCCTATGCATCAGTACTCCTGTATCCCTTCGGTAAACTCCTAGTAGTGCAATTGCTGAGTTATAGGGTAGTTCTATTTTTAATTTTTTGAAGAACCTCCACACTGTTTTCCAGAGTGGCTGCACCAGTTTGCATTCCCACCAACAGTGCAAGAGAGTTCCCATTTCTTCACATCCTTGTCAGAATCTATAGTCTCCTGTTTTGTTCATTTTAGCCACTCTGACTGGTGTGAGGTGGTATCTCAGTGTGGCTTTGATTTGTATTTCCCCGATGATGCGTGATGTTGAGCATCATTTCATGTATCTGTTGGCCATCTGGATGTCTTCTTTGGGAAAGTATCTATTCATGTCTTCTGCCCATTTCTTCACTGGATTATTTGTTTTTTGGGTGTGGAGTTTGGTGAGTCCTTATAGGTTTTGGATACTAGCCCTTTATCTGATATGTCATTTGCAAATATCTTCTCCCATTCCATCGGTTGCCTTTAGTTTTGTTGATTGTTTCCTTTGCAGTGCAGAAGCTTTATATCTTGATGACGTACGAATAATTCATTTTTGCTTTTAGTTTCCTCACCTTTGGAGATGTGTTGAAGAAGAAATTGCTGCGACTGAGGTCAAAGAGGTTGTTGCCTGCTTTCTCCTCTAGGGTTTTGATGGTTTCCTGTCTCACATTCAGGTCTTTCATCCATTTTTAGTTTATTTTTGTGTATGGTGTAAGAATGTGGTCTATTTTCTTTTTCTTTTTCTTTTTTTGCATGTTGCTGTCCAGTTCTCCCAGCACCATTTGTTAAAGAGGCTGTCTTTTTTCCATTGGATACCCTTTCCTGCATTATCAAAGATTAGTTGGCTATAAATTTGTGGGTCCAATTCTGCATTCTCTATTCTATTCCATTGGTCTATGTGTCTGTTTTTGTGCCAATACCATACTGTCTTGATGATTACAGCTTTGTAATAGAGGCTAAAGTCTGGGATTGTGATGTCTCCTGCTTTGGTTTTCGTCTTCAATGTTACTCTCGCTATTCAGTCTTTTGTGGTTCCATACAAATTTTAGGATTGTTTGATCTAGCTATGAGAAGAATGCTAGTGCATTTTGATTGGGATTGCATTGAATGTGTAGATTGCTTTGGGTAGTATTGACATTTTCCCTGCTCTGTTTTGAGATAATTTTTAGCAATATGTGCGAATGTGTTTTCACTTTAAATTATTAGAGGTTTTTTGTTTGTTTGTTAGATCACACAATCCTTTCATGTTTGTTTAAAACACTATTGATGTTAGTATCCAACAACATTCCATACTTTGACTTACTACTTAATGACTAAGTACCTGTTCTGTATGCATTTCACCTGGTCTGTTTATCAAAGATCAATATAAAGTTCTTCTCACTCGGGATTTTTTTTGTTTTATATTTCCAATAAAGAAACATTCTGAGAAAAGTTGAGACTGTATCTGGGTATTTTCTTCTCATATGGTTAGGCATTCCCAGGTAGAATCTCCTATCTCGCTTTATATTTTGTATATTTTCCTTATAGCTATAGAAGTGGTTATTACTCTCAAACTTTCAAACATATTTTCCATTTTTTAATTTTAATCTCTTTTTTTTAACCTCTTTGGGTTCATTGGTAATCCATTGAACTTTTCTCACCATTTTCCTTTTGATAAGTGGAGATTACACTACTTTTATTGTTTATATCATAAACATATGATTTTCTTTACAAAAATGTTTTTCAATGATTACCCTAAACCTACTAAAATTTAGATATAAAATTTTCTGTGAACTTTTTCCTCCCAGTAATAGTAGGTGGATCAAACTTCCAATGGAAAAAAAAAACACGTAAAGAAAAATTATAGATATTTTTTTAAAAAACTGATCTCAATAGCATGGAACAGTTGAGCTGAAAATGAAGAGATGCTAGGCCAAAATCTGAAGGTAAATTTATCCTAGAGACATGAGAATAATATCTGAAAAATAAAGTGTCTTTTGTCTTGGTATTTACCCATAGTTCAAATATGAGTATGTCACATCAAGGTCCAAATTGAGACAATAAGGTGGCATTTTAAAAAACCCTCTTCACAATAAGCTTGAAATAAAATGACCACTCTCAATTAAGGCTTAACAAAAATTAAACACTCTCACCTTCTCTAAATTTCTGAACCAGTAGCTAATTCTGCCTAGAAGTTGAGTATAGAAAGTGCACTAAAAACAAAATGAACAACACAAACTAAGACTCTGTGACACTTGCACAGATTTGCATCCAGATGTGCCGAGCTTGTGTAGGCCACATAAACTCAAAGCTTTGGATTTGGTCTGTGATAGTCTGCAACCGATGATGAACCCTGTTCCTGGCAGCTCTAAATGCAAATATTCTGTAGCACAAAAACACATTTTCATCCTGAATCTCAGGACATTTCCACCAATAATGTTTATCTTGAAAACAACAGTACGAGATCATCTCGCACAAAAGAAAACACAATTTAAGTGTTCCCAATATGGAGTGGGTACAAATAGGAGGGAAAAAAGAGGAAAAGAATGAATGAAAGAAAGTTGGGAAACAGCCCAACAAAGGACAGTTTAAATCCAAGATGTCATAATAATTACAATCAGTACAAATGGACTAAATATTTTCCTGTCACATTGGGAGAAATCACACCAACTATATGCTGTTTACAAGAGACAAATCTAAAATACAAAATACAGAAAGGGCAAAAGTAATGGAATAAAAGAAGAAATATTATACAAACTTTATTTTCAAGTACACATGGAAAAATCTAGCAAAAGTTGAATATTTATAAGAACAACCTAAACTCATATTACCATTCTGACCATAGTCTAATCAATTCTATCACTTTGGAGAATGGATTGACACTAAACTGTATACTTGAACTTATGTACACCCTATAGCTCAATAATTATATTAATCACTATATACAGTGGTACAACTCATTACATGTGCACCTGGAATCCATATACTAGAATATGGCAGCATTGTAATAGCCAAAAACTTTAAACAATTCAAATGTTCATCAACATAATGGAATTGTGGAAAATTCATGTAATAGAATATTAAAAACAATGAAAATTAACAAACTATAACACAGTGTTGAGTGAGAAAAGCAAAAAGCTGAAAACAAAAAAATAGCAAGTTATAAAGTTCAAAAGTAGGAAAAATCAAACCAGGCTTCAGCAGCTATGGCCTGTAGGTTAAGTCTGGCTTATCATCTGTTTATTTATTTAAGTTTCTATTTTAATTCCAGTTAGGTAACATACAGAGTTATATTGATTACAGGTGCTATTGGAACATAAACATGCTCATTCTTTTACGCGTTATCTATGGCTATTTTTGTGTTACAATTGCAAAATTAGGTAATTGTGACAGAGACCCCTATGGCTCTCAAAGACTAAAATATTTACTCTCTGGCCTTTACAGAAAATGTTTGAACTAAAGTCATTTTTTTCGGGGTGGGTATATAAGTGCTCAAACCTTAAGAAGCAAACAAGGAATAGGAAAATAATGATAAGTAAGCTTAATTTTTCCTTCTGAGGTTGGGAGAAAGGGATTGTAATCACAAAGTGACATACTCATTTCAAATTCCACCAAAAATAATGATACCTAGGAATAAACCTAGTCAAAGTGGTGAAATATCCATACTCTGAAAACTACAAAACATTGATTAAATAAGTTGAAGATGGCACAAAGAAATGGAAAGACATTCCATGCTCATAGATTGGAAGAACAAATATTGTTAAAATGTTTATACCACCCAAAACAATCTACAGATTTAAAACAATCCGTATCAAAATACTGACAGCTTTTTTTAGAGAGCTTTAACAAACAATCCTAAAATTTATATGGAACCACAAAAGACTGTGAATAGCAAAGCAATTTTGAAAAAGTAAAGCAAAGCTGGAGGTATAACAATTCCAGACTTCAAGTTATATTACAAAGCTGTAGTAATCAAAACACTATGGTACTGGTGCAAAAACAGACACATAGATCAATGGAACAGAATAATAGAAAACCAAGAAATAAACCCACAATTATATGGTCATTTAATCTTCAACAAAGCAGAAAAGAATATCCAATGGGAAAAAGACAGTCTCTTCAACAAATGGTTTTGGGAAAACTGGACAGCTACATGCAAAGGAATGAAACTGAATTACTTACTTATACTCTACATGAAATTGAGCTTAAAACGGATGAAAGGCCTAAATGTGAGACCTGAAACCATAAGAATCCTAAAAGAGAGCACAAGCAGTAATGTCTCTGAAATTGGCCATAGCAACGTTTTTCTAGATATGTCTCCTGAAGCAGGGGAAATAAAAAGCAAAAGTAAACTATTGGGACTACATCAAAATAAAAACGTTTTGCACAGTGAAGGAAACAATCAAAAAAACTAAAAGGCACCCTACTGAATGAGAGAAGATATTTGCAAATGGCATATATGATAAAGGGTTAGTATCCTACCATATAAAGAACTGATATAACTCAATACCCCCCAATAATACAATTAAAAATGGGCAAAAGACATGAACAGACATTTCTCTAAAGACATACAGATGGCCAACAGACACATGAAAAGATGCTCAACATCACTCATCATCAGGGAAATGAAAATCAAAACTAGAATGAGCTATCACCTCACACCTATCAGAGTATTTAAAATAAAAAACACAAGAAACAACAAGTTGTGGTGAGGATGTGAAGAAAAAGGGACTGTTTTGCACTCTTGGTGGGAATGAAAACTGGTGCAGCCACTGTGGAAAACAGTATGGTGGATTCTCAAAAATGTAAAAGTAGAACTACCCTATGATCCAGTAATTGCACTACTGGGTATTTAACCTAAAAATACAAAAACACTAATCCACAGGGATACATGCATCCTTATGTTTGTAGCAGCATTATTTACAATAGCCAAATTATGGAGGCAGCCCAGGTGTCCATAGATAGATGAATATATATATATATATATATATATATATATATATATATATATATATTATTCAGCCATAAAAAGAATGAAATCTTGTCATTTCCAATGACATGGATGGAGTTAGAGAGTATAATGCTAAGCAAAATAAATCAGTCAGAGAAAGACAAACACCATATGATTTCATTCATATGTGAAATTTAAGAAAGAAAAAAATTAGTAAAGGAAATAAGAGAGGCAAACCAAGAAACATCCTCTTAACTATAGAGAAAAAAGTGATGGTTACCAGAGGGGAGATTGGTGGGGAGAATGGGTGAAATAGATGATGGGGATTAGATACAGCACTTGTCATGATGAGCGTTAGGTGATGTATGGAATTGTTGAACATTGTACACCTGAAACTAATATAACATTGTATGTTAACTATACCGGAATAAAAGTTAAACAAACAAACAATGTGACATACAAGGGGCTTCTGCACTGCTACTAATGTTCTTTTTTTTTTTTTAACCTACATTAAGTGATTGTTTCATGTGTATTAGATTTACAAATGTTCAGTAAACTATGTATGTGGTTATGCATGCTATGATACTTTATAATTCAATGTCTTTAACATGGAAACAGAAACAAAAAATGGAAAATATAAAATAAACCAATGATATGCTAGGGCTTTGCATAAATATTTTATTTCCATAAAATATCCCTGAATTTCGCTTGGTTGTTATTAATTTTCTTGCTTCCACCATCCAAATTCGGTAGCTTTTTAATGGTGAAAAAAGATATCACTTCCATATAGTGTCTAGCTTCTCATCAAATAAAGTGGATATCGAACAGAAATTCAGATCCTTTGCAATCTATTATAGATATTATATTTAGTTAGGTCCCTTGAAATCAGAACTCATCTTCTGTTCATTTTCATCTCTTGTACTCTGCCTAGAAAATCCAAATGAATCTAAATAAAATTTTTGTTGAACTAAGAAAGAAAGCATCAGTCACTTATTTCTAATTTAAATATCTAGGATTCCAAATGCGGATCAGACAGCCACAGAACACTCTGTACATGTTTTTTTCTCATTTGCAAACTAGGGACAAATAAAGCTAACTAAATTTATAGAACTATTTACTAATAAAATTATCCCATTGTCTCTTAGAACCATAGTCAAGGGGGTCAACATTTTAAAATACTTCCAGAATTATAGATTTCCCCATTTTATACACATTTTTATCTGAGTCCCAGCATAACATTAGGAAGACATGCTGGGCTGACAGAAAGCGTGTTCCAAATTTGGAGTCAACTGAAGTTCCAAAGTTTTGTGGGAATGATAACGTGCTGGTTCGGGGCTCCAAAACTTACATTTCTCCAGATGGAGCGTTGTTAATATTCTGGATTTGTGGCATTGCACTATTTTGAAACAAATAAAATGAAGCAGTAAAAAGTAAGTTTGTTTGCCATATGGCCGTTTATTTCTGTGTGTAGAGCCTCACTGTGAAATATATGTCTCCTCAGTGTGGGACAGCCACATATTCACACCGGCACACCTGCTTTTAGCATAAAGAATCCTTCTCGTAGATGACATTAAATTCACAGTATCACGATTTGAAGAATTTCTCTCATCATTTACGAGACTCTGGGGAGCGGTCTGGCTTATAAGACACAGAAAATGAGATTATATACCAGTAGCTTTTACCCTTTAAAATATATGTATTATTTAAATATGAAAAAGAACTGTTTTAGGTAAGTACAAGAATATGACAGGTAGGAGGTGACTTCCAATACTGTGAAAGAAGCTTGTGTTCCAATTCTACCTGTGACAGGGGTTTCTGATGCAGCCTTGGGCAGGGGATGACATTTCTCTACCTAATCTATTCTACCTTTATAATTGGGATTTAAATAATAGAATCACAGAGTTATTGATTTCCTAAAATTTGATCTCACTTTGCTCCAGGAAAGATACAGTGAGGATACCAAAAGAAGCAACAACTCCTTTCTTCCCTCAAAGGAAACAACTTCTGCTCCTAATCACTACAGTGTTGCTTTCAGGGTCAGAGGTCAACCTGTTCTTTGGAATTTGCTTTCTCTTTCCCACTGGAGAGTCAGAGAAAGTGTGACCCCTTACATTCCTACAGAGGATTTTTAAGTGTTGCTTTCAGGCTAGAATAAGAGGCAAAGACATTCTGCTAAGTTAAATACTCTCTGTTTAGCTCAGAGCCCAACCCTCAGACCTACAAACTCGTCTCAGATAAAACTGTTGAGATTCGATGGTTACTTCAATATTTTACTGAGGCATTCAATCAGTTATTTTATGGAAATACCAGCCTTTATTACATAAATTTGGTAATCTTTTTACAAGATTTCAACTTCTTTGAACCTGGATGGCATAAAATATCTTTTTGACAAGTATTAATTACTTAAGTGAATATGATAAATCCTAGAGACTTTCAAATGTTGAATCTATAAACACAAAGCATATATTAAATATTGTTTATTATTAAAGAGGAAGATTCTGTCCATATTGTAGAGGTATATAAGCTCATAACGTGGTTGGAGAAATATAATTATGAATGAAAACAACTTTATTCTTAAAAAAATATATACTCTTGGGGCGTTGGGTGGCTAAGTTGGTTAAGTGTCCAACTTCAGCTTGGGTCATGATCTCATGGTACGTGAGTTCGAGCCCCACGTTGGGCTCTGTGCTGAAAGCTCAGGGCCTGGAGCCTGTTTCAGATTCTGTGTCTCCCTCTCTCTCTGCCCCTCTCCCTGCTCACACTCTATCTCTCTCTCTCAAAGGTGAATAAACATTTTTTAAAAATTTAAAAAGTAAATATATACTCATAAATTATTCTCTCTCTTTTTTGCTGTTATTTATGTTTTGTCCAACTGTTGGGTAAATTCTGTTTTCTTTTGCAACATTTTCAGTATCAGTCAACTTTCAAGGCCCATCTTATTCAAGATGCTTCACTAGAAATGTCATCAACGTGACCATCTCTGAATTTTTCCAGGTTTTGTTGACAAACTCTGTCACACCAGTGTCTTATTAAAGCACCTAGAGCAGTTGTTATTTCTGCTCACCAGGTCTGATCAGCATGATTCATTATAGAGTAAATCAGTGTGGAGTTCTAAGAATGTTTTAGTCTCTTAGGCTGCCACAGCAAAGTGCCACAAGCTGAGTGGTTTAAAAAAACAATTTACTTTTTCCCTAGTACTGGAGTTTAAAGTCAAGGTGTCAGCAGGGTTGTTTCCTTTTGAAGATTCTGAAAAAGAAGGTTCTATGCCACTCTCCTACCTTCTGGTGCTGTGCAGCAATCCTTGGCATTCATGGGCTTGTAGATGCCTCCAATCTCAGCTCTGTCTTCACCCAGGGTTCTGTCTGTATGTTGTGTCTTCACATGGCCGTCCTCTTATGCGGGCACCACCAGTCATCTTGGATCAGGTGTACACTCAACTTCAGTAAGATCTCATCCTAACTAATGACATCTATAAGAAGCCTTTCCAAATACAGTCACATTCTGAAGGAATGGGGATTAGAACTTCAACACATCTTTTTTGGGGGAAGACACAATTCAGCCCATATTGGTTATACATTCAGATACGTTCAAAGAACATTATGTCAGAAAGCAGTAATTCTGGTAAACATTAAGTAAACCACTAAAGGTATAATGTTGATGCTACCAGTTGAACACAAACTTCTTCTGACCCTACTTAATAATTGGCTTTTAAAAGTACTTGTAAAATGGATGGAGAAATCAATTTGCTCCAATAAATCAACCACTTTCTGATTTAAAGTTATGTTAGTCTTCAACCATTGTCAAAGTTCTATTTGGCTTTTGTAACTTTGAACAGCAGCTTAAATGATGTGATAGGAACAACCACTCCTATGTCTTTGGTACTAATTTCTGAAATTCTCTTAGGAATGTGGTGCATTTAGTTTGCTGTTTGAGAATGAGGTTCTGTGCTGAGAGTTTACCCTTAGTTTTTCTTGCCATCCATGACCTGTTTATCAGGTCAAGGCACCAACGTGGAGATTCTGTGATTTGCCATGCCTATCCCAATGAAGCATTCATGGATAGGAAAAAATAAACATAGGGTAGTTTGAAAATCTACTGGGCGCACTGTGAGACCAACTTGGACCAAAACTTAATTTATCACCTCACCACTATAAGCCCTTGGTGGTGGTCTATAAATAATTGGAAGAAAACATATAATATTTAACATATATACCCTTTAATTGAGGGAAATGGGTCTCCATTTCAATCATAGAGCTTCAGGCTGCCAAGAACCATGAGAAATCTAAAATTGTATCCTGTTTGCAACCTAATCAGTTAACCTGTCACAGTTTCTTGGATGCTTCCAGAAGACAAGAGACTCCTGGGTCAGAGACAAAAGATTTTATTGCTCAAAGCCCAGAAGATAACAAGCTTCATGTTTGCATTGGTTCCCTTGCCCACAATTTCCACAGGGTCATGTGGCTTGACCCACATAAATACTATGCATAAATACACCATGTTTAAGAAACTCCAATCTTCTATAGTAGATTACAAACAAACCTGCCTGACCTGTGCCACAGAACAAGACATTATATTTGTTATCCGGACAAAAAACAAGTCTGTCCTCTACCCCAGAAAGAAGTACTATAGCTTTCTTCCACAGTTGTTTGTTATATAAATATCTATATAAAGCAAGTCCAAAGGAAAAGGTTTTTTATACTTTTGCTCAAAGACTGACCAAATACAAACAAACAAACAAACAAACAAACAAACAAACAAAAAGCAAGCAAGCCATGGAGAATCGTCTCTCAACACAAGTATGAATTTATTTAAGCCTGGAAGATGGGTAATAGGTAATTACTTCCAGTTGAAGTTATCCAAGTCAGGTTTCTAGTAACCAGATTTAAAAATTTTTTCCCCATAATATATATGAAATATTACTTTTGTAAATTGTCCCAAATTAATTGCTTCTCAATGCATTTGTGATGGAGAGTCTTCTGGGCCCTTTTGTTGGTAGAGTCAGCAGGAGGTGGTAGAGGGAGAGGATATAAAGTAAAACATAGAAATTCAAACAATTCCTATTTTTTTTAGCCTTAGGATTCTTTTCTGCACATAATGATAGGGAAGTTCTGGCATTTTTACCTAATTGAGTATAGGTTACTATTGAACTCAAATTTTATTCAGACTGTTAGAGCCAATTTTCACAACTTTAGTGAGCTATTAAATACAAAATGTCTGTTAAGTGCATTCTTATGGATATAGTCAGTTGGAAACTTCTTTTTTGAAATTTTATTTAAGTATAGTTGACATACAATGTTATATTGACTTCAGGTGTATAATATGGTGATTCAAAAATTCTATATATTACTCAGTGTTCACCACAATAAATGTAATCACTACATATCACCATACTATGTTTATTATTAACTATATTACTTATGCTGTACTTTTCATTTCTGTGACATTTATTTCATTGGCCTTATGTTTCTTGACTCAGCCTTTAGAATCCATTTCTGCATATACTTCTTGCACTCCTGCTGATAAAAAGTAGCAAGATTTTTCAATTATTTTTGGCATCTAAATTATTTTAATAAGATCTCCCCAGGGGTGCCTGTGTGATACAGTTGAATGTCCAACTCTTTATTTCAGCTCAGGTCATGAGCCTAGGGTTGTGGGATCAAGCCCCATATTGGGCTCCATGCTAAGCATAAAGTCGCTTAGGATTCTCTCTCTCTCTCTCTCTCTCTCTCTCGCTCGCTGTCTCTCAAATAAAATAAATAAAAATAAATAAATAAATAAATAAATATCTTCCTATACATCATGTAATCTCAATCTCTGGATCAAAAACAATGAGGGAATTTGGGGATGAATGCTAAGCATAATATGCACCCCCCTGCTAAACAATTCTACATGTGAAAGTTTGGGAGCTCAGTGTTCTCATATTTATCTAAGTCTGACCAAATTTTGCCATCCCCTTCCTTTCTAGTTAATGCCCTAATCTTAATATGAGTAATTTGGTCGGGCTATGAATTCAACTTGAAAACAAGTTGCTCACTCTACTCGTGTATAAGCACTCTGGTTTTCTACCCTTGTTTTGAATGGCAAATTTAAATCTCTGAGTTTATCATATACTTTTACCAAACTCTCTATCTTAGGAAAATGGTGAAGAATCTTGCTATATTATTGTCATCATTATCAACACACTTGAAAGATACAACTGCTGCTTGATTCTCCAAAGTTTTTCCTTCAATCATCACTTCTTCCAAAGCAAACACACACGATAATACATGTAATACTTCTGAGGCTGCAGGCCATACATATTTGTTATCTTATATTTATTTGCAAAAATGTTATTGTTATTTTCAATCTCTAAGAGGTAAGCAACTCATTTCCAGTCTCTCATCTTTGAGATCTGTTTCCTAGGACCACCCAGGTACCAAGAACTCCATAAGTCAAGGTTCAGTCAGGAATATAGAAACAATTTGGAATTTTAAATACATAAAATTTAATGCAGGGGATTTTTTTAAGAAAGATAATAGAATTGCTGAGAACACTAATATAGAATGTGAGGAGAAAGGTTGGCTGCTAGATACATTACCCAAACAAAGGAATACCTAATTCCCTTTTCTTTCTAATCCCCAACATTCTCTCATTGTGAACTACTAGCTGAAACTAACTTGAAATAGTTGTAAGAGGAAATTTATAAATATGGTTGACTGCAAGGCATGGCAGAATATGACAGATAGAATAGTGCCTTCCTTCCACCACAAAGATGTTTATATCCAAATCCTCAGAACCTATGAATATGTTATGTTTCATGGCTAGAAGGAATTAAGACTGCAGATGGAATTAAGGCTGCTAATCAGTTGATTTTAAAATAAAGAGAAGATCATGGATTATCTGGATTGACCCAATATAATCACAAGTTTCTTTTAAATGTGGAAGAGTTAGGCACAAGAGATAGAGGAGATGCAGGAAGGAAGCAAATTTAGAATGATGTGATATGAAGACTCAACCCACCATTGTTGGCTTTGAACATGGAAGGGGGCCTCCAGCCAAAGAATGCAAGCAGACTCTAGAATCTGGAAAGGGGAAGGACACAGTTTTTTTTCTAGAGCCTTAAAAAGGAACAGAGCTCCACAGATACCTTGTTTTTAGCTCAATGATATTCAGTTTGGAATAATGATCTTCATAACTGTAAGACAATAAATTTGTATTATTTAAAGCCACAAAATTTGTAGTAATTTGTTATGGAGGCAATAAGAAATCAATACACAGAACAAGGTAAAAGGGATAGATATGAGGAAATGGACCATATCTAATACTCTTAATTCCCAACATAGCAGTTCACAACATCATGCATGATAGAAAAAGTGTCAGATTCTTCAATGCATAAACATTGATACATATCTTAATACATTAAGATATGTATAAACACTGGTGAGATCAACCTCTTTTTACCATTCAATCAATTATATTATCCTGAAAATGAAATTATATTAATAAATTTGAATTCATTAAAAATCAATACTTAAGTTTTTAACAATTTATATGGTATGATTAATACATGTGTGCATATGATCCCATTTTAGAATGACTTGTCATCAAGAACTTAAGGTCAACTCTCAAAATTATTATCAGAATTAAATATTGGTTCAGGAATTCCAGCTGAGGCTTCTGAAGAATTCTAGGATAGCATCAAATACAGAAGTCTACTTTGTTCCTATATCTTAAGGAATATATGGTTATTTTCAATCCAGGTGGGTGGGTTAGCTTAGAACTTAGGCCATCAAGTAAACCCAGACAAAATAAAAAGACTTAGTCCTCGGTTGACAGGACACTGTCATCATTCAATTCAAAGGTTTCATATGTAGAAAAGAATGGCTCAGGCCAATATGTAATATGTAAGTTAAGAGTTATGTGCTCAGAGTATATTATCCAAAGTCAGGTTGCAGAAGTCTTAGAGGACATAGGGAGAACTGGAACAGAGTTACACAAGTGCAGACTTCCTTATTCAGAGGCAGGCAAGCATAGAAACAAACATAAAAACACAAATAAACCCACAACCAACAAGAAAACACGTGCCTGCGCGAGCACACACACACACACACACACACACACACACACACACACACACACACATTAAAAACAAAACAAAACAACAACAGAAAACAAGCCAGGCAGTAATAGAAAACAAGAAACAGAGTAGAAAACGAGACACGGCATTTCAGGATCCCAAGAAGTCAAGTGGTTCCTGTAATCAGCCCAGCTAGAATGATTGCTTTCTTGTCCTGCTTTAAAGTAGTCTTGCTCTCGATAAAGTGAATTCACAATACAGGTTGCTACTCAGAGTAAGGAAAGTGCAGACATTTGTTACAGAGAGAGGACTCTCTTCATCTGGGAACAATCAGAATACTAATAATAATCTATTTCAATTTTTTATTTTATTCCTGTAGTCAACAGATATTGCTTAAAAAAAACTATGATACAACAGTCATTGTGCTACTCACTGAAAATACAAGGATAACAACTGTCCTCATGAAATGTATGATTGATTTACTTCAGTATCTGGGTTAGTCTGAACCATCCTATAAGTTGTTGTGGCCTTTGTGGTCCTAAACTAAATTATTACTCACAGTTTAACTGATTCTTACACTCTGTGAAAATAAGGTAGTTGATCATTACCATCCAAATCTTTTTCATTAAAGATGGAGCATTTACATTTCTCCCAGTAGTAGTAATCATGTTTTCTTTTTTAATTTTTATTCTTTTTTTTCTGGATCATCTCAAAGTTTTCAATGTCTTATTTAGGTTATGGAACTTAAAGTTACACATAGGAAAATCTTGCTTATATATTCAACAATGACAATCAAAATTGAGGAAGTTCACAGCCTTACTAAAAGGTTACAGAGTATCTCTGGATTTCTGACGATAAAACTTTGCAGTATCTCTTAGAAAATAACATGAAAAAAGAATCTCTCAAGAGGCCTTAAAGCATAAATCTTTAGGATTTCATAGATGTAACAGGTTAATTCTAGAGTTAGTACTCTCTTGTGGTATTGTAGCATTTAGCATGTTAAAGATAAAACACATTTAATGATCACAGGAGAGAATGCAATTATAAAAGCAAGTTCATCTGCCCTCTCTTCCTATTCTCCAGTTTAGCTGGAAAACTGGAGTAAATATCTGTGTGTGTGTAGTGCAATTTTAAAGGCATGGGAAAATGATACTTCTAGGTTAAATGATTCTGGACCCAACTAGCTAGTCAGGAGCAGCATGGATGCAGAAATTGAAGTGTTGAATGCTTCTGATATGCTCCCACTGGATCATCTGAATAAAATGCTGCCGTGCTAATCCTGTTAGAATAATCCAATTTAATCATATCCTTAATGTAAGATATTGTTTTTCTCCGAATTTTTCTATTGTTTGCTAACCCAGGATTTTGTTGTGCGGTAAATATATTCTGACTGTAACATTTATGCTGACATAATTGAATGGTTATATGAAAACCTTTGTTAATTAGGCTATTAAATCTCTATCACTCTTAACTCATATGTGACATAAGAAAGCCATGTCCAGAAATAAAGGCATAGAACTTGCATTTTGGCAAATACTACATTGTCTTCTCACTTGTGATTATGCTAAGAAAAGAAATAAACAAATCTCTTCTACCCATCACAAAGTTGCAGGAGACTCAGTATGGAAGTATGTACTGATATTTACTCCAGAAAAATGTAAAGATAAAATTCTGAATTTGGAACACTGAGCCAAAAACAGTTGACCTATGCAGCTTATAGCTATGTTTAGATACAGATGCAAAATATTTTAGAAGTGGAGGCAGTGATGGGGACAAGATGGTGTGGAAGGTTGGGCAACTAAGATGTCCAAACATTGAAACTGTTTCTAGTAGTTACATGCTCATGAAAAAGAAGAAACAGTTACTGTGTTAAAATAGCCAAAATAGTGGGGTGTCTGGGTGGCTCAGTTGGTTAAGCATCTGACTTCAGCTCAGGTCATGTTCTAACAGTTTGTGAGTTCGAGCCCCACATCCAGTTTTGTGCTGACAGCTCAGAGCCTGGAGCCTGCTTTGGAATTCTGTATCTCCCTCTCTCTGCCCCTCCTGGGCTCATGCTCTGTGTGTGTCTCTCTCTCAAAAATAAACAAACATTAAAATTTTTTAATTAAAAACTAAATGAATAAAATAGCCAAAATAAGTTGGAAGCTTTTTATTTATACTCTGCAGATTTAAGGTGGCAAAATAATATTGAATGAGAACTCAAACTTGTGTTGGCATAGACATAACTTCAGGGAATCTCACGAGCCATATCTTAGAGCAATGGGAAAAGAAATATTTCATTATATTTTATCAAATAAGGAATTTAAAAATTTAGCTGGTTTATGCAAACTCCATAGTTTAATTAATGCTATTTATTATTTGGAATATGTTTACTTAACAAACACCATGAAACGATTAGAGCTGCTAACTTATTAATAATGTTATAATGTTTTTTAAAAAAAATTTCTTGGCATTGCATTCTTCGGCTGATGCAAGTAACTTCTTTGAATTATAGTTATTGTGAATTCACTGTGTACAATTGGGAAGGGAAAAACTTTCAAATGTAGTGAAGGGAAAGAATAAAGCTGAGAAGTAGCAATTAAAGATTTAATCATTACATCTCAATTCTCAAAAGATAATATAAATTGATCCACAGCTAATAATTACTCCTAACGCACACATACATTTTTCACAACTTCTCAAAGTATCGCTATAACTGAGGACGAAGACATTCATAAATGTTATATTAGGAAGCTTTTACTTTATGATGCAAACCATGGCTGTGACCCAAAGCAAGAATATACAATACCTTTCTGTGAGATATTCAGTCACTTCCATTCCCTTTGATGCTTTCTTCAGTTTCTGGAAAGAAGCAGAGGGAGTTCAGGTTTGTGGCCTGCTCCCCTGTTGTCCTTCATTGCACAGTCACTGAAACCGAGATGAAACCACAGCAGCTCACTCGTCCACATGCACACAACCCCCTGGCTTTCATCAGTAGCTTTTCTTCTTTATGAAAGTTTCTATTGGAGAGCAGTGCACTTGATTATACAGTCCATCCAGCTCCACTCACCATGGTCGGCTGTGAAATGGGCAATGGCAGAAAACTTGACAAAAGTTTTCTTCATCTGTAACATCCTCAAATGAGTTATTGTTTCTTCCAGTGTTGAGGAGCAGCTGAACTGGATATCTTCATGGACATACAAGAATTGATAGATCAGTAAGGTTTCTTTGTCCTTAGCAACCTGTTTAGGTATTTTCCTCTTCTGGCAGAACTAACATGGGGTTGAGTCAGCATCTCCATAACCAAAAGTGGTGGCCCTGAACATTTGTCATTGGATAAGACTTCTCAAGAACGAGGAAAAAATAACTCTTATAAATTGTATTTATTTTTGGTTTTTTTTTTTTTTGGTTCATTTTCATAATGTATATTGAATTTTTCCTCAAATTTGTAAAGATAAAAATTCACTATTTTATAGTTGTAACAGTTTCTTTTTTTTACCTAATTAATGTAAACCCTTTTAAAGATTTTTTTTCCTTTAACATTTATTTATTTTTGAGAGACAGAGAAAGACAGAGGGTGAGTGGGGGAGGGGCAGAGAGAGGAAGACACATATTTCGAAGCAGGCTCCAGGCTCTGAGCTGTCAGCACAGAGTCTGGCGCGGGGCTTGAACTCGTGAACTCTGGGATCAAGACCTGAGCCAAAGTCAGACACCCAACCAACTGAGCCACCAGGCACCCCAATGTAAACCCTTTTTTAAAAAGGTAAATTGATGCAACAATATAAAATAACAAATATAGCAACAATAATATATAGATTCAAATAACCTGGAGAGGTATGAAATCAGTTTTCTTACTCTAAAAAGGTCTGACTATTAATATACGATGAAATTTATTAAATCTTCCTAGAAAACATTTCCCTTTAGGGCTGAAAAGAAAATGAAAGACTTTCACTTCCATTTTAAAAATTTGAAGTTTTAAAATTTAAGTTTAAATTTTTAAAAAGTTAATAATTTCAAAGATTGATTGAACAACCAAAAGAACTGCGGGTCTAGTTTAATCACAATGTTCTTCCTTTTAGACTTTATAACTTAAATTTTTTTCATTGACAGTATCTACATTTATTAATTGAACAACTGAAAATATTTAGTAACTTCTATAAGCTAAGCACTCTTCTATGCATTGAGGATACAAATATAAAAAGAACAACAGCCAGACAACATCCTTACAATGAAGACCTTAAAGCTTAAAAGGGATTGAAATAAATGCAAAATAAATATATCATATAAGGATAGATGAGGCAAGTACTATGACAAAAATAGTAGAGTAAAAAATAGGCAGCAATGAGGGATGGTAATTAACAGCCTTTTTTTTTTAAGGAATAGAATTTAGTGATTCATCACTTACTTATACCACCCAGTGCACATCCCAAGAAGTGTCCTCCTTAATGTCCATTGCCCATTTCACCCATTCCCCCACCCAACACCTGGCCAGCAACCCTCAGTTTGTTCTCTGTATTTAAGAGTCTCTTATGGTTTATCTCCCTAACTGATTTTATCTTATTTTTGTGTCCATTCCCTTATGTTCATCTGTCTTGTTTATTAAATTTTACACATGAATGAAATCACATATTTATCTTTCTCTGACTGACTTATTTCGCTTAGCATAATACACTCTAGTTTCATCCACATTGTTGCAAATGGCAAGGTTTCATTCTTTTTGGTCACCAAGTAACATTCCATTGTGTGTGTATGTATATATACATATATATATATATATATATATACACACACACACACATATATATGTGTGTGTGTGTGTGTGCGTATATATATATATATATATATATATATATATATATATGCGCGCCACATCTTCTTATCCATTCATCAGTTGATGGACATTTGGGATCTTTCAATACTTTGGCTATTGTTGATAGTGCCACTATAAACATTGGGTGCATGTGCCCATTCAAATCAGCACTCCTGTATCCTTTGGGTAAATACCTAGTAGTGCAATTGCTGGGTCATAGGGTAATCTATTTTCAATTTTTTTAGGAATCTTCATACTATTTTTCATAGTGGCTGCACCAATTTGCATTTGCAAAAGAGTTCATCTTTCTCCACATCCTCACCGACTATTGATTCCAGAGTTGTTAATTTTAGTTTGGAAGTTTTGCTCCCATTTCTATCTTTTGGAACAGCTTCAGAAGAATAATTGTTAACTCTTCTTTAAATGTTTGGTAGAATTCCCCTGGAAAGCCATCTGGCCCTGGACTCTTGTTTTTTGGGAGACTTTTTATTACTAATTCAATTTCTTTACTTGTTATAGGTCTGTTCAAATTTTCTATTTCTTTCTGTTTTAGTTTTGGTAGTCTATACATTTCTAGGAATTTGACCATTTCTTCCAGATTTCCCATTTTATTGGCATATAATTGCTTATAATATTCTCTTATTATTGTTTTTATTTCTGCTGTGTTGGTTGTGATCTCTCCTCTTGCATTCTCAATTTTATTTATTTGGATCCTTTCCTTTTTCTTTTTGATCAAACTGGCTAGTGGTTTGTTAATTTCATTAATTCTTTCAAAGAACCAGCTTCTGGTGTCATTGATCTGTTCTACTGTTTTTTGGTTTCGATAGCATTAATTTCTGCTCTAATCTTTATTATTTCCTGTATTCTGCTGGTAGTGGGTTTTATTTGCTCTTCTTTTTCCAGCTTTTTAAGGTGTATGGTTAGGTTGTGTATCTGAGATCTTTCTTCCTTCTTTAAGAAGGCCTGGATTGCAATATACTTCCCTCTTCTGACTGCCTTTGCAACATCCCAGAGGTTTTGGGCTGTGGTGTTATCATTTTCATTGGCTTCCATGTACTTTTAATTTCCTCTTTAACTTCTTGGTTAGCCCATTCTTTAGTGGGATGTTCTTCAGTCTCCAAGTATTTGTTATCTTTCCAATTTTTTTCTTGTGGTTGATTTCAAGTTTCATAGCGTTGTGGTCTGAAAATATGCGCGGCATGATCTTGATCTTTTTGTACTTGTTGAAGGCTAATGTGTGTCCCAGCATGCAATCTATTCTGGAGAATGTTCCATGTACACTGGGGAAGAATGTGTATTCTGCTGCTTTAGAAAGAAATGCTCTGAATGTATCTATTGAGTCCATCTGGTCCAGTGTGTCATTCAAAGTCATTGTTTCCTTGTTGATTTTCTGTTTAGATGATCTGTCCATTGTTGTAAGTGGGGTGTTGAAGTCCCCTGCTATTGTCAATGAGTTTCTTTATGTTTGTGATTGATTTATATATTTGGGTGCTTTCATGTTTGGTGCATAAATGTTTAACAATTATTAGATCTTGGTGGACAGACTCCTTAATTATGATATAATGCCCTTCTTCATCTCTTGTTACAGTCTTTATTTTAAAATCTAGATTGTGTGATATAAGTATGGCTGCTCCAGCTTTCTTTTGGCAACCATTACCATGATAGATGGTTCTTCATCCCCTTATTTTCAATCTGAATGTGTCTTTAGGTCTAAAATGGGTCTCTTGTAAACAGTATGTAGATGGATCTTGTTTTCTTATCCATTCATTCTGTTACCCTGTGTCTTTTGATTGGAGCATTTACTCCATTGATGTTTAGAGTCAGTACTGAAAGATATGAATTTATTGCCATTATGTTGCCTGTAGAGTTGGGGTTTCTGGTGGTGTTCTCTGGTCCTTTCTAGTCTTTGTTCTTTTGGTCTTTTTTTCCATCTTTTCTTTCTTCAGAAAGTCCCCCTTAGAATGCAAATTGGTGCAGCCGCTCTGGAAAGCAGTGTGGAGATTCCTCAGAAAATTAAAAATAGACCTACCCTATGACCCAGCAATAGCACTGCTAGGAATTTATCCAAGGGA
>NW_024412407.1:30589704-30621319 GCF_014898765.1 Herpailurus yagouaroundi
TGGGTGATGGGTATTGAGGAGGGCACCTTTTGGGATGAGCACTGGGTGTTGTATGGAAACCAATTTGACAATAAATTTCATATATTAAAAAAAAAAAAGAAAAAAAGAAAGTCCCCCTTAAAATTTCGTGCAGGGCTGGTTTAGTGGTCATAAACTCCTTTAGTTTTTGTTGTTTGGGAAATGTTTTTATCTCTCCTTCAATTTTGAATGGGTAAAGATTTGTTTCTGGATAAAGAATTCTTGGCTTCAAAAGTGACCATTTTAAAGTGACCAATTCAATAGCATTTAGTACATTCACAGTGTTTCAAAATTGCCCCCTTAATCTAGTCCCAAGACATTTTCATCTCACCCAAAGGGAAGTCTGTACTTATTAGGCAGAAGCTCCCAATTCTCTCTCCATCCCGGACACTGGAAGACTCTAAACTGCATTCTGTCTCTAACGACTTATCTATACATATTTAATATGTACATTTCATAAAAAATATACATAATACAACAGGTGACCTATTGTGTCTGGCTACTTTCACGTAGCATAATGATATAGAAGTTCATCTGTGTTATAGCATGGATCAATACTTCATTCCTTTTAATGATTGAGTACTATTTTCATTCCATGGATATACCACTATGTATTTATCTGGACCTTTATTGATAGACATTAAGCTCTTTCCACTTTTTGATTATAATGAATAGGGATACTATGAACATGCATTACATAAATGTATTTGTTTTATCTGTTTTCAATACTTCTGGATATATACCTAAGAGTAGAATATCAGAGTCATATGGTAATTACATATTTAACTTTCTGAGGAACGTCAAAATATTTCCCCATGGTGGAGCCATTTCACATTGCTATTATCAATTTTTCCCTGTTTTGCAAAAATTCATTACTTTTTGGAGTAGTTGTGGTTTTTAGGTTTGTTTTAGTTACAGCCATATACCATGTGTGCAGTGGTACTCATTGTATGTAGGGTTTTGATTCGCATTTTCCGAATTAGTAATGATGTTGAGCAACATTTCATGTACCTTTGGTCATTTGTATATCTTCATGGATAAATGTCCATTCAAAATCTTGGCCCATTTATAATTGGGTTGCTCACCTTTTGATTGTTCAAGTGTAAATGTTCTTTATATATTATGGATACTAGATCATTGTCAAATATATTATTTGCAAATATTTTCTCTCATTATATAGGTTATGTTTTCACTTTCTTAATAATGTTCTTTGATGCAAAACACTTTTAATTTTGAGAAGTCCAATTTATCTATTTTCTCTCTTGTTACTTTTTTATATAACTTTGTGTTATATTTAAGAGTCCACTGCTAAGTAGAAAATCAGGATTTACCCTCTATGTTTTCAAGGATCTTATGGTTTTAGCTGTTGAATTTAGATTGTTGATCCCTTTTGAGTTAGTCTTTGCATATGGAATAAGGTAGGAAGCCAACTTCATTTTTTTTGCATGTGTATATCTACCTGCTCTAGCACCTTTTTGTGAAGAGACAAATTATTTCCACCGTTGAATGGTCTTGGGACCGTGTTGAAATCATTTGTTTATATATGTGATTTGTTATTGGGCTCTCTGTTCCATTCAATTGGTTTATATGTTTGTCTTAATGCCAGTACTACACTGTTTTGATTACTGTAGATATTTTGCAATCAGGAAGAGGGGTCCTCCACCTTTGTCATTTTTCAGTATAGTTTTGACAGTTTAGAACCCTTTGAAATTCCATATGAATTTTAAAATCAAATTTTGTATTTTTGTAAAAAACTTCATTAGGATTTTGATAGAGATTATAATGAATCTATAGATAAATTGGGGTAGTATATAAGACTTAATTTTAACAATAAGTATATAAGTATACAATAAGTATATAAGATTTAATTTTAACAATTAAATCTTCCAATCTTTGAACACAAATCTTTCCAATCTTTCTGTTTTCATTTTTTTAAGATATTTAATTTCTTTTAGCAATGTGTTGCCATTTAAGTCTGCAAGTCTTTTATTCCTTTGGTTAGATTTATTCCTAAGTGCTTAATTCTTTGAAATGTTATTGTAAATTCCATTGCTTTCTCAATTTCTTTTTTGGATTGTTTATTTCAGGTATGAGGAAACACAACTGTGCGTGTTGATCTTGTATCTTGAAATTTTATTAAATATCACTGGTTTATGGTGTATATATAACCCTTTAAATATGCTGTTCAATTCAGTTTGCTAGTATTTTTTGAGGCTTTTGACACCTATATTCATTAAGGATATTTGTCTGTAGTTTTCTCTTTGAGTTGTCTTTCTCTGACTTTGATATCAGGGTAACGCTTGCTTTATAGGATATGTTAGGAAGTGTTTATTCTATTTTTTTTCCTGAAAACTTGAGAAGGATGAGTATTCATTTCGTCCTTAAATATTTGGTACGTTTCATGAGTGAAAGCTTAGGTCATAGAAACTCCTTTGATGGAAGATTTTCAATGATTCTTCTACCTTCTGAAACCTGCTATTGGAACCCTATAGTGAGTTATTCCTGCCAGTCATTGCACTTTTCAGCTCCAAAATTTATATTTTTAATAGAATATTTATCTCTCTATTGATATCCTCTATTTGTACATATATTGTTCTCCTAGGTCTTTAGCACTTTGTCCATATTTTTTAGCTCTTTGATCGTAGTTGGTTTAAAGTTATTGTCTAGTAAGTCCAAGGTTTGTGCTTACTCAGAGGGAAGTTTGTGTTAATTTCTTCTGTGAATAGGCCATACTTTCTTATTTCTTTGTATGCTTTGTAGTATTTTGTTCAATGCTGGACATTTTGGATATTATAATATGGTAACCATGAAAATATTAATCCCTCACCCTCCTTAAGATTTTCTTTTTGAGGCTTGCTGTAGGCTGGAACTGTTTGTTTTCTTAAGTGCTAAGTGGATGGGGAAGGAGAAAGAGAAGGAGGAGGAGGAGGGGAGGAGGAGGAGGAGGAGGAGAAGAAGAAGAAGAAGAAGAAGAAGAAGAAGAAGAAGAGGAAGAAGAAGAAAGGAAAAATGGAAATAAAGGAAGAAAAAAATTAAATAAATTGAAGCTCTTCCAGTCTTTGCAGATGACTCTGTGCATGATCTTTTTATGTTTCTGTGGGAGGATAAGCTTCTGGAGATGCCTCTTCTGCCAATTTTGCTGACATCAATCCTCAAAAAATTTTAAGGTATTTCTAAGAAATAGTATGGGGTGTGAGATAAAAATTAGGTAGCAAATTAGAAAAAGTAAGGAGTGTGAGATAAAAATGAAGTAGCAAATTATAGCCCACTTTTTCACTCAACTGTGTGAATAATGTGCTATTTAGTAGGATGGGGGTTAGTATAGCAAATGTAAGGTGAAATCATAAATTTGGTTTCAGATATAATAAATTTTAGTTGGTTATTAGATCTCAAAATGGAAAACTTAATAGTGTGGAGGAAGGTTTGGTTCAGGGACTGCTTAGAATTAGAGCGATCTTAGAAGTCATTATTAAATGGATTTTTTAAAAGCCATTATGTTCACTTAGAACTAGTGTAGTTAGATGAAAGAATGGATCTCAGGAGAGAATTTAGGACATTACCACATGTGAAGTTGTAAATTGAAGGATAATTCAGCCAAAGAAAATAGGAAGAAACAAAAAGTGAGGTAGAAAGAAAAATGGAAATGTATGGTGTCCAGAAGCCAAAAGCAGTAACTATTTAAAAGGAGAAGAGATCAGTTGCTTTAAATGCTGCTGAGATATCAACCATAATAACTGATCATTTGGTGTACTAATATAGAAATCACTGGTGTCATAAAGTTTTAGAGAGGTAATCTCAATTTGCTTAGATTCAAGAGAAACTGAGACTAAAAATAAAGTCAATAAATAGACATAAGTCTTCAAAGCAATTTTGCAGAAAATGAGAAGAGACAATGAGTGATAACTACAGGGGTGTATGAGGTAACGGATTTTATTTTGAAGATGGGATATGTAATATTATGTTGGCATGCTAATGGAAATAATGAAACAGAGAAAGAAAATGTGATTCAAGAAAAAGTAAATGATCTTAATTTAAAATATTTACACAACACCAATCATGTAACCATTTTTCTTTCATAATCTCTGTTATGTATGTATATTATTTTTATTTTTTCTTTATACAAATGTGATCCAGTTATATATTTTAACTGCATATAACATATACTTATATATATTATATAGTATTTCTTTATAAATTCATAAAATCCTCATAATTAGATTAATGGCTACATAATAATCTGTTAATATACCCCATATTTATTTAATGATTCTTCCCTTTAATATTGAAGTTGTTTCTACTTTTTCCTTTACAAACACTCTTATAACGAATATTCTTGTTTACACCTGTTTGTAAACATGTGTGAGTAGTACCTAGAATACATAGGTAAATTGCTGGATCAAAGAAGAGAAACAATTAAAATTGCAATTTCCCTAATTGACATTTAATGGCATTCAGTAAAATATTGCCACTTTTTTTATAGCAAGATGTTAATTATCAAATTCATCTGAAAGAAAAAGTATAAAAAATAGACCAAATAAATCTCAAATAGAAAAGCAAAGAGGGGTCTATGCCAACTCATGATGACAGTATGGTATCAGTTCATAAAGAGAAAGACCAATGGAACAGACTATAAAATGCAGAAATACCCAAGTATATATGAAAATTTAGTATAAGATTCAAAGAAAATCTTGAATCTATGGGAAAAAGTGGACTTTTTAAAGAATTGATGTTGGAAAATTAAGTAGCTAGACAAATGTAGAAAATATCAAATTAGATTTGTTACACATGCTGTTTACGAGGAAAACTTCCAAATGATCAGACATTTAGGTCTAAAAAATATGGAATTATACAAGAAATGGGGTTAAATAAACAGTCCTAGATTAAAAATCTAGAAGAAATAAAGAAAGCAATTGGTAAATGTGACCAAATGCTTGGTAAAAGCACCATAAGCAAAATAAAAATGATCAATGTCCAATTAGGAAGATATTTACAATTTATGTCAAAAACAAGAGTTTAATATTCCCAATTATAGAGTATACAAACATTCAGAACCACTGCACACAACCCTATAGCAAAATAAATAAGAGACACAAATAGACCATTTACATATAACCTCCTCCTCTTTCTCCTCTTCTCTTTCCTCTTCCCCATTATCAGGCTTCAGGCATACAAAGATGCATCTCCTCAAACTTAATTAAATTAAATGAAAAAAATTTTCTCAACTCTCAGATTGGCAAAAATCTCATTTTTGATAGCACGTTGCTTTGATGAAATATGGGAAAATTTAAGATGGAAAGTAAGAAAATATAATTATACAGCCCTATTGAGAAAATTGGGAGTAGTTAGTGAAATTACATGTGACTTTTTCTTTTATTCAAAATTCCATGTCTAGAAGTGTATCCCAAAATACATTAGCAAAAATTTGGAAATAAAGTGACTGCACATAAGTTCTGATAACTATAACTTTTATAGTATTTGTAACAAAAACAAAAACAAAACTGGAAACAACTCAAATATCCATTTATAGACTTGGGGATGATGGCACATCAGCTAATGAAGTAAATTGCAGCTACAGAAAGGAATGAAGAATATTTCTATGTAATGAGATGAAGGTATCTTCAGCCAATATATGTTTTTGAATGTTTATTTATTTATTTTGAGAGGGAGAGAGAGAACGGAGAAAGAGCAGAGAGAGAGAGAGGGAGAGAGGCAATCAAGCAGGCTCCATGCTGTGAGCACAGAGCCCAATGCAAGGCTTGATCTCATGAACCATGAGATCATGACCTGAACTAAATCAAGAACTGATCACTTAACCAACTGAACCACCCAGGTGCACCCAAGCAATGTAATTAAGAAGCAAGCAAGATGGGAGAAAGTATATACAGTGATGTATACATGCAATCTAAGAATGGGGAGAAACACAAATATATGTGTGTTTGGTTACTCTAGAAAGATAGATGGCTAACCTAAAAAACAAAACAAAAAAAGATGTTCCCTATGTGAGAGAAAAGGAGCAAAATGGAGGGGACAGGGCACAATCTAGACTTCTCTAAATATGCCTTAATTTCTAGATTTGATTTTGTTGCTATAGAGATGTTAAGATATTTATAAAACAAATATAAATTTATAAAAAGCTTTAAAATATAAAGCAATATAAAACAAATGAGCCTGTCATGTTTCAAGTTGGTAGTATATTATACAAAGGAAAATTATTTCAAGTGAGTCTGAAACAGTTTAGTGACCAATTATCTCTTTTAAGATATGCCCTAAGAACAAAGTAAAACTAACAAAACATTTAAATTGCACGAATCCTCATATGATGAGTAATAACATTGGAAATGTTACTGCGATACATATATATAAATATCTAAACACATACACATATGAAAAATTATGTCAATGCAATTAAGACAATAATTCTAGCATAAGAAAAAGGGTTTTGAAACAGTGAAAAAAGTTCTGTTAAAAAAACTTTATTCTTACATGTAAACTGGAAATATCAGATACATAAATTCAGTATATATAATCTCTTCTAACATATTACATATTTTCAATCCAGATTTGAATAACACCACAGCAATGAGCAACTCAGGTGCCCAGATTGTGGTCTATAAATGTCATTTCTCACTATAAAAAATAGAAAAATGGAAAAATAGTTGATACCATATCTGGCAGGGGACAAATATAAGACAAGTTTCAATAATTTGTTGTAGTGACAAACACTATTTATAAGACTACTCGGAATGTGGCAAAGAGAACTAAAGTCAAGCCGATGAGGTTATCATGAGTCAAGGATTGGACAGTTTAACCATCAATAAGAATGATAACTAAACACATACATCAGGTATGTTAAAACTAATATGCTTATAATGATACTTAAATAGTAAACTATTTTTTGTTAGCTTTAAAGAATGCTATAGAAAAAAATTACTACTTTGAAAACTGGTA
The DNA here is from genome assembly GCF_014898765.1 of Herpailurus yagouaroundi. Taxonomy (NCBI): domain Eukaryota; kingdom Metazoa; phylum Chordata; class Mammalia; order Carnivora; family Felidae; genus Herpailurus; species Herpailurus yagouaroundi. Next base: position 30,596,671 of record NW_024412407.1, read on the forward strand.
AATAGAGAAAGGAAGTGCTTATTATCCCGAACTCCAAATCAGACACCCAAATATATTAAGCAGATATTAACACATCTAGAGGGAGAAATAGACAACAACACAATAATAGTAGGGGATTTCAACACCCACTTTCAACAATGTATAGATCATCCAGACAGAAAATTTATCAGAAACATTGGACTTGAACTATACTTTAGACCAAATGGACCTAACAGACCTATACAGAATATTCCATCTAAGAGCAGCAGAATACACATTATTTTCAAGTGCACATGGGACTTCTCCAGGATAGATTATATGTTAGGTTACAAAATAAGTCTTCAAAAATTTAAAAAGATTGAAATCATACTAAGTATCTTTTCTGAGCACAATGGTATGTGAAAGTAGAAATCAATAACAGGAGGAAAACTGAAAAATTCACAAATATGTGGAAATGAGACAATACACTACTCAACAATCAATGAGTCAAAGAAGCAATCAAAAGGGAAATCAAATAATATCATGAAATAAATGAAAATGGAAACACAATATGTCAAAACTTACAAGATGCAGTGTAAGCAGTTCTAAGAAGTAAGTTTATAGTGATAAATGCTTACATTAAGAAAGAAGAAAGATTGCAAATAAACAACATAACTTTACATTTCAAGGAACTATAAAAAGAACAAACTTAGCTCAAAGTTAGCAGAAGGAGAAAATAACAAATATTCTTTATTTTCTTAGTGAACTGTACATCAGAGGAAGCAAATAGTGAATTGCAGGAAATTTTCTCCATAAAGACACTCCAGCTAATACATGCAGAAGAAATAGCATGTTTCATTTAAATAGCACTGTTTCATAATCATTAAAGAAGTTAATGGGTCCAGGCAATAATTATCAATAGTTACTAAAGCCCCCCCAAAGAGAAGTTATATTGCAAATATAATATGTAAGCACTTATAAAATAGTCTTGTCAGAAACTGAACCTGAAGCTGATCAAACCTCCAGCTCTAACTAGAAGATTAAAAGAAATATAGGCAGAAGATATATTAAGTGACACCACAAGAATACCCTTAACATTCTATACTGGAATTAAAATAAAAAATAGTAATAAAAAAACAGAATACCTTCAACATGAGGGTCAGCAGGCTATGCTACAGGACTAACCATCCGGTTTGTTCAACTAATAAACTGTAGGTATAAGAAAAAAGAAAAGAGAATGTATAGATCAAAAGGGAATTAAGAGAAATATAAACCAAATATGTAGACAGTATTTCATTCCCAATTATGATAAACAACAACTATAAAAATAACATGAGACATTTGGGAAAATTTGAACACTTACTGAATACTTGATGATATTAAGGAGTCATTTCTACATATTTTAGATATCACAATAAAATTATGGCTATATACTTTTTAATCTTTAAAAATTTTTGTACTTTTAAACACTTTGTTTTGAAATGGTTTTAGACTCACAAGAAGTTTCAATAATAGTACAGTGAATTCCTGAGTACACTTTATCCACCTTTTCCCAATGGTTAACATTTTGTAGAATCATAGAGCATTATCAAAACTAGAAATTAACCCTGATACAATACTACTAATAAAACAAGAGGCCTTATTCATATTTCACAGCTTTTATTATTTTTTCACCAAAGTTTTTTCTTAAATGTTCAATAGGCCCCAAGACAGGACTGTTTTCGAGCTATAAGTGGTAACAGATGTTATGGCAGGTAATCCAGATGTTTAAATAGAAATGGAATTAAGAATCACCATTTCCTCAGGCATGAGAAACAGGTTACTTTCTGCCAGATTTCTTAATTCCACCTGTGGCCAGGGCCCTTCCCCATAGCTTTCGCTTTTAGCCCCTCAAGTTCCTTCTGCTCCCTTTTCTGTTTTTGCTCAAATGCCCTAGTTTCCTCATTCATGTTCTTGGTCTCCTTCTTAGTATGCTTCAGGGACTTCTTGCCACCTTTTTGAACAAACACGGTGCCTACTCCCCTTCTTCAGATCCTGCCACCAGAAGTGGAGCCATATTTCACAACATTTATATACTCTCCATGTTCAATGTACCTTTCTGTCTTTATCACACATAATAGATTTATAGAACTACCACAGAAATTTGAATGTAGAACTCTTCCACCACCGGGAATATATTTTCTGATATTACTCCTACAAAGTCACACTCTTCTTCCAACCCTAACCTCTAGCATTGATCTGTTACCCATATAATCTTTTCTTTTTGAGGATACTAAATAAATAGGTTAATATGGTATGTAATACTTTCAGATTGACATCTTCAACACATGCCTTCAGATTCATCCAAGTTGATGTATGTAACAATAGTCTGCTCCTTTTTTTTTTTTTTTTGAGTAGTATTCCACTGTATGAATATATCACGGTTTGTTTATCCATTTGCCTTTTGACAGATATTTGATTATTTCCAGTTGTTGGCTTTTACAAATAAATTTCTATGAATATTTATGTACAGGTTTTTTCAAAAAAATATATTTATTTATTTTTGAGAGAGAGGGAGAGCACAAGGGTGCATCTAGTCCAGAAAGAGAGAGGGAGATACAAAATCTGAAGCAGGCTCCAGGCTCCACACTGTCAGCACAGAGCCAGATGCAGGGCTCGAACCCCCTAACCATGAGATCATAACCTGAGCCGAAGTCGGGTGTTTAACCAACTGAGCCACCTAGGCGCCCCGTACAGGTTTTTGAGTAAACATAAGTTTTCATTTTTCCAGGAATAACACCCCAAAATACACCAAAAATTACTGGATCACATGCAAATGCACATTTAACTTTATAAGACACTGCAAACTGTTTCTCAGAGTGGCTATGCCAGTAATGTCTGAGAGATCCAGTTTCTCTGCATCTTCACTGTCACTTAATTTTTTATTTTTCATTTTAGCAATTCTAATTGATGTGTTCTGGTATTTAATTTTAGATTTAATATGCATTTCTTTGATTGCTAATGATATTTGACTTTTTTTTTAAGCTTGAGGATGCCTAGACTACTTAGGAGGGTGCATCATTTTGATCATTTAAATGTTAGTTAATGAATTTCCAGTTTCAAGAATATTCCATGTTCATGAAATCCTTCCTTATCCTAATGTCACAGAAAATACCTCATATATTTTCTGCCAAATGGTTTACAGTTCTGTTTTTTTTATATTTACTTTTTATATCTAGTTATTAGAAACCTATGGTAGGTTAAGGAAAGAAATGACTGGTTTGACTTATATTTTGAATAAATGTTGGCTCATGTGATAAAAGAAACTGCCAGGAGAGGCAGTGTAGGTATTCAAGGATGGAAGAAAGAGCAATTAGGAGGTGAATGCATTGCTGTAGGTGAGATAAATACCAATATTTCACAATTAGAATTAATATTTTTTTTAAATAATTTTATTTTTGAGACAGAGCATGAGCAGGGAAGGGACAGAGAGAGGGAGACACAGAATGTGAAGCAGGCTCCAGGCTCTGAGCTGTCAGCACAGAGCCCGATGCGGGGCTCAAACTCATGAACTGTGAGATCATGACCTGAGCTGAAGTCGGACGCTCAACCGACTGAGCCACCCAGGCGCCCCTAGAATTAATATTTTTAATCAGAGGTAAATGATACATTTTATCACAAGTCCTTTCAGCATCCATAAAAGTTATATTATTTTTCCATTTTGATCTATACATAGCAATGAATGACATGGATCTGTTTTTATTTTTTTATTTTTAAATTTGTTTTTTCAACGTTTATTTATTTTTGGGACAGAGAGAGACAGAGCATGAACGGGCGAAGGGCAGAGAGAGAGGGAGACACAGAATCAGAAACAGGCTCCAGGCTCTGAGCCATCAGCCCAGAGCCTGACGCGGGGCTCGAACTCACGGACCGCGAGATCGTGACCTGGCTGAAGTCGGACGCTTAACCGACTGCGCCACCCAGGCGCCCCCATGGATCTGTTTTTAATATTGAACCTTCCTTGCATACCTGGAATACAGCTACTTAGCCAAAGAAAAGTATCTCTCACTATGTGACTAGATTCTGGTTTTGACTCCTAAATTGATTCCACAAAATTTCACTTTTTTCATTGCTTTATTATATTATCAGTGACATATGGTTAATTTTGTGAATTATAATTCAATACAATCATTATGTATATTGATGCCCAAATTGCCCCAGGTTTGCCCTTTTGATATTTCTCAGTCATTTTTTTTTTCAGCACATCCTTATTTTATGGCACAGCTAGGTATGCCTAGTCCACTTTTTATTTTCCCTGCCCTAGACCTAGTATCAGCAATTTATCCAAGGAGGTCTAATTCCATTAGGTGGAGCATGAAGAATAGTATTTGGAAAAAAAGAACTGGTAATATTTATACTCATTACTATTGGGGTGTTCCTGTTCCCATTGCTTTCTCTGGACAAAGCCAGAGAATACACACGCACGTTCACACACGCACATGCACACGCGCGCACGCGCGCGCGCGCACACACACACACACACACACTTACATCTACATTTTCTCTATATCTATCCATATATACTGAGAACCATGATTTCACACTAATATTCTTATTCCTATCTAATTTGATAGGGTTTCAGTTCTCTCACTTCCCTTATCTGTCATTCTTTTCCCTAAGAATGGGAAACCTGGGGAAGGGTTACTTTTAATATATTTGTTATTTGAGCAACTGCCTACATGAAGCCAATATCCCATTGCCACTTCAGGGTGGATGCCCTCCTCTCCCCTTATGGATTCTGACACTTCAATGAGACTGACATAATTCCCCCTGTGTGTGCTCTCTTCATCCTAGTCTGGTCCACCAACTCCAACTAGGCCATCATCACATGTGGAGGCACTACAAACCCTGCTAGTGATCTAACATCCTCTACTAGGTTGTGCCATCAGGTATATGCTTTCTTTATTTCAATCAGGTTGAACTCTCCCAGGCCGTCCTCCCAGATCATCCTCCAGGTCATCATCACCACCCTGCTTGAGCTCTAAACCTCATGTCAGTCTTGTCCTTTGCAGGGGCATTCTCCTTACTTCACTTGACACCCACTCACATTATCCTTCATACTTGCTTGGACACTCTTCTCACTCTAATAAGCTCTTAAAGCCCACATCAGATAGCAATTCATTGTGGGAGTCCCCCTCACTCTTCCTGGGCTTGGATTTCCCACACTGAGCACCATCCTGTATGATTCTCATCCTCATTACACTTGGGCTCCAAAATCCCATGACAGACTGCTTTCCATAGAGTGGATGATTTCTTTATCCTGTTCAGATTTGGACATCCTGCTTAGGGATGATACACTGGCACAACTGCATTGATGTGCATCCACTGACAATATTCTCACATTCACCTGAGTCTGGCTGCCCATGCTTGGTCATCCAACTGTATGAATGCCCTGCTAACCCCATTAAGGCACCAACATTTCCACCAATGATTAGTCCTTCCAATCAGGTGTCTTTATCACTCTTCTTAGATATCAACACCTAACTCCAAGAGACAATGATTGTATTGTATGTCTACTCACCATTAACCACTTTTAGTGTTTTTCATTCATTTTTAGATCCAAATATTCATCTGGTATCATTTTTCTTCTACCTGAAGAGCTTCTTTTGACAATTAGTGTAAATTACATTGGCTGGAATACATGCAAAAACTCTACTTCTTTATACCTCTATCCCTTTCAGAGAGGGAAGGGAGTACAATAAATAAATACACCATGAGATTTCTCGCCATTGGAATGTGGCTTTTTCTTGATTAAGAATTTACTTGTTCTCTATAAACCTTTGACTGCTGTGCAAATTCCTGAAAATGTAAACAAGTTTCTAATTGGTTTTGATGCTTCTATAGGGGAACTAAGACTTGGATCTTCATAGTCCACCATTTTTACTTTTATACTTAAATGATAAATTTAGTTTATTTTATTTAGAGTAGTGACTAGTCTAGTATGTAGGCTTGTTTCAAATGTCTTATTGTGTGCTTCCTACTTGACATTGTTTTATTTCTTCATGTTACTTACCGTGTTCCCCTCCTTTTTGTCTTTCCACTAATTTGGAAATTGTACCTTCTAGTTCTGTTATTTTCTCAATTGCACTTGAATGTGTGATGTGTTTATTTACTTAATAGTGTCTAATGTGAGATGCAATCTTTATTTTATTTTTTTAGAGGTACAATCTTTAAAATAATCCTGAAAAGGCAAGAAGTTATAACTTTTTCTTATCCCCTTATAATTTCTTCCTGATCTATAATATCAATGCTACTAATTCAGATGTCTTGTTTTTATAAACCATTTATTAATATTACTTTGTATAATCTATGCTATAGATTTACCTAAGTGTTTTCCAAGTTAACCAACTTGATGCTCACCTTGCTTTTATTGCAATTTATTTCTTTCTAAAATATATCCAATAAAATAATTCTGGAAAAAAGTGAGTAAAATTTAATCCCTACCTATCTGAAAATATCTTTATTTTTCTTCACTTAGAATGACAATTTAGTTAAACATATGATTCTTAGTTTACCTCTATATTTCCTCTTTTTACAATATTATTGTTTGACTTCTTTCATTCATTACTGAAATATGTGTTGTTGATTTTATATTTTTTTAAGTAAAAAAAGGACAAACGTTAACAAGACACACAAAAGCAGGGCTCTCACACTGCTTCCATTGTATGTGGTAGATAAACATTAAACGAAGAAATAAAATATAACACGTTAGGTCTCAAATTGTTTTGCTCTCTAAAAAGTGTTTATTGTCATGACACTAAAAGTAATTAGAGACATCTAAATAAACAAAATATTTGGTGTCTTTTCCTTCTAGAATTCTGTTTATATTTTTAGCTTTATAATTGATCCTTTGACATCCATTATTACTTCAAGCAATGCATTATCTCATTTTCTTTTTTTGGAACAACAATCTAGTATCTGCTGGACCTCTTTTTTTCTACTAAGATTTCTTGATATCATTTCTATATCCTTTATTTTAGTCTCTAAGTTGCTGTCTATTTAACTCACCCCTATATTCCAGTTTGCTGATTTCCTTTTTAGCTATATCAGTTCATTTGTTTAATTGCATTTTAATATATATTATTTTTAAAATTTAAGTCACCATATTCTTGATATTATTTATTACCATAGTTTTAGCTATATTTCTTTGTCTCTCCATATCACTTTTGTGGTGTCTGGTCTTTTAGTTACAGTTTGTAAATATTTTTACGTGTTTCTATCATAGTTGGATATTTTTAAAAAATTATTCTATTACGCAGGATCAAGTTGTGGTTTTAATCACTTTTTATTCTGTGCAGTGTCAAAAATCTTTCAATCATGGCAAAATATATATTCTCCTTTTTTTAATGTTTATTTTTGACATGCAGTTTCCCAGAATAATGCAGACTCTAAACTGTCTTGAGAATCAGGGTAGTGGTTAAGCTTCTCAGGGAAAACATTTTCTTTGCTCACCCAGAATTCAGACTCAGACATCCCTTTGACATCTCTCCAAGCTATCAGTTCACCCTTTCACAGAGGGCATAGCACTTTGAAGGTAATAGATTTATACAGCAGTATTCATTCTAACTCCTTGCCTCACCTGGACCCAAGGATTTATCTCCTGTCTCTGAGTAGAAATAAAAACCAACTACGTAGGTAACCAAGACCAAAAATCCTTATCCACACCCAGGAAACTCTGGCGTGTATCTCTTCACGATCTGATTCTCAGTTTCTTCTTCATTGTGGGTTTGTGGTTTTTTTTCTTTATTTTCGGTTTTCTCTATTTTACAGATATACATATTAAGCAAAATCTTTATTTCCTCTCACATATCCATCTTTAACTACATATAGTCTACTTTAATTTGTATATCTGTGTATTGATTGACTGATGATTTAATAAATAAGTGCCCACGGATGTACCAGTTCAGAATCTGAACAATCTTATGCATGTCTCCTGAAGCACACGTGCTTATAAGTGTCATGGGATTTGTACTTAGGAGAGTGGCTGCTGGGTTGAAGGGAACGGAAATGTTCGATTCTGTGTAGAGCCAAGCCGTTTTCAAAAGTATTATTAATTATTATTAATAGGATTGTGTTTATCCTGGTTATATTTTGTCTTAGGTATTATCTGAATTTAAAATTTTTGATAATCAAAATGTACATAAAATGGCATGTCTTTGTTGTCTTCATTTGTATTTTCCTTATTACAAATAAGTCTGAACATATTTTATATATGTAATGTGTGGAAACAGATACAAATACAATTCTATAGATATGTCTATGTTTGTACATATAGATATATGTATATATATATATGCGTGTATATCTACTTTTAGCCCCATGTCTCCTGCTTCCATCAAATGCATTTTAATTGCCTTCTTTTCATTTTTCCACTTGTATTTTTCCTTACCCTGATGACTTATAGGCATTTCTTATACGTTATTGATATTGAGTCTTTGTAAGATTTTGTGTGTTGCAAATAACTTTTCATGGTCTATAATTTGACTTTTCACTTTCCTTAGGTTGTCTTGTGATGTATGAAAGCTTTGATCTTTAATAGTTAAATTTATCAAACTTTTATATAGCATAAAGTCTTAGAAGTGTTTGAAATTAACATACTGCTGTTGAGATGTTTGAAAAGATGATGTTTCAGATTTCTTACCAAAAGTTTTTTGGTTTCTTTCATGGCCTCTGGGAGGAAACATACACAGTAGCAGTACTCGTTTAATTCCACTGTTGAAACAGTTTATTTTTTGTTCCAAAGTGAGTTAATGATGAAGCATTTGCCTGTGTGGGCTTGACAGAGCAATCTGTCTCTGTGGGAGGCTTCCTTGGGACTATCAAGAGTTGTGTGCGAACCCCTGAAGATGCCTGCTTTTTTACAAGCCCTATAGTTAACCTAAATGCCGGACCTAGATCCCTGGATCAGTGCCAATTTGGATAATATGCAATTCTTACTAAAATTCCTTCCGCAGTTTGAATGCAATACAGAATGTTTCTTCATTTCTCTTCATAAAGCCTCCTTCAATGTGATCACACATCTATTAAACTATATTTTAATCTCTAGGGTAGATGCTTTTCATGTTGCCCATTATTTCTCATGACAGAGTCAAAATAAAAGTTTGTTGTATCAAAAATAAATGTGTGGTTTGAACACATTCTTATCTTGTTTAGCCAATATGGATTTACTATCACAAAGCCTTCAAATAATGTTGCAGATATAACTGAAGTTGGAAAAAAAGATTAGATGCTGTTAAAAGCTTCAATTTCAAAGGATCAGGTGTGGATCAGCACAATTTGTATATTGTATAAACTGGGTCTAAGATTCAGGTTCATACAGATCTCTAGAGATTTGACTATTGTAGGATAAGACAGAGAACATGCAAATACTGCTTTCTAAACTGGTTACCTACATCAGAGTAGATCATCCATAGAGCTGAAATTCACTATTAAAATGCATAAACAGCTACTTTGTAAAGCACAATCCCACTAAGGTTTTGTACAGAAAATCAAAATTATGTTTTGAAAATGTTATGGGACTAATTTAACAATTGAATTAGATGGACTGCATGACCAATTCTACTGAGAACACAGAATACTATCATTTTGACAGTAAAAAATGGATATAAAGAAATTATCTTATATATTTATTCACACATAGCATATATTTTGAATTTATCAATAATTTTTAATTAGACATGTATTCTACTATCTACTGCATTTTTAAGCAAATGCATAATGTGGATTCATCTATACTTCACTCACTGTATAATCTTGCTTAGAGACAAAAAGAGAAATCTCCTTAGCTGTTATATACTTTAAGAATCAACCCATTAGAAAATTAGAACCTCTGAAAGAAATGAGACAAAGTTGGTAAAATTGAGAACTTTCTTATAGAATTGGGTAATATTCAAAATGGCTTTCTAAGTAAAATTAATAATAATAGTCTATAATAGGAAGTTTTTATTTTTTATGGTACAAGTAGGGCAAGTTTAAACAGTATAAAATATCTTGCTTACTTCCCTGGCACTATGTAAAGCTTAAATAAAACACGGGAACATAATTTTTAATCAAGTACCCTTATATTTGGCAAAAAAAAAACTGTTACCAATCTTATTTCTGATGAACATATCAAAGTGATTGTTGTATGCCCCATCTTTTCAGAAAGCATATGTTAAACAGGGCAGGCAAAGATAAACTTTAAAAGGATTCACTTGTCCTAACAGCCCATCTGTTTCCTACTCCCCGCAGAGCACATCTCTTTTCTGGGGTCCCTTTCAGGTGTGCTCTTACCTTATGTAACACTCTCTTTATTGTAAGTTCATGCTGTGACCCTGTCAGAATTGCTACAGCAGGGGTGACCTCAGTAATGACCATCCACAGCCTGCCAAGCTAACTTGGTCAGTGTTAGCTGATTAAACTTTTAACAACATCCCCTGTGCGATAAAGGGCAAAATGACAACTTTGCCCATCGTCAAGGTGTCTGTATAATAAACTAATTAGTAAACCACACAGTCTGTGGAGCTTTTAATGAGTGCTATCGGCTGGCCTCTGTAATAAAAACCCAGTCTGCCCCCTTTTGGGATTCAATTAAGGCACAGACTGTCATATGCTTGGTCTAGCTGATCAATGAATCCATTCCGACCTTTGTCGGAGCTGTTTGCAAGGTCAGTGGCAGTAGTGAAGAAAGCCAGCTTGGTAAAGGAGACATACCCAACAGCGGCCGACAGCCTCCAAGTCCAGTTGTTAATATCCTTGTGGTCATTTGACATCAGCAGAAGTTTCTCTCATTCAAAGGTTAGCTGAAAGAGAAGACAGCAATGAAAAAAAATATATTGGTATTTTTTTTTCACAGAAAGGTCCCTCTGTTATTAAAAAATGATCATTAGTCTGTTAACATCTACTTTTACCTTGCGGTATCTCCTTTTTCTTCACCCAGTGGAATATACTATCCAATTTTTGTTCTTCCAAATATGCCTATTGATTTAATTCTTTTCCAGATGCGAAAACAAATGTAACCTTTATAAAATGTAGTCCTGTTTTTTATGTTTCAAGATGTTGAAGTTTTAGAGAAGGAATTCAATTAGATGAGACATTATTGCTTATTGAAAGTCCTTGATGTCAGAAAAGTTTTTTTATAATAAAATTATTGTAATATTCCATACTTTCAGGTATTGCAAGACTCTTCAAGTCTACATCTCAAATGTGGCTTTTTCTTCCTTAGCAAGTTGAGAATCTTTGCATTTACATCTACTAGAAAATAATTATTCAAAAATTAAAAATAGCTAATTTTTCTAATACTTAAATGATGGTTTGATGAGAACAATAATATATATGTCCATTTTAAATGTAGTAAGTTAAAGAGAAGCAAAACATGTATAAACTACTGTTTTGGTACACAAAACACTGTTTTCTGTAAATATTGCAGATTGTGGCATTTCCAGATCTAATATTTATGGCTTTTAGAATAATCCGGAAGACCTATGAGAGTTAGGTATCTATAACTTTATTGAGACCCAAGATTGATAGGCTTTGCGGCCAACCTGTGAGATGGAAAACCAGTGAGGTAGAAAGTGACCATAGAGGACAATTCAGCAGCCATACCCACAATGACACAGTTTTTGCATATGCAGTGTTTGAGAGGCCCTGGAGGATGTCAGTATTTATACCTTAATATAAGGCCAATAGTATGTTTTAAGTGCTACTTGGGATTTGGGATATTCATATATTTTTAAAAAATCATTGTTCTACAGCTTATTATTTCCCACAAAATAGACATCCATGTTCAAATTAGGTTGAAATTCTATTAAAACTGAAAAATTTTTAAATTCAGCAGTTTTTACTAGAATTTAAATAAAACCTTAAAAATAAATAAATAAATTCAACAATTTTTAATAAATGCATATTTGCAAAATAAATTAGTGCAATTAAAATTGAACAATCTGTACCTTTGAGTAATATTGGTACAATCTTTAAGTATTAAGAATGAACATACCATGAGATCCAAAATTTTAACTCTTACAGTCTATGCTAAGGAAATAATCATATGGCTGTAGAACATGCAATCACTAAAATATTCACCACAGAATTTATTTTAATAGGAAACAATTGTCTAAAAGCTAAATGCTCAACTATAGGGGACTATGTATAAAGAAACTGCATATCCACTTAACAAAATACTACGTATCCCTTGGAAATGATGATGTAGAGCCTATATTTATAGCCATAGAAAATATTCATAATATCAGTAAAGAGACCAGTGGAAAAACAATATGATTCAGTTTTTGTAATATCTATTTCATAATATATATATATGTTTATGAACACATTCATGCATATATACATATATGGATGTATATGTGAATACACATGCATAGGTATGTAGACTTACTTATTCATAAGGTAAATATGTATACACAGATGCATCAATATATACATATATACATGTTCTAGATTTATGAAAGTACTTTCAGTTTTTATATTTTCAATATTTTCTGATTTTCTTCTAATGATCTCTCTACAATATTTAATCAAAAAAAGAAAAAAAGTATTTCATTATTTAAAATGTGCTCAATAAAATTAGAAGATATGCAATTAAAAATCTGGGATGTATTTTAAGAAGTTTGAAAAAAAAATTCAAGTAAATAGATTTTCCACCTCATTTTCCGTACTTTTTACTTGGTGATATTTTCACATAAAAAGTATGTGGAGGTATATTTTAACCTAAAGTTTAGCTTGAGGGTCAATATATATTTAGATCGTAGAATCAAGGAATCTATGATAAAGAAATCATAGAAAAGTAACTTACATAACGGAAGTGTACTGTATAGGTAACTGCCCCTATTCCATCTGTTTGGAAGCTGAGTCTAGAGAGCAATCCTATTTCATTGGGGGTAATACTCTTAAGTGCATTTAGAATCCAAGTGAAAGTTCTGTGGGTTTGTGAGGTTTGGGTTGAGGGAGGATTACGAAGGAGGAAAGTATGATTGACATAATCTTGGTATTTGAATTCTATACAATTGACCCATAAGCAACCTGGGTTTGAGCCGTGTAGGTCCACTTACAGGTAGATTCTTTTTTCAATAAACACAGCACAGTAGTGTAAATATATTTTCTCTTTCTTATGATTTTCTTTAATTTTTAATATTTTATTTCAAAGAGAGAGAGGGAGAGCAAGGGAGGGGAAGAGAGGGAGAGAGAGAGGAAGCAAGCTCCATGCTTAAATACAGAGCCCGAGGTGGTGCTTGATCCCATGACCTTGGGATCGTGACCTGAGCCAAAATCAAGATCAGACACTAAATTGAATTGAGCCACCCAGGAGCTCCTCCTTATGATTTTCTTATTAATAGTTTTTCTCTAGCTTACTATATTGTAAGAATACAATATATGATATATATATAACATACAAAATATGTATTAATCAATTATTTACATTGTGGGTAAGTCTCCCAGTCAATAGCAGTTAAGTTCTGGGAAGAGTCAAAAGCTATACCTGGATTTTCAACTGCACAGGGAGTCAATGTCCTGACCCTGTGTTGTACAAAGGTCAATTATATTTCTAATTTCTCTCTCATCAAGACCAACCCTATCTTTGTAAACACACCTCTACTCCCCAACACATTTGTACAAACATACATACATATACAGAGTGAACATTAACCAGGCAAATTTGTTTTTGTTGCTGTTTTGCTTGTGTGTGTGTGTGTGTGCGCGCGCGCGTGCGTGCGCGCGTGTGCACATGTGTGCTCTAACTCAGAATATAGGCATAGATCTAAACAGACATATTTAAATTCTCCTCAGAGCTCAAATTTAAAAAATGTTATCAATACAACTCTAAAAGAGTAGAGGGTATGTCCTGTGTCCTTTCATAACTCATGTTTTATTAGTAAAGAATCTGAGTTTTTAGAAAATGAAGATGCTGATCATCTGGTTTGACCAGCCCATTCATATAACAAACATACATCAAGTTTTCTCATCAGAATTAATTTGTAAATGATTGTATTAAGAAGTGTAGACATTCAGGGGCACCTGGGTGGCTCAGTCAGTTAAATGTCTGACTCTTGGTTTTGGCTCAGGTCATGATCTCACACTTCATGAGTTCGGGTCCCACACTGGGCTCTGTGCTGGCAGTGCAGAGCCTGCTTGTGATTCTCTCTCGGATGTCTCTCTCTCTCTGCCCTTCTGTACTCTCTCTCTGTCTCTTAGAATAAATTAAAAAAAAAAAAACTAAAAAAAAGTGTAGATATTCAGTTTAGGTCAACAAAATTAATATTGGGAGATGAGAGAAGGCAAAGGTAGTTGTATCTATCTATAAGGAAAAAAAATACTTCTCATGCTGCCTAAACTAAATATACCACATAACTTAGCATCAAATTGTGAGTTCATAGTTTATTTCCAAGTACCCAAATTCCTGACTGATTTTGCTAATCTTGCAAAATTATGTTTTGGAATCCATGACCTTAAGTTACATTTTATTTATTTATTTAATGTTTATTTATTTTTGAGACAGAGAGAGACAGAGCATGAACGGGGGAGGGGCAGAGAGAGAGGGAGACACAGAATCGGAAGCAGGCTCCAGGCTCTGAGCCATCAGCCCAGAGCCTGACACGGGGCTCGAACTCACGGACCGCGAGATCGTGACCCGAGCTGAAGTCGGAGGCTTAACTGACTGAGCCACCCAGGCGCCCCCTTAAGTAACATTTTAACATAAAGGAAACACAATTTTTTAAATTAATGCAGGGATGCTTAATGCTTTGTATACACTGAAAACATTTTACAAAGAAATGTAATATACAAAGAAATACACTATAAAAATTAAATAATATAAAATGTTCAATTAAAGCCAAAGAAGGCAGACAATGACAGAGAAAGAGAATGAAGGAACAAACACAATGATTACAAAGCAATCAAAAACATGTTAAATATGTATTCAGACATGACAATAATCATTATTAATGTGAATGGCCTAAATACACAAGGGAAAATAAAGATATTATCAGATTAGATTAAAAACACGCAATATGTTAGGCTCAAAAAACCCACTTTAAATATAAAGACCCAGATAAGTTAAAAGTAAAAGGATAAAGAGAGATATACCATGTTAACATTAATCAAAAGAAAGCCAAGTTAGCTATGTTAATTTCAGACTTCAGAACAAACAAGGTTCTTAGGGATAAGGAGACTCATTACCTAATGATGAAGGGGTCAATTTTTACAAGAAAACATAAAAATACTAAATGCATATGCATCTAAACAAGAGAGCATCAAAATTATGATGCAAAACTGATAAAAATGAGAGGAGAAATAATCAAATCTATCACTGTTGGGAACTCCAACACCTATCTGTTGGTAATTGATAAATCAGACAGGCAGAAATCAGTAGGATATGGATAGCCTTAACAACTCTATCAGTCAACTTGATCCAATTAACATTTATAGGGGTGCCTGGGTGGCTCAGTCGGTTAAGTCTCTGAATTTGGCTCAGGTCATGATCTCACCATTTGTGAGTCTGAGCTCTGAGTCGGGACCCGTGCTAACAGCTCAGAGCCTGGAACTTGCTTCATATTCTGTGCCTCCCTCTCTCTCTACCCATCATCCTCCACTTGCACTCTCTCAAAAATAAGTAAACATTAAAAAAAAATTTTAAAGAAACATTTATAGAATACTACATTTAACAACAGCAAAATACTCAATCTTCTGAGGATAACATAAAATATTAACCAAGATAAATCTTGTTCTAGGACATAAAATACACTTTTACAAATATATATAAGGATATTCTTGGACCACAATGAAATTAAAATACACATCAATTAGCTGAAAAAAAGTCATGATTAATTCCCAAGTATTTGGAAATTAGCAACACACTTCTAAATAACCCATGTAGTCTCAAGAGGACTTAAAAAAAATCATGTTGAGCGAACTAATTTAAAATGAAAATAACATTTATCAAAATATTATGGATGCAGCAAAAGCTCCTTGAAATATATATTAGAGAAACAAAAGAATCTATTAAAATTAATAAACTCCTGGAAAAGATAAGAAATTACATGGCAAGGTTAGTACATAATACAAGGGCAATATATTAAAGTCAATTGTTTTCATATATTCCAGCCATGGATAATCGGGATTTAAAATAAAAAAAAATAACATTTATAGTAATATATATATATATATATATATATATATATATATATATATATAGTATAGTCTGTGGGACTAGGGATGTTGAGTCCCACAGAACAATTACTTAGATGTAAATCTAACAAATTATAAACAGGAGTTCTATGCTGAAACTAAAAATACAAAAACCCCCAAGACAATAACAACAGCAAACACTCATAAAAGAAATCCAAGAAGGGGGTGCCTGGGTGGCTCAGTCAGTTAAGCGTCTGACTTCACTCAGGTCAGTGAGTTTGAGCCCCATGTTGGGGCTCGAGCCTGGAGCCTGCTTTAGGCTCTGTGTCTCCCTCTCTCTCTGCCTCTCCCCAGTCACACTCTGTCTCTCTCACAAAAATAAATAAACATTACAAAAATTGAAAAAAAAGAAAGAAATCCAAGAAGATCTAAATAAATGGAAAGGTATTCCATTTTTGCACACTGGTAGTATCAGTATTATTAAGGTGTCAATTCCTCCCACATTTATGTATAAATTCAGTACAATCCCAATTTAAATACCCAATAAACTGTATCAAAACACTAGTTTTAAAATTTATATGGAAAAGCAAAGAATTTAGAATAGCCAACAATATATTGTAGATGAAGAGCCAAATTGGAGGGCTCACACGATCAGTTTTTAAACTTTACTATAAAGCTACATAAACAAGAGATTGTTCACAATTACAGAGTAAACACATAGATCAATGGAACACAATACAGAGCCTAGATAAATGAATACAAATACCATGAACTAATTTTTCATAAGGTTGCTAAGGCAATTCAGTGGAGATGATCTAGTCTTTTCAAAAATGGTGCTGGAACAATAGGAACAATAGGACACAGGAAAACATTAAGGTGGCTTTCATGTTGAGCTTTAGATACAATACCAAAAGCCCAATTAATGAATTAAAAATAAATAGATAAGTTAGATTTTAAAAATAAAATATCTCTCAGAGACACCTGCATGGCTCAGTCAGTTAAGCACCAGACTTGATTTCCAGTCAGGTCATGATCTCACAGTTTCTGAGATAGATCTTCATGTCAGGCTCTGTGCTAACAGAGTGGAGCCTGCTTGGGATTCTCTTTCCCCCTCTCTCTCTGCCCCTTCCCCACTTGTGTTCTCTCTCTCTCAAAATAAATAAATAAACTATAAAATAATTTTTTTAAAAATGTCTCTTAAAATGTGAAGAATGATGTTAAAACAATGAAAAAAACTACCAACTGGGAGAAAATCTTTGCTAAACACACATCTTTTAAAGAATTGGAATACAAATATGCAAAGAAGTCTCAAAACTCAACAATAAAAAACAACAATTAAAAAATGGGCAAAAGATCTGAACAGACACCTCACCAAAGAAGATATAAAGATAGCAAATAAGACTGTGACAAGATGCTCAACATTATTTGTCATTAAGGAAAAATGTAAATTAATACAAAATGAAATATTATAACACACCTATTACAATGGCTAAAATCCCAAACATTGACAAGATCAAGTATTTAATGAGATGTGGAATAAAGGCAACTTTTATTTCTGGTGGGAATTTCATAGCAGGTAGAATGAAAAATGATACAGCTACTTTAGCAGACTACTTGGTAGTTTCTTGCAAAACTAAACCATCTCATCATATGATCCAGTGTTCATTGAGCACTTCGCTCAATTGACCTGAAAACTTATTTCCATCCAAAACCTGTATGTGAATGTTTATAGAGACTTTGTTCATAATGGACCCAAAATGGAAACAACCAAGATGTCTTAATAAATAAATGGATAAGTCAGTAAATGCGTAAACTGTGGTGCATTCATACGATGACATACTATTTAGCAAAAAAAAAAAAAAAGAAAGAAAAATCAAGAAATGAACTATCAAGATAAACAAAAGGAAGAATGAAATTCTAGCAGAGACAAAATATAGATATGGGAAATAGATGGGTGGTTGTCAGGAATTTGGGAAGAGGAAAGGACTGAATAGGCAAAGCACAGGAAATTCAGGGTGGTGAACGTATTCTATACGTGATTACAATGGTATAGATACAGCACAATGTATTTATCAAAACACACAGAACTTTTTACAGCACGAACAGTGGACCTTAATGTATGCAAATTAAAAAAAAATCATTTAGGAGTCAGGGTTGTCAGGACAGAATGTGGACTGTGATAAAATATCTAAAAAGCAGAAGAAATAATTTCTATGAAAGTATTCAGATAAAAGGATGCTGACCTAAGCAACTTTGGAAATGAGTGGCCTGTAGAACTAAAGGCAAAATAAACTGGATAGAGCACTTTAGTTGATAAAGTTATTTCTCATGGAGGGTACAGATTAACAATTCTGGAAGCATTATCCACATACACTAGAATCAAAGAATTAAATTAATGAATGGTGTACAGTTAAGCACAGTCTCATTGTTATAGTGGCAGGTTTCAGAAAGCAGAGGGAGAAGATTGGAATGATCAAAGTGTGCTAGAGTTGAAGACATAGTATCAACTAATTTATTTTAATATTTGCATGAAGATACATAGAGAAATAGGTATAGATAAATGTACACACATATGTACACATAGATTGAATTTTCTGTCAGCTGAGAAGGCATAAAACAATGATACTCTAGTAACAATGCGCATACCTAGTACCCAGATCTTGGTTTCCAATACTGTCCTCCAATAAGAGTACCAAGGGTTTCTTGGAGAAATGGCTGATTTTATCATGGGAGCAGGGAATACATAAAATGAGCCTGGAGCATCTTATAGTGCCAGAAGGTAAACATATGGTAACAAACAAAACAAAACAAAACAAAACAAAACAAGCAAAAAATAATGTGAGGTGTGTCAAAGGGACACGAGACTCAACCAAAGAACCTCCAATCACCAAAGATGGAACTACATAGACAGCATAATAAAATGGTTTGGAATTATAACCCAAAATACAAAATACATGGATATTCAATATCTATGAATCTTATACTATTATGAATGAATGAATGAATGAGTGAATGAAAATAGACAAATCTACCATTGAAAAGAATTCCAAGTCATTTATGTAGATACACCATACTCAGGAAGTAGAGCATAACTTCCTACCTCTTCAGTGTGGGATCCACGTTATGACTTCCTTTCTAAGATTACAGTATGGAAGGGGGGGTGTGTAAGATCACAGTGGGGAAAATTGACAAATATGACCTTAGCAAACTGATTAATGGTAGCGTCAACAGTGGTTAGTTGTGTTGATATCATGTACCCTTGAATATATTGTGATGAAAATCAGATGCTACCTCTGCATTTTGTTTTTTGTTTTGTTTTTTTTTTTGTTTTCGTTTTTGTTTTTTTACCATGTACACATAAGCAAGTTGCTGAATATGTTGATAATGATAACATTGCTGGTTCAAGATATCAAGCATTGGCCATAAGTATTATCAGAAAACCAGTTTAGTTTTACATGTTTTTCTTTTTTATAAAAAGACTCCTTTGTGCTCTTTCCCTTAAAATCCATAACTCTAGTTTAGTCATGAGAAAAGTATCAGAAAATGTCCAGTTGAGTCACATCCTGCAATATAGTTTACCAATAATCCTCAAACCCACTATAGTCATGTAAGTCTAAGAAACTATCACACCAGGAGATACCTAAGGAGACATAACAACTGAATGTCATGTAGTATTCCAGATGATATCCTAAGGGTATCTTATTATGGATTTTAATACTAATGTTATCAATATTGGCTCATTAATTGTGACAAATATTCCACACTGATGTAAAATGTGAATAACAGAGGAAATGGGTATAAATATATAGAAACTATCTAGAAATTTTCACACCTTTTATGTAAATCTGAAACTTCCCTAAAATAAAAAAAATAAAAGTCTAAAAGACCAATTGTGACTAGAAACTTAGGACATGAAGTCAGAGAAGTAGAAAGAGGCCATATCATAAAATATCTTGAAGGCCATAGCATACTGGTGATATTGTATACTTTGTTGGAAGCATTGGTGATGTTATGATTTGACTGGCATCTACATGGCATACAGATTATAGAATAAAAAGAGTCAACAGAGAGTGAACTATCTGAAAGCTAATAATACGGTCCAGATACTATTGGCTAGAAAAGTCAAGCTAATTAGGTTGATGGTTATTTAAATATGGGATACGAAAGAAAGGGTTCATGGATCAGGCTAGGAACTTCTGTTCTGACCAGTGTGGTGAATAGTGGTGACGTTTTCTGCTATAGGGATATTGAAGAAAAAGCCTCTTTAGAGTTCAAATTTGCCAGTTAAATATCATAACAATCTTGTCACACAACATGACACCATTTTTTTTAACATGCTGGGAAAAGATGGAATAGAGATATTATAAAAATTACCAAAACTTACACATCTAAATCACCAGAGCTGAGATATCCCATTTGAATCCAGAGTATCTCTGAGCAGTATACTCTCCTCCACAGAGTGGATATATTTCCCTGTCCCTGCAATTTTCGAGGTAGTAGTCCTGTGTCTACTGACCAAAGAGCCTTTCAAAAGTAGAATGAATCTTTTAAAATTAACAGAATTATAAGTAATATGACTTCAAAATCTCTTGGTTTCCCTTAGAAACTCAAAGGTGAAATGTTTTAGCTTTACTTTCAGCAAAAGTGAGGGGGAAATTTCTCTACATTTGGTAAGAGAATAAACATGGGACTTGGTTTGTGTGATTCAATTCAGAATCCAGAATCACATTATGAACACTGTGTGCCCTAAGCACTTTTGCCTTTGTGGACCCCTTCTTCCATTAAACACATATTCAAAATTCTATGTTACAATGGAGTTGGTATAATAACGTATTCATATTATATTATAACATTTTCTTTGACCTACTGTGCCTGCAATGGATAATGGACCCTATTCATATCTGTCTGGAGAAGAGTATTCTAACAGATTTAAGATGTTGAACAATAGAAGATATAGTTTCCCCAAACCACTTTTTCAAATAAGGATGCTTTTAATTCATGAGAATAGTATGTAAAAATCAGTAGTTCATTATAGACTATTAAAGTATGTTTTTCCCCCAAACTTTTTGCTAATGTGTTTTTTAAATGAGGTTGTGATTCTTTTGGATTCCAGTAGTGTTTCTTATATCAAGGCAGAATTTTTCTTTTCTTCAAACGATTGTATGTCCTTTATGTTTATTTTGAAGTTTTGATTCTAGTCAACTTATTATAAGGAGGAGGAGGAAAAGGAGGAGGAGGAGGAGGAGGAGGAGGAGGAGGAGGAGGAGGAGGAGGAGGAAGAGAAGGGGGGATAAGGAGGATAGTTATCCCAGTGTTAAAAGGAACTGGACTTTTAAAAATTATTTTTGTGTGTGTACTTTTTTTCTTTCTTGCCCAGGTTTTGTGTCACTGCTTTTTCAATTTTTATCTTGTATAGTGTATCTGGGACACATTTCCTGCTCTTTTTAGGCTTGTCATAAAGCTAAAATAAGTTTAAATATTTCAAGCATTTGGTCTTTGCCCTAAATATGCTAAAGCAAGAGAAATATTCTTTATCGATAATTCTACCTTCCTAAGCAAGCCATCACGTAGGGAGGTCAGCGAATTAACTAATTAATACACACGCACAGAGGAAAATTAAACAGTTGAAATAATAAACGTGGACGTGTCTCTGAATATTTGAATTAAATTCTATTATTTAAGTTACTAGAACATTTTAATCTGCAGTCTGGGGCAAGATAATACTTGGAAGTGTTTTATTCTGTAGCTGAGAGTTTTGGATAACTAAGAATTTGTACCTTTGTTTCTTAAAATATATTTTAACCACTTAGGATGGGAACAGTTTTAAAGATGGTCAATTACTACATTTTTTCATAGAATTAACATATTGCACTGATGACACAAGTCATTATTTTGCCCGTGTTATCATGTTGCTATCCATATATATTTTGAGGATCCACTAAAGGACTTTGGTTTATTTTATTCAACTTAAACAGTTCTCAGAAAATTATGCTTTTTTAAGTGTTACAATGCTGCCATTAATAGTGTCAGACAAGTCAGAAGAGGTGCTTTGTGGTAGAAATTGTTATGTCTATTATTGTATATGTTGCATTTGGTTGTTACAAAAACTGAAAAATTCAACTGAGTTAAGGGAAAATAAATAAGATACAACTTGTCATAAGTCTGTTGACATATTATCCTAATTATATATATAAATATATATATTATACATACAAACATATATGAATACATTTTATATAAGTATTAAACATAAATAGAAATAAAATTACATATATATATATATATATATATATACATAAAGACAAATACCATATGATTTTACTCGTATGTGGAATTTAAGAAAGAAAACAGATGAATTTATGGGAAGGAAAAAAAAAGAGATAAAGGGAAACAAACCATCAGATTTAAATATCAAGGATAAACTGAGGGTTGATGGAGGAGGAAGGTGGATGGAAGATGGGCTGGATGGGTGATGGGTGTGTGTGTGTGTGTGTGTGTGTGTGTGTGTGTGTGTATGGCAAATAGGAGTACATCCAACTCTATGGAAAATTTTCAGAAAAATCTTTTCTGGCTAGGAAAGGCAGGATACATTTAATTTTACAAAAGTTCCAGTAACAACAATGTTGTTAATAATGTAGTCTGTGAATCATCAATAAAAATAAATATTTATAAGTGTACATTTACATTTAATCCATCAATTAAAGTGATCTGAGTTAGAGATCAAATAGAAATTATAAGTTGTTCACTGAATGACATAGAAAGGGCAAACTGAGCATGGAGAGTGTATATTTGAAAGACAAATTCTCTAAATCAAAACCACGATGAGGTACCACCTCACACCTGTAAAAATGGCTAAAATGAACAACACAGGAAACAGCAGATGTTGGCCCAGATGTGGAGAAAGGGGAACCCTCTTACACTGTTGGTGGGAACGCAAACTGGTGTGGCCACTCTGGAGAACAGTACAGAGGTTCCTTAAAAAGTTAAAATAGAACTACCCTATAACCCAGCAATTGTACTACTAGGTATTTGTCCAAAGTATACAAAAATACAGATCTGAAGGGGCACAGGCACCCTGGTGTTTATAGCAGCATTATCAACAACAGTTAAACTATGGAAAGAGCCCAAATGTCCACTGACTGAAGAATGGATAAAGAAGAGGTGGTACATATACACAATGGAATATTACTCAGCCAACAAAAGAATGAAACCTTGCCATCTGCAAAGACATGGATGGAGCTAGACTGTATTATGCTAAGTGAAATAAGTCACTCAGAGAAAGACAAATATTATATGATTTTACTCATATGTAGAATTGAAGAAAGAAAACAGATGAACTTATGGGAAGGAACAAAAAAAAAAAGAGAGAAAGGGAAACAAACCATGAGAGACTCTTAAAGATCAAGGATAAACTGAGGATTGATGGAAGAGGGAGGTGCGTGGGAGAGGGGCTAGATGGATGATGGGCATTAAGGAGGGCATTTGTTGTGATGAGCACTGGGTGTTATATGAAAGTGATGAATCACTGAATTCTACTCCTGAAACTAATAGTGCACACTATATGGTAACTAACTAGAATTTAAATAAAAAATTGAAAAAAAAGAAAGACATTCTCTTTCCATTTTCTTTTCTTTTCCTTTTTTCTTTTTTTTTCTTTTTTTTTTTCTTTTTGAGAAATAGGGATTGTGCATGTTGAGTCATGGAGGGACAGAGGAGAGGGACATTGAGAATCTTAAGAAGGCTCCACACTTAGCACAAAACATAAGATCATGACCTGAACTGAATTCAAGATTCAGATGCTCAACCAACTGAGCCATCCAGGCACCCCTCCATTTTCTCTTAAAATCACCCTAGTCATGTTATGACTCCTCACCCCTGCAGTTTACTAAAACTGCTCACACCAAAGTCACTGATTCTTCCATGTGGATAAATCTAATGGGGGAATTCTCAGTCCTTATCTTAACTTGATCTGTAAATAACATTTGAAACACTAGGTGATAACCCTCACTTCTTGCTTTGGTACCAGATCTCTGAAATGGATTTCTCCAAAGACTTTCCCTGAGGTACTTCTCTTCTTTCCATTCTTGATGTAATCCAGTCTGATGCTTTTAAATGCCTCTAGATTGTCCAACCTGAATTCCTTTGACCAGAAGACCCATATTTCTATCTGGATGCTTGTTATTTCCGCTTGAATGTCTCAGAATTCATAGACTTAACATACTGAAAATCAATCTTTTGATCTCTCCAAACTGATTCCACCTGCAGTGTTCTTTAACTTAATGCCAACCCTCTAGTTGTAGTTATCGAGGCCAAAACGACCTCAGCAGAACCATGACTCTTCTCATACTCCGTATCCAAATAATCAGAATATACTAGAGAATCTGTAAAATATAACCAGAATCTGACTCCTAATCGCACTGTAATCCTGGTCTAAACCACTGTCATTTCTCTCTGGTATTATTGCAGTAATTTCTATCTGATTTCCCTGCTTTCCTTCTCCTCCTCCTCCTCCTCCTCCTCCTCCTCCTCCTCCTCC
>NW_024412407.1:30621419-30631929 GCF_014898765.1 Herpailurus yagouaroundi
ACCTCTCTCTTGCTTACTTCCTTTCAATCTCAGCTCCTTTGTTATTACTTCAGCACACTGGGCATAGTACTCCTGATAGAGAACCATTGTAATTATTTTTTCGTTTTTGTTTTTTTTCTGTTGTGGGTGCCCTCTTCCCAGATAATGACTTAGTCCACTCCACCTCATCTCATTTAAGTTTGTATCATTTATCAAAAATGTGAAAAAAAATTGTTCCCTGAGCAAATGTAAAATTTAAAATTGCAATCAACTTCTGGCACTGTCACTCTCGTTAGTACTTACTATCTTCTTGGCTGTATGTATGTAGGTATTGCCTGTACCCTTCCTTACTAGAAAGTAAGTGCCACAAGAGAGTGGATTATTGTTTATTTGTTTTATTGCTGTATGTGTAAATATAGAACACCAGGAAAAGTGCTCAATAAATATGTTCGATTTGTTGAATGACTTTATAGACCCAATGGCAGAATAACCATTTTGGCCAATTATGCCAAAATTCTAAGTCTATGTTGGTTGGGACCATAAGAATATGATGAATCATTTAAGGAGATGAATAATTTGATGAGAATTTACAGTAAAATTATAATTATGATCATGAAAGGGTTAAGGCTAATTCATGAGTGATCAGGACCAAATGGTTCCAAGCATTAATAAATATTAGATAATAAACTATTCATAAAAAATAAATTAGAAGGTAGGTTTTCCCTTAGACTTTGAAATATTCTGATCTGTAGACATGTGCAGTTTTAACAAACATACGAAGTGATTCCGGGGCAGATTGTACAAGGACCATGCTTCGAAGAAAAGCATGTTTGAAGAAGAGCAGGGGAAGTGGAGGGAAAACTAGAGCTTGAGAGGAATAAGCTTCACTAAGATCCAGCATAAAAGTATGTGATTAAATAGCAGAATTAAAAATTAGATTTAGGATTAGGTAGCCTTTTTCTTCTTGGTCAGGACCGATAAACTGAGGAAGATAGACTGCCTTTTTTTTTTTTTTTTCTTTCTGGAAGCATTTAAAAATAGATCCTCATCTTTCTGGAGTGATTTTTATGATAGTCTATTTTAAGATATCGGATTAGCCAAAATGAATTTGCATTGTTCTTATCAAGTGCTGTGATCATGACTTTTAATCTTTTTAACAGCTATGAAGGGGTAGAGTAAGTATGAAGTTAAGAACATTGATAATAGGGCCAACTTTTCTTTGAGTATCAAATAAATCAAATACACTTTTTAAGTTATCTTTCTGCCTACATGCTTAATGATTCTCATTCTCTCTTATTCTTCGTTTTCTCTCGCCATCAAGGTATAGATTTCTAGGCCTAAGGAAGGTCATATAGAAATACAGAATATTTTTCCCCATCTAAAAATTCATGTTTGGTGCAGGCCTTTGTCAATAGGATGGACACTCAGGAAGGGCACAGTTTTTACCATTTTAATTTAATAGAATGGCATTTTACATTTCTCAGTCCAGGATTAAATAGGATATCTATACCTAGTACAGTGTACCAGAGGGGAGAAAAGAAGGAGGAATCAAGAGCAACAGTAATTTAAGACATTTTCAAATATTCCTGCACTACGGTGTTGTATATACAAATAAGATCTTATTTCAAAATGTCAGAAGCCAATGTTTCCTTTGTTTTCTTAAATAAGTTTTATTTATTTTTTAAAAAAATTTTAATGCTTATTTATTTTTGAGAGAGAGACAGACAGACAGTGTGCAAGCAGGGGAGGGACAGAGAGAGGGACACACAGAATCCAAAGTAGGCTCCAGGCTCTGAGCTGTCAGCACAGAGCCCAAAGAGAGGTTCAAACTCACGATCTGTGAGATCATGACCTGAGCCAAAGTCAGGCGCCCCTGTTTTCCTAAATAAGTTTTAAAATAAACAAATATGTAATGGAGAAACAGGTTCAGGATCAAGTTCTAAAATGATCATTTTCCCATTAAAGATCCCTATCAAGAAGGTGCATACAGTTCTATTTAGCATTTACAATCCTACATAAACACAAATATATACACTTTCTATGTCCAATTATATATCAAGCTATTTCAGAGACCAGAATGACAAATCTGTTCCCGTGTAATTGGGACAGGGTTTGCCTGCGTGACACTAAACAGTATAAGGAAAGGAACAGCTGCAGAATTTGAAGTGATGAAACATTTTAATTTTAAACATCCAACCCTATCTTAAGACTTAAATTAAAAAAAAAAAGAGAGAGAGAACCTGAAAGAAACATAGACAATATTATGATGCAATGGATCTTTCTTTTTAAATCTCCAGAAACATCATGAGATTATATAACCCAGTTTACAAGAGAATTGGGGGCAAGTTTCAGAGTTTTATCATTCAAACTCTAGGCTTATTTATCTCATTTTTCTACTCACTTGAAAAAGACGTTTTAAGTATGAACTTAAGACTTATGTATACGTACTTGGAATAGAGCCCTAACTAAATTGGAATTATACTTTATCATTGGTGACCTGGGTGAAGATTCAAACTTTCTTTATGTTTTTATTTATAATTAGAGTATAAGAAATTCAGAGCAGTGGAGAATGTTAAATACACATGGATTTATCTTTAAAAAGCCCCGCAAAAATCCGTAACTGACAGTATAAAAAGAAGAAATGATTATACAGAAATATTCTTTTAATACATTTTGAGAAAACAAATAAAACCTTTATATCTTATGTGAGATATTAGTAACCCTTTGTTAAGACACTAAAATGAGTAAAAAATACATTGATCAATTTAAAACTTCATTTTTTTTTCTATCAATGATGGTCTATGGATGATCTCATTGAGTTTGTTAAGTAGGTATTCTATTTTGCTAAAGTATATATATTAAGATATCCTTACTGATGGTGTTAAAAAAACAAAATTCAACTGAGTAAATTTTAAAGACCTTTTGGCTTTATTCAATGATTCATGAATGGAGGCAGCATCTCAACTAGCAGATGCAAAGGAGTTCTGAGGAGCTGTACAAAATGGAAGACTTGCTGGCAGAAGAGGGTAGAGAAAGGAAATTAATAATAAAGAGTGGACTGTTTGGGGCAAAGTTACCTTCCTTTAATAGACTGCAGGGCTCTATCAGGCAGGTTACCTGACTAGTGCTGACCCTGGTAGTCCCAGACTGGGTGGCTAAGGTTCTAGTCTGGGGGGAGGTTGAAACTGTAATTAAATTAGATACTAAGTCTCAGTTTGGTTATGTGGGCTTAGCACAAGCGACTCCATTTGGGGCCTGTTGTCTCTTTTTTAACAATGAGCATAGAAGTTTTAGCATCATTAAAATTTGCTCTTAACAAGGTTATTAACCGAAAGGGCAAAATA
Organism: Herpailurus yagouaroundi; assembly: GCF_014898765.1. Taxonomy (NCBI): domain Eukaryota; kingdom Metazoa; phylum Chordata; class Mammalia; order Carnivora; family Felidae; genus Herpailurus; species Herpailurus yagouaroundi. The sequence continues at coordinate 30,624,743 of NW_024412407.1, forward strand.
GAATGCAATTTACTGATTCAATTGAAATTATACAACTTTTCCACTGCAAAAGAACAGAATTTTGATCAGCTTAGGTATAGGTCACAAGGTTTATACTTTGAAGGTCTTAATGAAATAATAAGTAACATTTACATAAAACCTTTATCCTTCAGCAGTTATTTCACATTTTCACTCCTCCAAATAACATGTATTTGTATTACTATTACTACCTGCATTTTAAAAAAAGCTAACACTGAAAGAGGCTGAACTTTCCATATCTGGTTTGCCCCACGCAGGGAATGTTGATGGGGAACAGCTTCGCTGGCAGTCAGACTCTGTGGCAGTCTGATCCTTTCTGCGCCATCTTGCTTTCCCCCTTCCCTTCATAGTAGTGAATCCCTGAAAAACATCTTTGCCTCAGAATCTGCTTCTGTAAAACCAGCACTAGCTATGTAAGTTGTGGGTTCAGTGCAAGATAGAGTCTTGAAGACCTCTTTTAATAGAGCCTGACTGCATTTTTGATCATCGATGGCTGATATCTTTCAAACTGCATAGTAAGACATGCCGGTAAGAAAGCTTGTATTCCCTCCCAAGGCACCAGATGGAAAAGTTCAAGTCAAGCAAACTCGGCTACGTGTGAAGATTCTCATACCAATCTGTGTCTTAATCACAATAAAAACCAATTCCATTTGCCCTCCTTTACTCTGGCCATTTTGGACCTGCTTGCTCTCCCCAAAAACCATTATTTATGAGAGTAGTAAAATTTTTCATACCCTCATGGTGCATGTGTGGCATCATCAGTTTCAACATGTGAATCAATTTTGGACTGGGGGGTTGATCTTGCCCTCTGCAGGATACCACAAAATGTCCTTCTACAAAAACTGTTAAAAGTCTCAAGAATGTGACAGCAGAGAATTACACTAAATACCAGGCCATTCTAAAAATGAGCCCCTGTGCCACAGTGCAGGTCACACACACAGAGCCAGTCCTGTGTAAAACCTGACCTCAGCCATAGTTTATCTTTGTGTTAATTTTGTAATCTTGATTAGGAAAAACATAACACATAATATTTACCTCCTTGGGTACTCTGTTCTCACACTCTACAGTTGTTCTCCATTTTCCCCTCCCCTTGGTGTTTACCACTGTGCTTCCATCCTCAGTGAGATGAATTTTCATAATTTCCCTAGTCCTACAACTTGCCCTTTTGTAAGAAAATCTTCCTGCTAAAAGGGATTATTGAACTATGCACTCATATGTTTTATTCCCTCAACTATGAGGGAATATCTATCACAGATCATTATGACAGTAAGTATATGCATCTTCGTACCCTTCCTACCCTCCCAACGCAGTCTAAATTCTACACTCCCACATTATATCTTTTGTGTGCAAATACTGACAACTTTCTTGCCCTGTCTTTCATTTTGTCACCCTCTCCTGGACAATATAATCATAGTCAAACTGTACTTGCCACCTAAATTATATCAGTCCCTCTGAACCTGACTATGGTTCATTGCCTCAAATTCATAACCACTAACTTCAAGTGACGATTAATTTTACCTCTGCACTGGCTCGTTCCAGTAAGCGCAAGATGTACACATATACTGTAATTTATTTCAGGTTAAAAAGGAAACCTCCTTAAACTACTATGTCCCTCTAGCTGCCACCACATTCTGCTGCCCACCTTTAACCACAAAACTCTTATAAAGAGTTTATGGTGTATGGTTTGTGTTTTATATCTCCAATTCCTTCCCTCCTAATGTTCCTTAAATACATTTAGTTTAGGCATTTGACTCCATAATATACTGGCAATACTTTTGTTGAGGTTACAAACGTTGCTAAAGGCCACGTTGCTAAAGGCCAATATTACAGAGTCATTATTGAGGGCTCCCTTTCTCTCACAACCGATATATCATCAGTTATCATGTTTCTTTGCTCTACCTTCAAAGTATGTAAAATTTGACTCTCAATATCCAGAATAATCCTCTTATCCAATCTGCTACCACCTTTTGATTGAATGTTTTCTGAAGTTCCTTAACTAGTCTTCCCGCTTCTGCTTTGTATTTCCATTAGCAGATTTTCAATCTAGAGTCCGGGGTTCTCAGTTTTAAACCCAAGTGGACTTATGTCACTTCTTATGTAAAATACTCAAAAGCCCTTCAACTCACATACACAAAAAGTCTGTTTCTGCTGGAATCTACAGATCTTATTACCTGACTCTAATAGTTTTAAAGATAAATCTTTTAATTTTACTTTTGCTCACTTCCTTCCAACCACAGTCATTTCCAGGCTAGCTTTCAAACAAACCAGGTATGCTCCTGCCTCAGAGCCCTTGGATTTGTTTGCTCTTCCTGGGATGTCTGATATACCTGAGTCAATTCTATCAGTCTCTGGTCAAATTTCAGTCTCAATAACCTTCTAATATTATTCAAGTTAAAATAGTATTCTTTTTCTTTATCATCACTAATAATCATCAGTCCCTATCTTCTACTTCTGTTTCACTTTTCCTTCAAGTAATTTTAACCATTTGACATATTATATATATTGTGTTTATTGTGTGTCTCATCTCAGTAGAATAAGTTTCATGATAGCAGAGACCTTTATGTGACTGCAACATAGCAAGTGTTCAATAAAAAATAACTTAATTAATCAACTATTCTACTGATAAGAGTTCTCATTAAATATTCCTAAGGTTTTTCACAAGTTCTAACCACCTAAGAAACATTCAATATATTAGTTAATTGTCTAAATATTTCCCACAAGAACAAATGAAAAGACTGAGAACATATGACTAAGACTAAGAAGACTTAAAATGCAAATTATTTTCAAAAGGAGGGAAAAATACATGTTAATGCAATAACTCAAAGTGTACTCATTATGTAAGTAGAACATATGTAATAATTTCAAAGCAGGTATGCTCAAGTAAATGGAAAATGTCAGGACAATCTGGGTTTGTAAAAAGTAATGGCCAAAAATCTGATAGGTTTTTAATTGGTCCATCATGGTTTTAGCTTATCATGATCCTAGAATATTACTTGAGAAAGCAGCTAGGAATTGTTTTTCAGGAAGCTACACTAGCTTGGGGGGGTGTATGTGTATGCATGTGCACGTGTGTGTGTTTCAATGAGGAGTGAACAATTTATCGTCATGTGAATTGGATAATTCTGCACTTTTATTATTAGGTAAAAGACAGACAAAATCTAGCTCACTGTTTAAAAAATGTCTTCCTCATGTTTTAGGTTGTTCAAGCTTTCTTCTGAATATTTTGGCAGGCGTACCAAAAGGCTGTTATCAATTTTGTCATAGTTTGATATTAAAATATGGGTGCATTAATCTTACAGTGACCTTTTCCCTGAACCTAGAGCTAGAAAAAGGATGCTGCATCTTTTGTAAGTAACTTCAAGGCAAGATATCATATAGCATTCAAATATAAGCTTTTATCCAGTTAATCATCAAGCATTACCTACTTTCATCAATGTTCAGGAGCTTAATTCCTGGATTACTCATCCCCCAAAAAAGCTAAATATAAAAACCAAAAGCATAGACCCAAACAATAGAACTTTTATACCATGATAATTAGAAAAGGAACCTATTACCCAGGATTATAATTAGTGACTAACATATTAAATGACCTTTAACATTTACCTTAAGCCCTGGATTTCTAGAAAACCAGCAAGGTTATGAATGCCATATTAGTAATCTTTAATCTTTATTACTGCTGTGGACAGAATTTTAATGATTTTTAAATAGGTAGTGGTCACTAACATATCCCTATTAAAATAAAAAAAATCTCATAAAAAATTAAATGGATTAAGACTTCAAATGTACCATCATCAAAAGTATTATCTAATTATGGAGTTCAGTGAACAGGCCAAGTGAAATGGTTGGTAATATTAGTTACTTGCCACATGGGAATGCCCAGGATTTATGCACAAATAGATTCGGCTTCTGTTGCAACATAGTAATTAAGAATTTGTCAGGGAAATTTGACCCTCTAGGGTAGAAATTACTTTGTAAAATAAGAATGGCAGAGCACTAGTCTCCTTGCTGCACATAATTTAACTTGATTATTTATACATCAAAGAGAGTCCACAGTGACTGCAGTATAATATTTAAGTAGAGGGATATTAAAGGAAGAAGCATCTAGTGAAATCTTTTTTCCCAAATCTCCGTGAGAAAATAGAAGAAATTTTCATAAAGCATTTCATTTTGCATATAAATTGGGGCCTAGATTGTGCCTGTGAATTTACTGCTGTCAAATTTAATTTTTCTTTAATTCTTCAGGCCCAGATGTGAAAGGCTCCGTTTGCAGGCTGCAATTTTCAATGCTTACAGGTAGCACCCGGATCGATAATGTGTCTTTATGAGAAATTACCATTAATGTTATTGAGTATGCATTTTGTTTTATAGGATAATAAGGTAATATGAAATGCCAATTCATTCATTAGAAGAGAGCTAAGTGCTTAAATGAAATGGGTGACAGGTCTGAAAAAAGATGTAGTTATGGGCAGGAAGGCAAGAATGGATTTTTAATGACCCAATACTTAAAGGTTTAACCATGCTTTTGCATTTTCTTTTTATAAACAATTTAACTTATAAAATAAAGGAGTTTATTTAAATTAGAGACTGTGTTTTGGCTGAAAAATTCTCTGCAAAAAAATAATATTAACAACTTGGTTTCAGAACATTTTTATGCTGGGTTACCTTTACTAGGATCTCAACACCAAAATTAACCAAAACCAGACATTTCAGGAGGAAATAAATGCCATAAAAATCATCAGGACATAATAGAATGCCACGAACAAGACCAACGTTAACCATGTAATAAAAGCAAAATGTATTTAATACTCCTTTATTTAAGTAAATTCTGAAAATAACTCAATTACAAAAATGCAAGTACACTGAAAAATTTGGGAAACTGTGATCCAAGTAATTGTACCTCAGGCAAAAGGAACGACTTAAAAAAAAAAAACAGTTAAACTGAATGTGAATTCTAGCATTGATATTAATATTGACATTAAGGAAACCTAGTTTCCACACCTTCATGAGTAAAATAATTCTGAGCCGGGCCTACATTATTAAGCTGAGGGACATTCTAATTATCTAAAAAGTTGGATGGACTCATTAATAGATGTCTGTGATTTTATAAAAAGCCAGTATGTGTTCTACCAGAAAACCATTTGGGAACTCAGTTAAACAAGATTTTTGGCAAAATATAAATAAAATATCTCTATATTTCATAACTTGAATTAAAATGACTTGCTTTTAACATCTTACTGTCTTATAATCACATATAATTCTGAAAGCGATATAAGCCCCATTGATATGCTTAACAGTGTCACAAAGAAAATTTTCTTGAGCTGTATATCTCCAGAATGAAATTGACACTAACATCTCTGAGGATGTTCCCAAATCAAAGACTCAGATTCAAAGGAACCAAGCATGAACATCGACAATTATACACAAAACAAAACAAAGTGATTTAAACAACCAATTGTCAGAATTGTATTGATTCTTTTACACAGATTCAAGCAGTTTAAGCTTGTATAAGAAAGGCGCATACCTCGATTTCAGTATTTGCAAAGCCAGATTGTGGAGAACAATATGGCAAAAGCACAGAAGCTTTGGAGTCAGAAAGACTGAGAATGAAATCACAGCTCTAATGCCCACTAGTTGTTTCAACTTAGACAAATGATTTAACCTCTCCAAATCAGGTTATGTTTTGTTTTGTTTTTTCTTGTCATAAAATGGACACAAAAATACCTAACTTACCACAGCTAATGCCATACATTGAAGTTAAACTAATATTTGTTCACATCTGAAACTCAAGCACTAATATCTCTAATATCCTCTACCTGGGTCTCAGTTTCGCCCCTACTATCTGTAAACAGCTTTATGAAAACAGTCAGTTCTTGATCCTACCCCACCTTCTCTCAGGGAACCTACCAAGACCTTCCAAGATTTTCCATCTTTTCTCCACAGCATGGATCCTATTACTGACCACTTCAACTACTGTTCTACCAATGCCCTCAATGCCTTGCACCCTTACCTTTGCAGACACCTAACAGATGAAATGTTAATCCTGAATTAAAACTACTTCTCATCTTCTTTACTGTAATGCACGTACTCGACTTTGCTAGAGAAGTGCCACAATTTTAACATTCATATAGCCACAAATTTGTATTCAACCCCAGCTAGTTCCTCAGATCTTTGGACAATCTTTTGCCTTCTCTGTCAACTTCTGTTTCTTCCTCTTTTGACAACTATTCTACCTTTATCTTCAAAGCCTTCTACTCCCCCAGGCTTACTCTCTACAGCTAAACATCTAGATTATTAGGAAATGTGAATCTGTAAAACATGAATTATTAGCTCTTCCCCTCCACCTCACCATCAGGATTGCAATTGCAATTCCCTTCTAAGAGGAATGTATACTTCTCTTCACAGTGGATTGTGACCCAGACACCTGCTCTTTACTTCATAAGTGTCCTCCAGGATTTTTCTTGGCTTTCTCCCTAGCTTTCAAATGTGTACAATGTCTCTAAGCAACCCCTTTCTCCCACTAAAGAAAAAAATAATTAGAAAGAAACTTACTTGAAACTCAAATCTCCTTATTATCATCCCATTACTCTTTCCCTTTTACCACCATGTTTCTTCAAATATACTGTCTCTATCAGTCCACTGAAACTGTTTTGTCAGAGTAACCATTGACTTTCTAAATGTAAAGCCAGTGGGTTTGATTTTTTGTTTCATCTTTCTTGACTGACTAGAACAGTGGCCTGTTTTATTTGTATTTAGGAAACCATTTTCTCTCTTTTTGACTTGTCTTTCTCCATCTTCTATGGGTTTCCTCTTTTCCTACCCACTCTTTAAAAATGTCTCTCACCATTGACCTATAGTCATTCTTACTCCACATGCATTCCCAGAAGACTTCCTTCCACGTTCATAGTTTCCATTACCAACCAATGTTTATGACTCCCATTTGTGTATCTAGTGCCAATATCTACACCGTAGTTTGGGGTTATAGATCCAAATGCCTGATGGATATCTTCAAAACTATCTCAAACTTGTCATGAGCTTGTCTTTCCCCATTAAATCATTCCTGTCTCTGTATAACCTATCTCTAAAGAATAATTTTCCAAATACAATTAAAAAAACCCAATATACTATTTGGGATACGATATCAAATTCTTCCTTTTCCTTACTTCAACTTC